>NC_051073.1:66555329-66859496 GCF_004664715.2 Peromyscus leucopus
CAGCGTCCCCCCATATTACAGAGTTAGAAGACCTTAACGTAAGTCATCTCTGTCTGTGGCACTGAATAACTAAAGTTGGTGTAACATGCTTTGAAAGTCAGGTCAACTTGAGCTCAGTCAGCTTTGTGTTATAGGACAGCAAGACCAAAGGCCCCCCATGCAGGCTCTCCCTGTTGATAGTTGCAGAAGTGATGTCATGGAGACCATGATTGGGAGTAGCCTTCTTTGCTGGCTCTAAGAACTTGAGACAGTTACTTAATTTGCTCGAACTTCAGTTTTCTTTATAAACAGTGATCATACGCCATGTTTGTTAATATGACACTTAAATGTTCCATAGTTATAATTAATATTAGCTGTGTGACCCTTGGGCTAGGGTCCACAGTGAACAACTTTTCTTATTGGTAAGATTCACCCTTCAGAACTCTATAGAACACTGTAAGGATCAAATGAATCTTTTGCAAAAACTTTAAAAATTATAAAACACAACCCAAACCTGAGGGCTTCTCTTTTTGGTGGACATGTGTTTTGTACCTTGTGTGGAAAGCAGACACCCGCAAGTGACAATCATGGAGCATCTTCCTGGGAATTTGTTATTTTTCTGGCTCACTGAATGTGTTCACATATGAGGGACCTCCTCTGGAAAATGCCAGGGTAAGACAGACACCATCATTGATGTCTCTGGGTAAATTGAATGCCTGATAAATCTAGGAATATCTTCAGACCTGTGTCTTTTTAGCTGCTCTTAGGATGCAATCAAATTGTTTTTTTTTTAAATGTCTCTAATTTCATTTTGACTAACTGAGTTGTATTAAAGACAGTTTCAAACAGGAAAAACCAACTTTGTTCATCATGTAGCAACTCTTGTCTTAAGAATATATTCATGGCTTAGGATGACATCAGGCTACAGTGGTTATCAAGGCACAAGATGCATAAAGGACAGAGAGGTGGGGGGCTTGGGTCAGCTTGCCTTGCTCGCTTGTCCCTGGGCTTCCAGGCTGACACTAACAGATGGTCAATCTCCCACAGAAGGTTAGTGTGTGGGCCCAACGCTATCGAGGTGGAGATCCAGCCTGTATGGAAGCTGCTGGTTAAACAGGTAACTAGATCATTTTCTTCTTTTTGGAAAAGAGAATCTGCCTCTGAGTTTCTTGGCCTCAGAGGGATTGGAAATAACACTTGCATCCCTCGGAATGGGAATGCTATCTGTGTGTTTCATGAAGCTGCTGCCTGACACGACACTAGCCTGTACTTTTTCTGTTTATTAAGGCTTCTTTTTGTCTTTATTTAATCTCAGCAAACACACACACACACACACACACACAAACACACACACACACACATACACTCACACACACACACACATCAAAATTTCTGACTGATCCTTTTCAATTGCTATCTATCTATCTATCTATCTATCTATCTATCTATCTATCTTCTATCTATCTACCTACCTATCTATCTATCTATCTATCTATCTATCTATCTATCTATCTATTTACCTACCTATCTATCGTCTGTCTGTCTGTCTGTCTGTCTGTCTATCTATGTGATGGGGACACAGTCATGTGTGTGTGCATATATGCACGTGTCGGTCAGAGAACAGCTCACAGGAGTCAGCTCTCCCTTTCCACCAAGTCGGTCTCAGGGATCAACCCCAGGTGATCAGGTTTGGCAGCTTCGCCTGCTAAACCTCCCCACTGGCCCAACACCCCCTTTTTAAGGTTTAAATACACTTCTCGGTGAGAGCCAGATTCCTGTTTTGTAATATCCTGTTTCCTTGGTCGTCTAAAGTTTCTGTTCTGTTCTGTAGTCGTGTGGCATCATAATCTGCTCAGGGTACTACAACACAATCACCTAGACTGAACAGAAATCCAGGTCTGAGGGCTGTCTACTCAGACCCCGCTGAGGGCTCTTGCTGACCTGTGGACCATCAGCCTTTCCGTGTGTCTTCTCATGAAGGAGGTCTGATCTCTGCCTCTCAGGACCTATGTAACCCAAATTATCTCTCAAAGCCCCACTTCCAAATACCACCACACTGGGGGGCAGCACTTCAACGAGGGCATTCTTTTGGAGAGGCCATAAGCATTCAGTCTAACCACAGAGTCACAGGATGCATCCACGATCCCACGACTTTGAAATTTATCATTTTGTTCCTTTACATACCATTTCTATCTTCTTAAGTGTGACTTTTTATTAGTTTTTTTTTTTTTAAATAATACTGTGTGTTTTGACATGTTTGTTAGTACTTTCGTGTAAGTCAACCTTGAGTGGGAAAATTTCTCCCTTTCACTCTCTGAGCTTGCTGTCCCTCCTTGATGGCTTTGTATCTGCCTCCATCTGGTCCCCAGTGTTTTATTGAGTCAGAGCCAAGCCCATATTGGAGGCAACAGTGTGCGCCCCCTAGTGACTTAGGCACTTTGGTCTGTGTGGGGCTTGGTGCAGGTCATGGATGTGCCACCAACTCTGTTCTATCCCATCCCACCCTCAGCTGGCTTTGTTTTCAGCTCCACACTGGGTCAGGAAGCATTGTGGTACCTCTACTTCTCACCACAGCCCTGGTTTCAGTGCCCTGTCTCTTCTGGGAGATGTTTCTGTCCTTATTTCCTCTAGCATCGGGCTCCTACCTTGTGCTATCTTTATCTCTGATCCAGGCTGCTGCTCTGTGGCTCCACACGATGCTCCACAATTTAAATCTATTTAAATATGATTATATGTATCAGTGTTTACACATGATGTGTGATGTGGGAATAGGCACATGGGATACCAAGGCTCGTATGTGTGGGGTCAGAGGACAACTTCTAGTCCATTCTGTCCTCCCACCTTCATGTGAATTTCAGGGATTAAACTCCCCCAGGCTTGCACTGTCAAATGTCTTCACCCATTGAACCATCCTGCCAGCCATTTTTAGTCTCTTTCTAACCCTTGAAAATGGTCATTTTTGTTTCAGAGAATGGCCATATCTGTCTAATATCAAATATTATCACCATTGTTCTATTTCTGGAGCAAACATCAGGCTGTTATTATTTCAGCATTAAGGGAGTGGGTTCATAGCTTTCTCATGTGTTTATTTCCAGCCTGTATGTCCACAGCCTCCCCAGCTATGGAGAGGCTGGCTGCCTTATGAACCGCTCCCAAAATGCATTTGAAAACTGTTAAGTATTTTCCAAAGTATCAGTTTGATCCTTTTCAAAGGTGTCTGTATTTCTTAGCACATATCAACCAGAACCTTAGTAAATTAAAGGGGTTGGGGTAGGGTGGGGCAATTACTTCACATTTAGTTTGAAAGGATATTGAATAAGGGGATTAAATTAATTATGCTGCTGCTGTTTTTTTTTTTCAGAAGAAATATTTGAGCAATTTTGTACTGTATTTCTATAAATTCAGAATCGTGTTATCATTACTACATAATCTATAATTAGAGCATTCTGTGCCAAGTGAACTCAAGAGCTATAATTTGTAAGTAAAGCAATTGAGATGGGGATAATAAGAAACAAAAGCTTTTTAAATTTATAAATAATATCCACAAGGCTTGAGAAACCCTTAATGTGTAACTTTATTAACTTATTAAGTAGCTACCAGTTCATTGTTAGGAGCAAAGTGGAATTTTATTCAGTGTGTGAGATAATTAAAGACAGTAGCAGCTGGAAAGAGTAACCCTGGTTTTAGCCAGTATTTCATCTGATTTATAAGGATGATAAAGGGCCCTTCCTCAGGAAAGGAATCCACTTCCTCTTAGTGGGCTCTCTCATTCTTGCTGCCTGTCTGCATTGTGGAACCTTCCTTCACTTCCTTCCTAAGACTTGTTCTCTCTGTTGTAATCGTTGTGTTTATTTATTTGGGGGTACTGTGGTTGATCCAGAGCTTGGGTATGCTAGAGACATGTTCTACAACTCAGCTCCATCCCAGCCCTCTGATGTAGCCATTCATAGGAACCAGTAAGACCAAAGCGGGAAATGTGTGTGTGTGTGTGGGGGGGGGGGGGGGGGTGGATAAAAGAGCTGGAGGTGTTATGGAGACACGTGTGCCTGCTGTGGCTGATCAGCTTTGGCTCTGTTGACACCGTCCTCCACGGTGTTTGCTAAATCCTTGGGAAAGCCACTGAAAAGAAGAGTACGGGTTCAGGACCCCCAAAGCCAAGTTCTCAGCATAAGGGAGATTTGTTTGCCCTAGAGGGACAGAGGGCAGGGATAAGGGACAAAGACAAGAGACAGAAGACAAGAGAGAAGAGAAAGGGTGCAAGGGAGAAAGAGAAAGGGTATTTGCCCTGAAGGGACAAAGAATGGTCTCTGGATAGAGAAGAGCAGACAGTGATCCATAAGCAAATGATGGTTCATAAAAGTACAAGGAGAAACTGTGCATTAGAATGAGGTGTTTAATTTTAATTGGGCATGTTTATTAGGTGAGCCAAGGGGGACTTTTGATTGCTGGACTTCAATACTTTGACAGCTGGACCTTGGTGTCAGCCTCAAGAGGAGGAAGTGGCCAAATAAGGGAATAGACTTTGGTGGCTGACTTTAGGAATGTATTCTAGTTGGTTTTTCTAGCCAGGCAGAGGGAGTTGGGGAGAAGGTCAAGGCCTGCTAGGGCCATGCTCACTATGCTTCAGCTGGCCAGAGTCCCTTCAGCCACTGCTGCTCAGGGTCCTTCTGGGCTCAAGGGGAGGAGGACACTGATTCTACTGCCTCTAAAAAGATCTTCCTACGACCTGTGACAAAAAGAATATGCTACATTAAAATAGCCTGGACAAAAGAAGAATCTTCCATTTTCATAGCACAATTAATCTAAGTCTGTAGCATGAGAAAACGTGAAAGATAAACCTATGATTTTTAAGATGAGACGAATTATGCTTTTCCTCCGTTATGGGGTTGTGTGACACTATTCCTGGGCAGACACGAGCAAACGTCTTCTCAGCTCAGTTAGGGAACTGACAACAGATCAAACTATTTACAACACCAAAATCCGATTTGGTGAACCCATTAGTTTGATTAGGGTTACTTACAGGAATATGGGTGAGGGATTACTTATGAGTGCATAAATAATTCAATGGGAGCTACACCAACAAAACCCCACCCTGGCATGGGTGACAGCTCACAAAATCTAAAACCTGGAGTGAACTGAAGAAATTGCAGGCACCTCGGTGTGTTGGAATTGTCTTTTCCTAGTGGCTCTGGGGGGGGGGGGTGTTAATCCTTTTCCAGGTACTGTGGCTGATCCATGTTTCTTCCAAGCAGTTTGGCTGATCTTTATTTCTTCCAGACTGTTTGGTCAGAGTGACCTTTAAGTGGCTCAGCTTACTCTTGGCGGTCTTCACTGCTTATAAATTCTTGGGGAGGGAGGAGTCTGGTGAATCCAGTCAGTTTCAGGAACTTCCTGAAGCTATCCTAGTTGTTTGTGTCTGTTCTTGGTGACACGTTCCTGTCAAATGGAGTGTTACCACCACCCTCCCACCACCATGAAAACACCATGTTGTTTCACTTTCTTGTAAACTCCCCTCCCAGCCTCCTAAAATACCCTGTTGTTTCACTTTTCCATTCGTATCCTATGTCTCAAGAAGTTTCCCCCCAAAACAGAGGGTTTTAACCTGGAGATTGCTGCACAACATAATGGATAAAAGGCAAGTTGCTAGATTTTGTTACTGGTGTAGTATTTTTTGGAAATAAGAATGGAGAATTTCTGAGCATGGCTCTGGGTACTTAGAGTAACTTTACTTCTAACATATCAAATTCTATGTGCTTGGCATTGCCTTTGCCTGAATTAGTTGAGTTCTAAGTGAACTCTTAAGTAGCAGGGGTCATCATATGTTGTTAAGATGGAAAGGTGTTCTATAAAGTAATGATATAATTCTGATTGCTACCACATAAATGACTTGTGCCATTTTTGTACCTGCAGGTTTTAAATCCATTCTATGTGTTCCAAGCCTTCACCCTCACTCTGTGGCTGTCTCAGGGTTACATAGAATACTCTGTGGCCATCATCATCTTGACTGTTATCTCTATTGTCTTGAGTGTGTATGACTTGAGACAGGTAAGAACTGAGATCATGGTTGGATTCCAATTGTATTAGCTTCTGGCTAGCCAAGCAAAGTCTACAGAATTTCCACTCGGAGCATGGAGTAGTTCTGTCAAATGGAAGTCAGAAGGCAGCATCAGCAAACCTTGCTATGGGGACAGTTGGGGGACAGGGCATTGGGAGTGCTAAGCAGATTCAAAAGTCTTTGCAAAGTTCGATCATCAGCTGGAGGCTTCACCGGACCATGTTGAGGACTCTGAGGTTGTGTGTGAGTAGGTGTGAAGAATGCTGCATGGATTGATGACAGTCTTACTGCTAAGATGGGGGAGGGCCAGTAACTCAAATTGCATATTAACCAAGACACAAGACACTATTTCTTTTTAGTATGGCAACCAAAAGCCAGGCGGCTAGATCCAAGGATAGATATAATTTAAGTTTTAATAGATGTTGCAGTGTAATTTTCTCCAAATGAAATAATTCTTCCTATCAGCAACACACAAGATCATTGATTTCTCCAGATCCTCACCAGCACTGTGTGATAGATATTGCTGTGTGGAAGTTTTCATCCACTGAGTGCTTAGCGTTTTAAATTGATGTGCACTCACTGATTGCTAGTGAAAGGAGACGTACTTTATTTACCTGAGCATTCCATTTTTCTTTTATATTCAAGGGCTTTTCATATCCACAATATATATGGAAAAGTCATTTTTAGTCCATCTTTCCTAGTTGATTTTGGCTTTTTCATACACTAAAGATTACACAGAGGCAAATGTATTTCTCTTTTCCTCCATGGTTTCTGGTTTCCTGTTCTGCCTATCTGTTGTGTGACAAAAACTTCCTGGTGGTGGGGGATGCAACACATACATCTACTCACCCTACGTAGGGATCTCACAATCGACCAAAGTACGGATACCACCAAGTCCAACGTGGTGAGCCAAGCTTGGTTCGGGTGACTTACAAGATCATCAATTACTCGAAGGCAGCTGCGTCACCAAGGCCCATCCTAGCACGGGTGGTGACAGCTCACAAAAGCTGGGAACCTGGAGTACCCTGCACAGCCTGCAGGCATCTCAACAGGTTGGACAGTGTCCTTTCCAAGTGACTCTGGTCTGCACCTCTTCCCGGCAGCTCTGCTGGTTTCTGCTTCTTCCAGGCAGTTGGTCTGGTCTCAGAGTCTTTTGCAGCTCAGCTTCCCTCTGTCTGAGGGGCCATCTCTGCTTTTGTCGCTTGCTCTGGAGGAGAGGGGCCTAGTGAATCTGGTCAGTTCCAGGGACTTCCTGACGCTGTTTTGAGTTGTTTACCTTCCTGCTTAAGGAGCTTCCCTGGAAGATGAAAAGTTTTAATCCTGAATGAAACTGTTGTAAAGCAATAACCAAAGTTAGGGTTTTTTTTTTTTTTAAATTTCTGTATTTTAAACCCCATATCAAAATTAAACACTGAGTACCGGACAGATGGCTTAGTGGTTAAGAGTGCTGGCTACCCTGGTAGAGCACCCAGCATGCACATCATGACTTACAACCGTCCATGACTGCAGTTCATGGAATCTGATGCCCTCTTCGAGCCCCCAGGAGCACCAGGTCACAAGCAGTGCATATACATACATGTGGGCAAAATAGCTGCACACATAAAATTAAATAAATCTAAAAAAAAATATTTAAAAATTAAAATTCCTGTCTTCTCCTTAACAGAATCCTTAATTTACTTTGCCCCCAAACAGTGAGCAACCTGGGAACATGAGCTTTAATGGCAGTGTTGAAAAGGATTCCAGAAGACTAGGAACTAGAAGACAAACATTGATCTTATTAGCAGCTGGTATTTGTTCACGAAACTTAACTGACCTAACTTGGAAAACGTCTTGTAGAGCCACGCCAAGTGAGCCTGTTTCCTCCACAGCTCCCGTCACGGGCCCTCAACCATTAACACTGCTAATGATTTCCTGGTTCACGATAGGTCCCTATAGCCATCATAACCATGTGTTGGGCACAACATTTGTTGAATGAGACACATGTAACAGAATAGCTTCCCACCACCTGAGAGGAACTTGCTCATCTCCGTGTGAGAAACAGTGGCCAGGTTTCCTGACTCCCAGTGAAGTACTGCACATTTGCATTGAGAGCGTTTTTTTTTTTTTTTTTTTTTTTTTCAAAACTGACCTGTGGACTTTGAGGTAAGAGTAAGATTTGGAGGAAAAGAGGCTGGCAGAAGTGGAGGAAGGAACATCTAAGTCATTTTGCTGAGTTCATCGTTTCTGAATTAAAGCGAAGAAGGATAATCTTCCTGCCTGATGGCCCTACCCCAAATCATGCCACTTGAAGAAAGATTACATTATCGAGGCTAAGAAACACTTGCTAAGAAGTTAGGAGAATGTAAGGCAGAGCTGAGTGCAAGCCCTAGACTGTGTTTACATTGAGGTGTATTTGCACACAGTATAGCTGGGCTCTACCAGTGCATCTGCTGGCACAGTACTGAGGGTATCACTATTATCCCCTCACCGCTGGCTCCGCCTTCAGTCGTGGCCTAGCAGGGCCCTGGGGCACCTGAGTTAATGCACCACTTCCCACATCTCTGGAGAAAATCCAGCCACGCAAACACAAAGATATCCAGCAGCAGATGTGGAGTAATAACTGTATGCAAATGAGCTGTGGAAACTGATCCTGGTCCCACTGAAGAGGGACTGTAGAAACCAGAGGGGGCCCTATGAAAATCAGGCAATGAGCTTTGTAGCCATGGCGAACATCACAGAGCTTGCTTTCTCCTGGCTGGCTGGTTGTCATAGAAACCCATGCTTATGGTTTCTGAGGACCATTCGCTCAAAGAGAATGCTTACATTAGCCTACCCCTGTGATGTTGGGAGATGTAGAACACTCCAGGTCTATGAAACACACCTTTGCTGAGGGCCTACTGTGTGACAGAGTCTGGGGACAAGGATGAGTGCAGGGCCCCTTCTCCACCTTGGAAATCACGCGTCTCACAGGGGAGAAAGGGCAACAGGTAGCTGTCATGGAAGTTATCCGTGCTCCCGCACAGGTGTGGAGCCAGGAGCCTAGCACTGCATCTCCCCCACCCCCCCCCCCCCACCCGCGCCCAGATCTCATCCTTGTCGGGGGAGATCATATTTATAGAGAGCTTCCCGTGAAAGATTAGAAAGAGCTCGCGAGTAACAAGCTGGGCTGAACATTCTAGGGACCAGCCCCACCCAGCAGAGGCACGGAAGCAAAACAGGCCCCCCCCCCCCCCCGAACGCTAAGTCTGCTAAACAAATCCAGCTTCCCAGCATAATGAGGTTTGAGAGTTACCGTCAAGCGCCATTAACTCATGCTTCCCCACTTCCAAATGTGCTGATTAGCGTCCTCGTCCTCTTCAGCTGACGTTATCATGGCATCCACTCAATGAGTTTGCCGAGCAGAAAGGAAGAGAAGGGAGTTGAGCAAGGGAAAAGAGCTCCGAAAGGGAGAGGAAGCTATTTTAAGCGTGACGAGGACTCACCTAAGAGTCTGCTTGGCGTCAAGTGGACCTCTGAGTGACTGTCGCCCTCCTTGCCTCCTAAGGGCGTGATTGCGACAAGTGACTTCAGCGTTTTTCCATGTTAGCCTTTTGCTCCTGTATGTTAGAGAGAGAATTTTTGTTTATTTTTGTGTAGATCTAGCTTTTCCAAAGGGTCTTCCACAGCGGCCAATACGTAGTAGCGGCTTGATACTATGAGTGGTTATATACATAGTCATTTGAGTTTCTTATAATATTGTAAGAATTTCTTTTCGATGAAAGCCTTGCAGGCTTGGGATAAATCCCTGGCATGTGAAATACACCAGCAGAATGCCACTTTAAACCCTGAAAGGTAACTTCAGGCTAAAACCAGATGTTTACTGAAGAAGTTACTCGTTTCTCGGGTGACATTTTGCACACACTGTATGTGACTGGCTACTAAGGTAAGCCATACCTCCAGTTCCAGAATTTTGACCAAATCCAGGGTCCTTCACACAGAACGTTCGCTGACTCTCTCAGCTGCCTATGTAATGCCGGGTGTAAATGTTAGACTCGGGTAGTTACTTTACAGCGATGTATATTCACCTCATAGTAGTCACATTTTGTCCACTCAGTTGACCAAATTAGGGAAGTTTGGTTTTCCATGTGGAACTGAAGTAAATACTATTCCTCCTCCCATAGAAATCTTACTGTTGAATTCCTTACATTCTCTCTGGGGAAAGTCACACAGCTGTGCATGATGACTATCAGTCTGGAAAAAATTTGTAACATTAAAAGTCATTAACAGAACAGAGTAATTTAACCTGTAAAAGAAAGAAGTGTTCCGTTTGGTTTATTTTAAGTTTGAATTTGAATTGCAACAACAGGAACCAGCCTTGCTTCATCTTAGAGACATCCGGTTCTCTGACACCCATTGGAAAGCGGTAGAATCTTCCCCTGCAGCCCACCCTTACCTCAGAACCTTCCCCTGCAGCCCACCCTTACCTCAGTTGCTGGTGCCCCCTTCCTCATGCTGACACACCATGGGAAGTGTGTGGACCAATCCCCTCTTGCCTCTGCCTTCCTGGCCCCCTGTTATCCTAGGAATGGCTGCTTTCTCTCCACACTCTCTTCCACCTCCTCCACCTTTGATAGACATATCTCAAGAAACGATACCTCAGCCCTCAGCGAGGCTTTCCAGGTGCTGTCCCGCTGTGGTTTTTCCAGGAGCTTCTTCCTTTGTCGCTGCAAGCACTCAGGCGCTCTCAGCATGGTGTGATTATTGCACAAAGGGTTTTTGTAAGAATTAATTAACTGGAAGCTTAAAATACCTCTTCCAAAGGCTTATGTTATCTCCCCTTTCAGATGAGCAAACTGCGGTCAGGCAGACACACAGACTTATTTGTGCTAGCATCCGGATTCCAAACCTAGAGGCTTGACTCCAGCCTGTCAGTTCACCCAGTGTGAGCAAGCAGTTTAACAGGGACTGCTCTTCCCAGTGGACAGTCATTTACAGAGCAAACTCAGACAAGCTCATGGTCTGCTCAGGCTCCTTTCTCCACCTTGGTTCTGCTACCTGTGTCCGGGATTCTGTAGTTGTATATCATTTTTTTTTTCTAGGAGTAAAGTTGTGTTAAATGATCAGGGAGAATTGCTCCTAATGTCATGTCAGGAGGGTATGGGTGGAGCAGGGGAGCTGAAGTATCAAAAGCCAAAGCAGAAGTTGAGGGTGGTGAACGTATCTGCAACCCCAGCACTTGGAAGCTGAGAAAGGCAGACAGATTGTTTTGAGTTTGAAGCCATTCTTGGCTACATAGCGGAGTACCAGACCAGCCTGGGCTGTCTCAAAGCCCAAAAAGAGCAAATCAAGTGCAAGCTGGGTCGTTTGCCCAGGTCATTTGGCTATGGCAGCAGGTTTATCCTTTACTGTACTTAGATCAGGCGGTTGGCAGGATACAGACCACCAGCTGGTAAAGCCTTGACTTTCTGTTGGCAGCAATCCATTAAACTGCACAACCTCGTGGAGGACCACAACAAAGTCCGGGTCACCATCGCAGTAAAAGGCAAAGGTAAGTGGCTCAGGCTGTGTATGGTCTCCGCACCACAGTTGTACAGCAGACCATTCGTCCTCATTACAAAGCCGGAACTTCTTTCTGACTAAACCCAGGATTGCAAGTATGAGGAGAGGCATGAGGCATCTGACTCATAACACTGCAGATACCTACCCCACATCTGTAGAACCCGAGAGTGACCGCCCTGTCCAGCTTGGAGTCCCAGGCCTGGCTTGCCTCACCCTCTTCCAAAGTTTGCTCAGACTACTCCTACACATCATCGTCTTCATAGATTTCAGCTTCAAACTCCCTCTGTCCTCCATACGTCACACGATTGGATATTCATGTGAAGGCTAAAGGCTCCTTTATCTTTTCCCACCAGTTATATCCCAAAGACCTTGCCTCATACATTCCAAGCTGGCATCTGGAAGGGAGGCTTGAATGGAGCCTTTTGATGTTGACTGCCTGCACTCTTGGCATTTGCTCTCAGCTAGCGTGGAGTGGCGTAGCTACGGTTATGTCTAAGGATAAAGAACTGCAGCGAGAGCAGCAGAAGGTGTCCTGTCACCTCAAAATGCTCTCAGGATTGCCCAGATAGAGCAAGTAGCAGCCAGGGACTCCTCCCTCTTGACCGATATTCTGAAAATTTTACTTTGCATGGAGCCTGCCTGGGTACCAGGTTCCAAAGAGGAACTAGTTACTCTTCATCCATTTCTAAGCCCCAAGAAACAATTTCCTAATCTAATTCCCTGGTGATTTTCAGTTGAGTGGAAAGGGGCCCTGGGCAGGTGAACAGATAGAGTAGGTCTTGCCCAACTGGAAAATAAGCAGATCGGAGGAGTTCTTAGTTATTTTAATTCTTAAGAGAAAACAGGAAAAGGCCAAGACAGTCATGGAAGTTTTACTGTCACCTAGGTCTGCAGGAGCTGGAGTCCCGTCTCCTGGTTCCAGGGGATATTCTCATTCTTCCAGGGAAGATTTCATTGCCCTGTGATGCTGTCCTCATCGATGGGAATTGTGTGGTGAATGAAGGAATGCTCACAGGTAGGCTCCCATCACCCAGCATCCTCTTCCTTACCCAACAGCTAGCCCAAACATTAGCAAGTCAGATCAGCTCTCCCTATTTGGCTGGGACCAAGCCCTGCACTGAGACATGAAGTAGATAGGGGAGATCCACGCTGCCTTTTTGTTCAAACAAAGACGCAGAACGTGCAAGCAGAGAGTGCTGGTTAACAATAGCAGTAAGCCGCAAAACAGAAACCTAGAGGAGACATTTCCTATCCCCTGGGGTTTGTCGCTGAATGGTGGCGTGAAGGAGTTAATGGAAGGAGGTTTGGGCGTGTGAGCAGGTGGAAATGCGGTCTCTTCATAAATCTGAGAATAGTTCTATCTGCATAAAAACAAAGCACAGCCTAAAAAAATTGTTGGGTCCCAGTCAAAAGGGAGGAGAGATCTGTCTAGCCATGCACGCTACAGGTGGGGACTCCTTAGAACTGGGTCTCCCCGGAAAGTTCCAGTGAGCGCATAGGCAACAGTCTGCTGCTCTGTTCTTCAGATTCACAGCCCCCGTGGCTCTCACACCGCGGTTCAGAGGACTCTAGTGTTCACCTACAGTTTTTAAAGTCTTTTTATAATTATATGACTAGGAAGATGCTATTTATACAATTGCCCTTTAGTTTGGGAAGTCATGCCGGGTAGCACATTTTAACGAGAGACTATTTGGAAGCACGAAGCTAAAAGCTGTTTGTCCTTTGTGCTGATGGGTGGTTAAACTTGCCTCCTTCCCTCTGGTAGAAGGCTGGGAAGAAGTGCACACAAACCTTGAACATGACCTGAGTGTAACGGAAATCCACTGTCTGCTCCTAATTTGTTCAACATAAGCAGAACTTAATATGTACAAATGACTCTACTTAATTTAAAATGGAGACAGAATGTAGCAAACCTAGATCTGTTTGCTATACTTACAAACCATCTCCTTTAATGCACTGAAATCAACCTGCCTTGTGATGGTGGGAATGAATGTTGCCATGGTACCCAATGTGCAGACCTCCAGCTAAGAAACGTGTTGGTTGGCCTCTGTCCCGCCTGTGCCTGCAGCCTGAGTGTGCCTGTCCTCTGAGTGCTTCTCTCACTGGGTGACAGAGAGCACGACATGGGGACCTCAGGAAAGACAGAAACAGCGGTTCCTTCTCCTTTCATGATCTACAGGGTTTGCCCTGAGTCCCAGGAAAAGCCAGAGTGTTTCAGAGAGTTAAAACTGATCTAAAATGAACTTGACTGACAATGGGCTTTTCCTGTGCTCACTTATGGCAAAACTAAAGTCACCAGCACCAATATCTGCATATTCTGAGTGCTGGAAAAAAAAAAAAGATCCATTTTAGAGTCAGACTCAGTGAAACAGAGATATATATGAAACTAACTCTATGTGTCTTGTTAATTTCTTCGAAAGCACATAAACCCCAGCATGCACTGCTTCCTTTTGTGTGGGAAATGGACCCCACTGGCACACGTACTGTGAAAGCATCCAGATAAAGCCATCATGTTAGAGTCAGATTCCCGGCTGAAATATGGTCAGTGCTAGGGTATGTGTCCACAAATGCAACTCAGATGCATCTTTTTTTTTTCCACTTGCAAAATAACCCTTTGCAGATACAGATATTTATGTAAAAATAGTACATAAACACTCCTAGTAGCCTACAGCAACGTGCTTTATAAATAATATTTATATCTCACTTTATCATGCTATCAAACAAGTTAGGCTAGGTACCATTAAAATGCCAACTTGCAAATGAAGGAACAGAGTTGAACAAAGACCAGGGCTACTCAATGATTAGCGATGGAATCAGAACTGGAGATGGCACTTGTTCCCAAACACAAAGTGGCACTTGAGTGCAGAAGGTGAGTCTGAGGCGGGGAAGTGGCTGTCACCATTTTGACCTTGTTACCCATTACTCTACACAGGTTCCCTCCCACAGCACCCCCGCATCAGCGGAATTTTCTCCCGAGCTGTCACTGCTTTACAAAAAGCTTGACTTCCTTTCCTAATGAGGCTTGGTGTTTATTTTGATGCAAGTCAGTGACCTTGCACCCGTTCCTCTTGACTCCATTCTGGCTACTCAAGTCCTCCAGGACATCAGAGTGGGATGTTACAGGTCTTCTTGTGGTTGTAGTCTCCCCGAGTCTGGGAGGCTGAGGGCTGACACCCAGTTCCTATGGCTTCATTGAGTGTTCTCATAGCCCCCCTAAGGTGCAGTCCCTTTTCTTAGGGACACACGGTGCACAAGTCCCTTGGCATCCCCTTTCCGCTCTTTCAGGACTGCTAATTTAGGTGGAAATGCAGGAGAGGTATGGCATGGGGAAGCGAAAGGCTTTCTTACTCTCTGGAAGTCTCTAGAATCCATGACCAAACTTACACATGATTTTCAGGACTCAGAGGCCAGTTTCCAACTTCCCTGTCCTTTGTACCTTTTCCCTGAAGCAATGGCTCCTTCAGAACCTTGCTTCCCCCAAGTGGGAGGAGGCAAGACACAAAGGGGCATATGATGGGGGAGAATCCACTCATACTTACCATTTTCTTAGTTTTTGCACGTGCTGTTTTACACCAACATTTTTCACACTGTTCCATTTATTCTGAAGTTCTTTTAGGTGGGTGAATACGGGGCCAAGAGAGGAGGAGAAATAAATTGTCAATATTCACACAGGATAAAAGTAGTGCCTCTGAGATCCGGGTACACTTGTTTGGCTGTTCCTTCCCTGATTTCACCAGTCTATTAGCAGAAAATCTACTGGGGATACAGCAGTGAGCAGGGCCGGCAAGGTTGCTGGAGCAAATGAAAAACATGAAAGTCGGAAAGGACACACGTTCCTAATAACCTCTTCATGAAGAAAAATACCTAAGCCAGCACATCGCTTCCCCAGAGCCTATGCTTCTAGCCAGTGCCTTCTGGTTCTCTGGGGGATGCTTATGTGAGAGAGGGCAGCATTTTCCTTATCCCTCTACTCATGAAAGAGCTGATTGATTTGAAGCCTCCATTTAGGACAGATGCAGTGATCTGAGATGGACGCACAGCATTTTTTCCTCTGCATTGATATTCTTTCTAAATTGATATTCTGCCACATGAACTTGTAAGCCATGGGTAGATCATACCTATTCCTCTCCCTTCTCTCACTTTTTTCTTCTCTTTGTCTTGTTCCCCCTTTGTCTTGATGTTTATCTGTGTACTTGATCTGAGTTTCTGAAATGCCTTTATGTACCAGGCACTGTGCTGGGATCAGTTAGATAAGGAAAGCTGACTGCACTGGCAGATCATTCTCTGTCCAATGGTCCCAGTGATGCCATAAACAAGAATGTGGCATTTCTGGCATTGCCGGCATGAAGTGGCATCCAGCTCCGTGGGGACATGGGAGATTCTCTGTTGGACAGACGCTGAGGTCTCAAGGTCCCTGGCGCCAACTCTGTAATTGAGAGTGCACAATCAAAGGACTTCCTTCTGAAACGTAACCCTCCTTGCACCCTAATCTTCTGCAGGTGAATTCATCTCTTCTTGGGCTTCCCAGAAAAGCCCAGGCATTAGAGATTTAATAATACACGAGGAGTGTTAATTCTCTGTAAATTTATCTGCCTGGAGTGTCATTTCCGTAACAGTATCTCGTGGTGACTTCATTTGATCAGTGCCTGTCTGATTCCAATTTCATTGGGGTATATAAAAGAAAACTAGTTGCTACTATCATATTAGGCAAAGCAATATTCTGGATTAATATTTCTTGTCATAAAGTAATCTGTAAGTATCTACGCATTACAGGGGCTGACTTACAAAACAGCGCGGTACAATATTTGGAGACTTGCCAAAGGTTCTGTCTCTCCTACAGAGTCATTTTGGATGCAACTGGTAAATCTACGCAGTGGAGGGGCATTGCCACTGTTTTAAGGAAAATGGAATAAGGGCAGTGCTCAGCTCAGGGGATATGCTGAAGAATATTCAAGACTGCAATAAAATGTTATAGTTTCTTAAGCCTTACAATGTAAACATTCTCTTTGCTAGGAAGCTAGCTTTGAAAGAACAGTAATAGAAAAACCTAAGTAATTGCTTTTATTTGACTCGGACATACATTTAGCAGATAACACATTTTTTAGACCTATTATATGCCATAGAGTAAAATGAGGAGTATAGAAAGTTCTTTATGACAAAGTTCTCCCCCTCATAGAAAGAAATGTAAATATAATCAATATAATGCCATTTCTAAATTAGTAAGATGACATATTCTTTTGCTAATTGAACATTTAACTAAGCACTGATGGAATTTTTAATTTGTTCTAGTATGTTTTAAATCTGGAAACTAGGAAGTGTTCTCTACATTTTTTTTTTTTTTACTGTGAAATGTGTTCTTTTGAACTTTTAGCTTGCTTGCTTTGTACCTCCAACATTCTGTCTTACAGAATGTCACCTTCCTTGAGAAGGGGACAGAGACTGTGGCAGCCAAGAGTAGGAGGTGCTGAGAGGTGGGCTGAGGGGTCAGAAAGGGCCCTGCTCAGCTGGAACCTGTATGGGGATAAGCCTGGGAGGCCATTGGAACTCTGGTGGGTTTTGGGAATCTAAAGAAAGTCTGGGGTTTATTTTGCAATGGCAAGGGGAACAACTTTTTTTTTTTTTTTCCGTAGAAAATGGAATGGTGGTGTTCTGGATAGTTTATGTCAGCTTGACATAGCTAAAGACATCTGAGAGGAAGGCGCTTCAGTTAAGAAAGTGCTTTTATAATATGGGGCTGAAGGACAGCCTGTAGGTCATTTTTTTAACTGATGATTGATGGGGGGAGGGCCCAACCCATTGTGGGCGTTGCCATCCCTGGGGTTGGTGGTCCTGGGTTCTATAAGAAAGGAGGCTGACCGAGCAATCCCAGTAAGCACACCCTCCATGGCCTCTGCCTCAGTTCCTGCCTTCAGGTTCCTGCCCCATTTCAGTTCCTGTCCTGTCTTCCTTCAAGGATGGAGTACACTGTGGAAGTGTAAGCCAACACTTTCCTCCCCAACTTGCTTTTTGCTCATGGTGCTTCATTGCAGCCATAGAAACCCCACTTGGACAAATGGAATGGTGGCTTTGTTGGGGGTCACCTGGAAAGTGTGTAGAAGGATTTTATAATTTTCCAGCTTGGGACCACGAGCTTTATGAGAACCAGGCCTCTGTGTCCTGTTTATCATTATATTCCCAGCCCTTAGCAGAAAAAGTGCTCTATTTCTGGCACAGAAATTTGTGGAATAAGCAAGAAAATGTGTGGATGTGTGGATAAATGGCCACACGAAAGGCAAGTGGAAGCATGTCTACAGCTTCTGAAACAATGCTGGGTGATGGATGCTTGGGATATGGCTAGGTGATAATTTAACTGCTCATTAAGTTATGATAACAGACCACACATTCCACATAGAGAAGTGATAAGCAGAGTTTAAGGAAATGTTTTAACTAGAACCAAGCCTACCAGTGTGTGAACCACAGGCATCGCTGACCAGTCAGCCATTTGACTCATGGGCTGAGTGCTAAAATGGTTGTGGTGATACAGTGTGACATTGGCCTGCGCCTGTCCTGAAAAACTACCTGAGTTTACACAGAATCAACAAAATGCAACCTTCCTTAGGAGAAAGTATACCTGTTACAAAGACGCCATTGCCTCACACGGAGAACACCATGCCCTGGAAAACCCACAGCTTAGAGGACTACCGGAAACACGTGCTTTTCTGTGGAACGGAAGTGATCCAGGTCAAGCCATCCGGGCAGGGACCTGTTAGGGCCGTTGTTCTGCAGACAGGTGAGTGGATCCAACTTTTGTAAATTTAAGCTGTGCTGGAGGTGGGGAGAATTGGAGGTGGGAAATTTTGCTTAGGATTTTGGAGTTTGCCATATTCTGGTGATAGCAGCTATACTCTTTTCTAACCAGAGCCTTATGATTCTGAGTTGCCATTACCTTAAATTAAATGTTCATTGTTAAACCCTTGAGTGGCATGCATAGATGTTGTAAATGTCCTTAAAGGCTTGTGTCTGTAGGCTTCTCTTTGTTCCTTCATGCTTCCTCTTGGTGTTTCTCTGTAAAGCAATGTCAGCCACAATAACTAGGAAGGGTTTTTCATCTCCGAAACTTGCTTGCTGGATACCAAGTGCTCTGCAGATACTTTAGAGTCAGGGGTCTGTAGCCAGAAGGTTTCTCCAGTCCTTCCTGGCCTGTAATCCCGCAGTCACTTATAAAATAATCACTCAAGGGCTTAATATTATTTACAAACTGTATGGCCTATGGCAGGTCTCTTGCTAGCTAGATCTTATATCTTAAATTAACCCATTTCTATTAATCTATGTTTTGCCATGTGTTCTGTGGCTTTACCCATCTGCTAGCATGCTACTCCTTGGGCAGCAGGCTGGCCTCTCCCCCGACCCCTGCCTTTCTTCTTCCTGTCTCTCTCCTTGGATTTCCCTCCTGCTTCTGAGCTGCCTTATCATAGGCCAAAGCAGCTTATTTATTAACCAACAGGAACAACACATATTGATAGCATACAGAAAGACATCCCACAGTAGGGGTCTACACATGAACTTGTCTTGCATCACCTCTCTGTGAACAGCATCAGCATCTAGCCCAGCCGTTAGCATCATCTTCAATATTTTTCTTTCAGACCAAATGGGCATCAAATCCTAAGGACTCTGCTACCACCTGCTGAGTCATGGTTCCCCTGGCCTCCTCTGTCACGGTTGTCATTTAGGCAGGCTTCGTCACTTCATGTCTACAGCATCTTACCAGAAATACTCTTTTGACTGCTTCCTTTCAGCTCTTGGTCTGATCTCTCTCTCAACTGTTACTCAGCCATTCACCACAGACACATTTCCTTAGCTTAGTTTGTACATTCGTATCATGCTCAGAATATTTTCATAGTTATATTCATTTTCTTTTTCTCACATGAAATTATACAACCAAGGTCTCCCTTGACCTGGCCCTGGCTCAGTGTGTATTTGTGCTGCTACACACATCCATAGACAAAAAAAACCCCACATCTTTCTCTTTGGGACTATGCTTTAGTTTGGTCTGTTATTCAATTATGCTAGTTGAAAACTGTTTTAATTTAAAATATGACTTCTATGTTAAAACAAGTTTTGGGACCCCTCAGCCAGGTGTCCAAACAGAAATTAAGGTCGAATGTCCTATAAAGCAATGCTATTTCACTTTAGCAAGAAGCTGAATTAAGAGACTATACTTTTCTATGAGTGTTTATAAGTGCTTAGATGGCAACTTAGGGGAAACTATGCTCCTATTCTCCAGAGTCCAGAAAATAGTGTTAGAGAAAACGGTGTGTCCAGCAAGAAATAGAAATAAAACACACCTTATAGTTATAAAACTAGCTCATATTTAAAATATAGACCAGCTGATCATTTTAGTCAACAAGTCAGGTAGAAGTGAACATACATTAAATGCTATATAAGTAACAAACTAACATTTGTTCCTTTAAGGAAGGTTATGATATGATGTAAGAGACAGAGGTATGTACTTACAGTAACTTCCAGTTAACTAAACTATGGAGTGGTGAGAGATGCCATATGACCAAGATTTGCAGGGAATAAATTACATCTGGTTCAAGTGTGGACATGGAATTCAGGAAACACTTTTTGAGAAGGTGGCATTTGAAACCAAACCAAGCCTGAGGGAGCATTTGGCCAATCATATGACAGCTAGAAAGATAGGCACAACATAGAAAGTGCAAGGGTCTTCTGGGACCATTAAATAGTTAAGCTAGTCTATCAAGATAGAAGTAGATGATGTTGAAGAGGGCTTTCAGTACTGTGTCTAGGACTTTGAGCTTTGGTCTAAGGAAGTCAGTGCCTTGGAAAGCTTTAGAACACAAGAAAGCCACGATGAAAGCCATGAGGTTATATTTTAAAGAAATCACTCACCTATGCCTTCTGTTTCTGCTTCTTTAAAATTTCAGTTCTTTTCTAACTTGTTTCTGCTTTCAACACATACCTGCTTTAAAGTTTTCTCTTGGCATCTCATCTTCTCTGGTCACAGTTTCCAACTTACAAGTCTGGTTTTTCTTAACTCTACAGATGAATAGATTGTTGTACTCTGTTCCCCCCAGAACAAGAGGAATTAAACAGGGTTGAGGCAATGTACCTGATTGCTCTCTGTGACTTTGGACAAGGAAGGCAAATACACTGTTAGGTCAGAGCAATGCCATTTCCATATCAACCCCAGTGGCATGGCCATCCACTCTGATCCATAGGTTTGGAAAGAAGTGAAGAGTTTATCCCTTTGTGATTATCTTCCTAGGTTATAATACAGCAAAAGGGGACTTGGTGAGATCCATCCTCTACCCTCGACCTCTGAACTTCAAGCTGTATAATGATGCCTTCAAGTTCATGGTGTTCCTGGCCTGTATTGGTGTTGTGGGATTTTTCTATGCCCTAGGTGTCTATATGTACCATGGAGTAAGTACTGCAACTAAGTCTTGTCAATCATAGTTTTTCAAGAGCTTTAACTAACTCCAAAAGATTAAATAAGATTGACGCTAGATCTCATAATTCTGCTGCTGTCCCAAAGAATGTTCTAAGATTGTAGAAATGTTCTGTGCCTACATCTCCAGAATGAAAAGCCTTGGCTGGAAATACAGGTAGTTCAGTGATAGAGTGCTTGAATAGCATGTACAAGGCCCCGGGTTTCATTCCCATAAACACACACATACACGCACATGCACACACACAATTATGTATATATATATATTCACACATATAAATATAATCATAGCACTTATTGGCGTGACAGCTGAATTTTCAATTTGTATTCCTGTTGGATAGCAGAGCTAAGCTATGGAAAGGTACACAGGGCCTGGAGAGATGGATCAGCATCGAAGAGTGCTTGTTGCTCTTGCAGAGGACCAGGGTTCGGTTCCCAGCTCCTACACTAAGTGGCTCACAACCATTTGTAATATCAGCTCTAGGATAATCAGTGCCCTCTTCTGACCTTTTAAAGGAACTTGCATATATCTGTATATATGCATATATCTGTATATATGCATATATCTGTATATATGCGTGCACGCACGCGCACGCGCACGCGCACACACACACACACACACACACACACACACACACACAGAGTTGTGCAGTTCATTGGCTGCTTCACCATTTGATTTATAATGAGGGGTGGCTCCAATGGTGACCTAGGCAATATGGATGCCCAAAGAGCTTTATAGGAAATACATGTTTTTAACACCCATTCAAATAGGTGAGAAAAGTTTGTTAATCAGGTCACTGGGCAGGAAGAGCACAGTAATTCAAATGAACAAAACACAGAAATACATGCGTGCCTTCTAGAACTGACAAGAAATTCAGGGAGAAGCCTAGCAGGGTAGGAAGAGGTCGGAATGAAGGGGATCTTGAATGGCACAACTAGTTTCAACATTTCCATGCAGTTTTGAAAGTGGTGTCCCAAGTAACCCTCATACACAATGTAAGTGACTTGCCCATGCTTTCTGTTTGGTAGTATCTGAAGCAGAATTAAATACTTCCTTCTACTTTCCAGAGCTGATGATGCTTAATGGGATCCTAGTTTCCTTTAAGCCATAGATACCAAGTTCTGTGGGTGCTCTATAGGGTACCAAGTTCATGTGGATGCTTCTCTTTGCTGGTAGCCAGGGAGGGAGAGGTTGTCATTGTAACCTCTGAGGGTTTTTCTGGTCCCGAGATTCTGTTCTGTTGTGCATTCATGTGGCCTCCAAGACATGCCGGGGTCTGATGGGCTAGTTGAGGAGAAGAGAGAAGAGCATTGTCCAAACTGGTAGTACCAGAGAATGCTTGGTGCTGGTGAATGTGTGAGTGACCAGGATATTGGTGGATGATGACATAATCCAAAGATTTTCTATATAATGCTCATGCTAAAACCTCTGAACAGTCATTTCAAACTGGCATAAGGCTCTAGAGGGCGCTCCAAGGAGTCTAGTGCATTTGTCCCTGGTATGGAATCTGGGGAGAACTAGGCAGAATATCAAGACCACTAAGTCCTGAATGTAATGCAGTGTTTCAGTTTGACCTGGTGAGCAGAAGTACCAATCAGAAAAGCAAAAGAAGCCTTGGCACAGCCTGGAAGGGAAGGTGTCCTGGACAGAGCTTAACACGCAATCCACACCAAGGCTGGAAGTTGGATGTCAGGCCTTGTGGGTCAGAAACTTTGGCCCCGTGGCTGCTTCTGTCTGCTTTGGTTCAGAATTAGGCAAGCTGGAGTCTGCAGGGTCAAAACTCCCCTGTGTGAGCAGCTGGAGAAAGTGGAGAATGCAGTGGTTGTAGGGAGCAACCAAATCATGTATCTGGTGCAGACATGTGACTGCCATAGTGAGAGAGACTAACCTCAGCGATGGCTTCCCCAGAGCTACGGTCGCTCTGAGATGTTGTGACCTCAGCAGCCTTGGTTCCAGGGTCTGTCAGGTTACCATTCCTTTTGTCTATGTACTGAGTGTCGCTTCTACCCCACACATTGAGCTGACCTTCAGACAAACAAGGATTCAAAGGTGAATGAGCCACACACAGCTCCTGTATCTAGGACATTTGCAGGCCGGTGAGGGAGAGAGATTTAAAAACGAATGTCAAGCTTTGGAGTGAACTATCTGGACCAAAGACCTGCCCATGTGAGCAGAGTGATGCCCATGTAAGCAGCGTGGTGCCCATGTGAGCCCCCAGGAGTTCAGAGGGTGTGATGAACAAAGGAGACACGGGTATTCAGGTGGAGGGAAACTGAGTCAGAAAAGGTCAGGGAGACTTGGAACGGGGGTCAAAGGGTCTCCTTTGGTGTATAGCAGGGACAGTATGTACATGCTTTAGGGACAGCCAAGAGACACATGACCTCACCAAGAAAGCCCAGGAATACTCTGAGGCAAGGTCCAGGGCTCCCAAGTGTTACAGGAGGCAGCTGGAAGGAAGGCGCCATCCTGCTCTGTTCTATCCTATATTCATCCTTTTCTCCTCTCCAGGTGCCTCCGAGAGAAACCGCAACCATGGCGCTGATCCTCCTCACGGCCACCGTTCCTCCGGTGCTCCCTGCTGCCCTGACCATAGGCAATGTGTACGCCCAGAAGAGGCTGAAGAAGAAGAAGATTTTCTGTATCTCTCCGCAGAGAATCAACATGTGTGGCCAGATCAACCTCGTGTGCTTTGACAAAGTGAGTTCCACCCTTTCCAGGTTTGGGGGTGAGGTGGGGGTGGTTTTGATACATGGCAGAGCTGGGAAGGACCTCGGAGAATATCTGTCCTGGTGAAATGATGTGAGCGATTCCTTTCATCTCTACCCACTGTTTCTCAGAAAGAAAAAGACAGAGTAGCCAATAGCCAGTGTAGACACTTCTACCACGCTGTCTCCTTTCTTTCCAGGGGCCGGGGATCTGGGTTAAGGAAGTATTATGTCTGTATGCAGGGGCCTGGAGAAGTGGCAGAGGGAGATTCTATGCTGGCTGAGGATGACTGCTGTTGTTGGGCATGTCCCAAGATTCCCATAATTCTCCTATGGGACCCAGGAGTGACATCGGCATCAGCCCCCCTATATACAGATTTTGTCCTCATCTTGGACAGGCTGAAGTGCAGTGGGCTTTGGCTGGTCTTTCCCTGTTTAAGTTTATTTATATTTAAATAATTAATCAACACTTTGGCCACTTTTGCAGCTAGTCCCCATCCTCGAGAGCCAATGATGTGCACAGTGCCTGCAGAGCATCACGAGTACTCCTTCTTCATTTGAGGAGACTTAAGTATTTAGCCAAGGATGTAGGGAATATGGGAGGAAGACAGCTATCATGCTCTGAGATGTGGGCTTGGTGGAGGTCTGAGCTAGCCTCAGCAGGTGCTTATCTGTTGCACACGGGAGGCCACCTTGGAGCTGCAGAGTATGGGATGGCCCAGATTCCGAGCTGGCCAGTTCAGAGTACAAGGATGTAAAAACGACATCCAACATTCCAGGGACAGAAGATCGCAGGGTAGGGCTAGAAGCTGGAAAGCTGATGTGGCAAAGCTAAGCAGCGGGCCATGTCTGAAAGGAGAATGTGAGGCCTTAGAAAAAAAATTAGACACATGCAATTGTTGTAGAATTTTTGTTGTTGTTTTTGTTCTTTTGATATGAGATTTATGAGGGGGCTCTTAGTTACCTTTCTTGTCATTATGATCAAACACTTAAAAGCAGCATCTTAAGCAGGGAGAGATTTGCTTTGCCTCAATGGTAGCCTATGTGGCAGGGAGGGCATGGTGGTGTTCATATGCAGCTGGGACACCACAGGGAGCAGAGAGCTCGACTGAAAACGGAGACAGGCTATGACTTTCAAGGTCCACACCCAGAGGTCCTATAGCCCTCCAACACAGTGTCCCCAAGTATTCAAATCCATGAGCCTCTAGGGGAGGGTCAACATTCAAACCATAGCGGAAGGGATGGAGGAGAGACAGAGAGGGAGGGGGGCACCTATGGACAATGAAAAGGCTGTTCAGAGAGTGAGGGGAAGCCACCCAAGGAGACCTGGCCCTGCTGTCTTCAGGAGAAAGCGGCATGTCTCTTAGGTTATCTTAATGTCTCCTTCTCTTCCTTTTTCATTTAGCAAAACCAGTGCTCAGTGTCCATCGGCTAGGAACCGGAGAGTTAG
Source organism: Peromyscus leucopus (assembly GCF_004664715.2). Taxonomy (NCBI): domain Eukaryota; kingdom Metazoa; phylum Chordata; class Mammalia; order Rodentia; family Cricetidae; genus Peromyscus; species Peromyscus leucopus. The sequence goes on from NC_051073.1 coordinate 66,580,488, forward strand.
CTGAGCAACGGCTTGACTTGAGCAGTCAGATTCCAGCTCCTTGGCAGTTTTCACATAGAAGTTCTTCTCAAACATCCAACAGCCTCACGGGTGCCTAGCCTACAGGAGGGCTGGATTAACCATGTCCTTTACATAATAATCACCTGTCCCAAACACTAATCCCCTCCACCCCCAGGCTGTTATTTTACTTCCCTTTTTTCCTCATCCTCATGCCATGGGCCAGAGGGGCTGCTTCTCCACCCACCCAGCTGGCCCAATCTCACAAGCTGTGGCAGCATGTTGTAGTGCTAGGATACCTAATGCGGTGTGGCAGAATGAGGACTCTAACCCTGAGTTCGAAACTAAGTGTCTGTGTCGCTATTTCATGCAGAAAGCTTGAACTATAATTACCTTTACATTCTTTTTTTCTAGCTTTACATTATAGAACTCTATCAACATGATGTTGTAGTAGAAGACCCCACAATTAATTTTCAACCAGTGTTGTATCTCTGGACTTCTGAGTGTGCTTGTTTCTATATACTCCCTCTCCCATCCCCTCATTTGTCCCCCCACCCCCGATTTGTTAGTTGCTCTCTAAGACAGATTCTCTATTCAATTCAGCCTGAGCTTGGGCTTGAACTTTATGGTAAGTTTTTCCTTTTCCATTCTATTCTCTTTAGATTAGGACTATAATTTCATTATCTTTCTACTTGAGGTTATTTTTGTTCTACGCGGTCATTTTCACATAAATAAGTAACACGGTCTCATTTCTCTCGCCCTGTTGCCAAGTCTCCCTATGTTCCCACTCAAAACATGGATGCTTAAAAGCGTAACCTCCCAAGGAAAACTTCTCAGTTAAAACTACACTGCCAATTCTTTCTGAAATGGAACAACCCAAGGGGATTTGGATGGTGAATACGCAGGTTGGCACCTTAGAGAATGTGGGAGGAAACTGTAGCATATCGCTTCTTTACAAATAGTGCCCTTAAGGACCAACTCCTCCAAGCCTGCTGCCTGTCTTTGGGAAGGCTGGGTGAATTCAAGAAAGAAGGATTCTTTAATTCCTTTAATGTGGAGACTAAGAGTAGGCTTTGTCTTCCCACATGCATGGCAGAATTCACCAACATCCCTGCTGGTGGAGGAAGGTTGTCTGGATTTTAGTTCAGTCTTCCAGGCTGTGGACCACTGTCTCCTAGTGGGGTGCAGTTGTCCGACTCTCCTGTGTTTGCTCACATGTCAGGAGGAGAGCTCTGTAAGCCCATCACGCTGATTGGATGTGTTGTGATGACAGATGATGCCATCCGATTTAAAGCCAGGAAACCCATAGCAGTGGGTTTAAATAGCTCTCGGGGGAGCTGCTGGTGTCTGTACTTAGGAGTGTCACGTCTCTCTGACCTGTTCTGGAGCAGCAGCAGCAACTCTACCCTGAGTAGGACCAGGGTGGTTGGCCTAAGGCTGCCAGATCACAGGGCAAGCAGCTAATGAATAGCTGGAACATGAAAAATGGCACAATAGGTTCAGTTCTGTTTTGCTTCCTAGGTTACATAAACTGACAAGCACTTTCCCACACTATGGAGTAGCTCAGGACCACTTTCCTCTTGACCTGAACAGAAAACTCACTCACAGGCATTAATTAATATTTACTATTAGCATTTCATTCCTCTCTGTGGACCGAAAGTCCCTTATCAACATTTCATTACCATTTGAACAGTTACTGCATCCGCCATAGCTTTAGAAAATATTAGTGAACCAAATGGCAAAGGGTGGATTTACTGGTCTTGGAAAGAGAAACAAAACAAAACAACACATGCAAGCTCTGTTTTGAAAAGACAGTGGGTGCCTCCAGCAGAGCCAGCTGTGAGGTGGCTGTTGTTGGGTTTCCTCTCAGAGAGCCTCACTGAAATAACAGCAGTAGACAGGACAACAGGCAACCAGAGCCAAACACAGCCCGTGCAGTGTCACCTAGAAACTGGAACCTCCTGGGGATCCTTCACTAGACTTGAAAGTGAATGCTGATGAACAAGGTTGTGGATGACTGCATAGGCTGTAGTTTCTTGGAAACTTGGATTTTGTTTAAATTATGGTATCAAAGCTTTAACTCTCCTGCTTGAAGTCAATCATAACTTTTTATTTAGACAGGGACGCTCACAGAAGATGGACTGGACCTCTGGGGGACTGTCCCTACGGCTGGCAACTGGTAGGACTCTAAGATGGGACATGTGGTGGGGAGGTTACCGTGCTGATGTTCAAACCCACCCCTGCAGGCTTGAGGAATGCGATTCACACTGGCTCCCAACTAGTCTAACTCGTTTAATTAAATGTGTCCCAAATTCAGAGTCAGACAAAGAAAGTAGATCTACAAATCCAGCATGAAAAAGTGGAATAGAATAAGGTAGATGATTAAGGAGCTGAATTAGTGAGACAGGGAATCAAGGAGTGGAAACGAAGCCGTGCTTGAAGATGGCAAGGCTTCCTGGGTGGCGGGGCAGTTGAGTGTGTTCAGAGACCCGAAAAAGGACTCCATTGCCTTCCTGTGGAGCTCCCAGTCTAATGACATGAAAACACATGAATGGACTCACCTTCGATGTGAAACACGGGCCATGAAAATTATTACCATGAAGACAGAGAATCAGAATGGAGACAAAATAATAAAGTCCCTTGATATAACATACAGTTCGGATTTTTATGACACATCATGATTGAAGGTAGAAATTCATTTTCAATTTTTGTACACCAATGATGACTCTCTGAAAATGATGGCATATGAGGTAGATTTTAAAGCATTATCTAGATTGAAATTTTACAGACCTGAGCTAAAGGCTGTCATGGTAAAGCAAAGAAGATAACCATATAGATACATACCCCAGAGCAGAACAGGAGAGGGGAGGGAGAAGGGTCCTAGCTCCTTTCTGCAGGGCTGAGGCATGCCTTTGTACCATCTGAATGGCAGTGGCTTCTGCTTTTCAGCTTTGATTACCCTACTTCAGCTCCCAACAGTGGCTGAGGCAGCTGGAGCATCAGAGGAAGAGTCAGACAGGGTCCGCCAAGCTAGTGATGTGGCCAGGTTTGGCACAGACAGGGTGCAAGGTTATAGGTGATAGCCCAAGCCGAGTACAAAGAACAACCTGATTTCTAGCTCTATTCATGTGTGTCTGCTCCTGTCTGTTCAAATGTACTGATTAGACCTTTTTCCAGAGAAGCACGGTGCCTGTGGTCCAGGGCAATGAAGGTGGAGGATGTTCTTCTGAACTTCCCACTCTAATCTTCCTCCTGTGGCCCTTGTGTAACATGAATTGCTAAACGGTCTTTAAAAAACCCGGAGCCAGATATTGGGGTGAAAGCTGAAAGATCAGAGGAATAGAACAAGCCACAGCCAACCTCACCTTACCAACTCCTCAGCCTCCAGAGAGAGCTACTTCCTGTGTACTCACACCTTGTATACCTTTTAGTACCCTGCCATCTTACTTTCTCTCTCCGCCCAGCTACATCACTTCCTTTTCCTGCCCAGGTCTATCACTTCCTGTCTGTCTGTATAGACCTCCGGACCTCTATGGTTGACTAGTGCTGGTATTAAAGGCATGTGCCAGCATGCCTGACTCCGTTCCCAGTGTGGCCTTGAACTCACAAAGATCAGATGAATCTCTGCCTCCCAAATGCTAGGCTTAAAGGCATATGCCACCACCGCCTGACTTCTATGTTTTATATAGTGGCTGGCTTTGTCCTTTGATTCCCAGGCAAGTTTTTTTTTGTTAGAGCACAAATGAAATATTACCACACTCATGCATGCTGAAGCTTTAAAGGGGTAGGATCAACTAAATATAATCACTGTTCAGATTGAAACTTGGAGGAGCTGAAAGTGAATGATGCCAGGCTATCCTGTCAATGAGTAGAAGAAACTTCAGAGACAAGATATTTGGAGCAGAAATTTCAGGAAATGGTGGTAGACTCCAAGGAACTGAGTAATGAGAATCAGTTGAAAGCCTCTGCTTGCTTTTAGTTGCCTGGAACCACTAGACAGGTTTCTTCCTGTCCCAGTTACCTCGTGAATCTAAAGACTTCTTACTTAGAGAGAGCTCCATGGGTTTATATGCAACATCACAATATTTTATATATATATATAATGTGTATCCACAAACACCCTGAAATTTGGTTTTTGATTGACCAGTGGCAGTCCATATATTGAAGGGAAAATCCATATCCAACTCAAAGAAGAGTTGTGTAAACATTACTCTTCAGGTAGAATACTGCGGTTGAAAATTGAAAATCCCCAAGCGAGCAGAGGACCGTGAGCAGAGAAATCCCTGAACAAGGAGAGACAGTGCAAGAAGCTTAGTGTAGCTCTAGACTCAGGGCCTAAGGATATTGGCAGGATGAGCAGCTGTAAGATGAGTTAGAGCTAGGGCAGGTAGCCTTGATTAGCAGGTGGCTCAGATTGTGTCTGAGTATGATCCCTTTCATCCAAGAAATCTGTATGCAGCCCAGGTATGCAGGTACAAGAAATGAACCAAACACTTACATATATTTATTTATTTTAAAACTATGCTTTATACATGCACAATTTTACCATTTATTAAAGACAAAAGTGAATTTGCACAATAACAATGTGAATGTCCTTGCCTTTAAATAAGGAATTAAATCTTGGTTGAATATTTGATACAGTAGGAGCATACTTGATGTTACTCAGATTTGATGAGTATTTTTTTACATTTTAAAAGGGTACTTCAATTATTTTATGTGTCTGTGTGGATGCTTGAGCACAAGCATATGCATCATGTGTGAACCTGGTACCCATGGAGGTCCAAAGAGGGCATTACATACCCTTAAATTGTTGCTATTGATGACTGTAAGCTGCTGTGTGGGTCCTGTGACCTGATTCTAGGTCCAGCCTTAATTAGTGTTTTGTTCTTATAATTGTCAATACTGAGAATGCTGCTTTATATAAACTCATACTACAAAATAATGGAAATATGTTTAGGGCCATTTCAGAAATTATTGGACATTCAGTCCTGATTTCAAGCCAAAGTCCATTAAATGCTTTTTATAATGAAACACAAGATTTTTTTTCTCTTTGGGAGCCCACAACCCAGCTCCCAAATAAACACAGGGAGACATATTCTTACTTATGAATGCCTGGCCTTAGCTTGGCTTGTTTCTAGATAGCTTTTCTAACTTAAATTATCCCATTTCTTTTTAACTATGTTTTGCCTCTGGACTTTTTAACCTTTGCTTATTCTATGTCTTTCTTTCCTTCTTACTCCGTGACTGACTGTGTGGCTGGCCCCTGGCATTCTCCTCTCTTTCTCTTTTTCTCACTCCCTCTTCTCTGGCCCCTAGATTTCTCCTATTTATTCTCTCTGCCTGCCAGTCCCACCTGTCCCTCTCCTGCCTCACTATTGGCCATTAGCTCTTTCTTAGACCAATCAGATATTTTAGGCAGGCAAAATAACCCGGCTTCACAGAGTTAAACAAATGCAACATAAAAGAATGCAACCCATCTTTGCCTCATTAAACAAATATCCCACAGAATAAACGATGTGACACATGTTAAACTAATATTCCACAACACAAAGCAACTCGCATAGCAAATTTTAGAACAAATATTCTAATAAAATACCACCAAAAGGTATACTAATTTAATACATGCTAAGGAATGACAGCAGGAAAATACTAAAAAGTCTTTGTTTTCCATCATGAAACCAGCATGTTCTATAGCTGTGTGTGTATATATAAGCCCTGCAATTTATGATGTAACAGTAGTCTATGTTCTGAGCCAAGGTGCTCTGGGCATTGTTCCTTGGTTTTGCCTGGTGTGCTGGCATGCACCATGCTACGTGGGCATGTTGTGCGTTCAGAACCAAGAGTACAGTGAAGTCATGGGAGGTGACACAGGTAAGCACTGCACAAAACATCTTGGGTTCATTACACATTTGATTTTGAATTCATTGTGTGGTTGCTGACATCCAGACACATTTAACTGTTGCCATATTTTTTACCGTCCCCACCTTTATTCACTCAATCCCATACGGGCTGTGCTCAGAGTTTTAAGAAGCAGTGGTACAGAATATGGGAAAGTCACTGTCGGGGGCGAGGGTAAGGGTCAGCTAGTTGGAGTGCCGCCTTGGTAAGATTTAAGGGGCAGATCATGCAACTTATTTTATTGAGAATTCTAACTCTATCTTCTTAACCAGTTTCCAGGCAGTCCACAGCTTTGCCTCAGGCCAGGCTATGCCCTGGGGCCCACTGTGTGCAGCCATGACCAGTTGCCACTCCCTGATCCTTCTCGATGGGACCGTCCAAGGAGACCCTTTGGACCTCAAAATGTTTGAAGGCACTGGCTGGGTAAGGTGATGGTTGTATCAATCAATCAAATGAGGACTTGAAGAAACCTTCATTGGCAGAACTGGATCATTTTTTAATTCAGCTACAAATCTAGAGAATGGCCATACTTTATCATTAGTCATGGTTATAAAGGAATAGCCATTGCAAATTTTTCCAAATTTTATCAGTATAGATTCATGATACAAAGTGATTGGATCTATGGCATTTTCTTCAGTATCGTGTACTTTGAAGAGCTTCACTTTCATTACTCTCTCTTGACCTCCCCTGGATTGTCATTCCTCTGTGTAAATAGTTTCCCTTGTGTGTACATATCATATATGCAGTGTGTGTGTGTGTGTGTGTGTGTGTGTGTGTGTGTGTGTTTGTGTGTGTGTGTTCACACATATGAAAGAAAGCATGCAATACTTGGCTTTCTGAGTTTGGTTTATTTCATTTCATGTGATCTCCTGTTCCATCCATTTTTATTCCAAATGACATAATTTCATTTTTATGAATGAATAAAGTGATGTAAGTATGCCGCAGTTTCCTTATCCACTTACTTGCTGGCGTACTTAGGTTGCTTCTATACCTTGGCTGCCACAGTTGGTGCTGTAGTAAACATTAGTGTGTAGATGTCTTTGTGATAGGTTGAGTTAGATTCCTTCAAGTGTGATCCTAGGAGTGATGTAACAGGATCACACAGTAGTTCTCCTTTTAGTTTTTGCAGGAACGTTGGTAACAATTTTCATAGTAGCTGAATGATTTTCAAGACTCCCAACAGTCTCTGTAGGTTTCTTTTTCTCTCAATCCATATCAGTGTTTATTGTGGCTTGCTCTCCCGATTCCAACCTCTCGCTTCTCTCTCTGTTTCTTTCACTGCTCAGAAGCGTGTTAACATCATGTGATCCCATTTGTCAAGTTTTGCTACTATTTTATGAACTGTCAGAATCCTTTTCTGAAAACCTGTGCTTCCATGCAGGTCATGAAGTGTTTCCCCGGGAGTACTAAAATTTCAGGTTTTAAAGTCTTTGATGCATTTTGAATCAATATTTTTATCAGGTAGTGATGGCAATCTGGTTTTATTTTACATGTGCAGATCCATGTTGTCCAGCACCATTAGTCGAAAAGATTGCTTTTTCCCCCCAGTATATACATATGTTTTGTCAAAAATCAGATGGCTGAAGCTGGTTCATCACTGGCTCTTCTCCATTTCCTTGGTCTGCACTCTGTGTGTTGTGTCAGCACCATGTCGATTTTGTTATCATGAATCTGTAGTATAATGTGACATCAGTGGTTGCGACACCTCTAACATTGTTCTTTTTGGCTCTGGATTGCTTTGGCTATCTGGGTCCATATGAATTTTAATATTGTTTTTCTTTTCTGGTTCCGTGAAGACCATCTTTAGAATTTTTACAGGGATCACATTAAATTTGCAGGCTGTCTTTGGTAATATGGCAATTTCTATAATGTTGACTATCAATAATGTCTGCTTATCAATGAACATAGGAGGTCTATATCCATCTGGATTGGAAAAGTCAGTCAAAGCTTCACTGCATTGTTAAAAGTCGTTTGTTAAAATTTTAGTACTTTTTCAATGAAGCTTAATGTTTTCTTTCTTATTGTTAAGTTTTTATATATATTTCTATCAGTTCTTAAGAATTTCATTCATATCCTAAGTAACTTTTGCAGCTGTTATGAATGAGGTTACTTTCTGATTTCCTTCTTGCTGTTGACATACAGAAAAGCTAGTGCAATTTGTTTCTTGATTTTATGACCTGCTGCTTTGCTGAAATCTCTCATCACCTCCAAGAATTTTATGGTAGAGGTACTTCGACACTTCAATATAGGAACATGTCATTGGCAAGCAGGGATAATTTGGCTTCTTCCTGTTTGTATGGCTTTCATTTTTCATTTTTTTGTGATTACTCTGGCTACAACTTCAAGCACTGGATTGAGTAAGAGTTGAGAAAGCACACACTGCTTTCTCATTTTCACTTTTCTAGGAAATTCAGTTTTTTCTCACTTGATCTCATGCTGGCTGTATTGTTGCATGTGTGGGGGTCTCTGCAAACACCAGGACCAGCAGAGCGTTGAGATAGGGGAGGCACAAAGGAATTTGATTCAACATTTGGTTCAACACAACTCAGGAGCTGGTGTTGCTGCAAACTTCAAGCGTCTGACACCAGGTAGTTTATTTTAGGTATATTTTAGCACAGCACAATTTAGAAAAATAAATCTTCCTGGTGATAATTAACCCAATCGCGATTGCACACCAAAGCTTAAGACATTAAAACTCTTACAAAGTACAAGTAAACACTTGTATAAAAATGGGTTCTGTAGATTACCTAAGAAAGCAGGCTCCAGGTTAGCAAGCTCAGGATAGGGGTCTGGGGAAGATAGTGATATATAGATTTACTAAGTTAAATAAACTCAAAATAGAGGTCTAGGGGAGCTAGGAGGATGTGCAGACATCACATTCCACTCCTGATGGTTTCCCTGCTGCTTATCTGTGGGCACAGAACCTACAGTCAGATAGTCGTTATTCTGCTGATATCTATTTGTTCTGCTCCTGGTTTCTTCAGAGCTGTTATCATGAAGTCATCCCGAACTTTATCAAAGGTCTTTTCTTCATCTGTTGACATGATAAGTGATTTCTATCCCTAGTCCATCTGTGTCTTTTACATGTACTGATCTGTGACTCACTGTCCTTGCATCTCTGGAATGAAACAACTTTGTTATGATACACAATCTTCCCACTGTCTTTTTGATTAGTAAGTATTTTACTGATAATGTTTGGAATCAGATCAGGAAAATGGGCCTGTAGCTGGGTAAACTGTTTATTGGCTCCTTACACACTGTCAGAGTAATCCTGGCTTCATAGGATTAGCTCACTTGGGCTCCCTTTCATTCTACTGTGTGGAATAATTTGATGTACACTGGAGCCACTTCTGCAAAGCTCTGGGAAAATGTGGTGGTGAATTAGTCTGCTCTTGGCTTGCCTTAGTTGGGAGACTTTTTGTTGTTGTTGCTGCTGTTCAATTTATTGATTGTCATGGATCTGTTTAAGTTGCTTACATGTCTACATTTTCTTGGTCATATATATGTGTCTAAGAATTGACCTATTTCTTCTAGACTTTCCAGACTTTTGGGGTATATGTTTTCAAAGGATTTCCTAGGGATCAGATCAGAAAAATGGGCCTGTGGCTGGGTACAGATTTCATTGGAATCTGTTGCAATCTCCTCCCTTTCACCTCCACTTTTATTAATTTGGATCTTTTATTTCTGTCAATAGGTTTGACTAAGTGCTGCGGGCCACAGGAATATCATAAGAACTCAGCTGGTTATGGCAAAGTCACTACCTGGAGGAATCAGGGAATTCCTCCAGAGGAAGCCAAATCCCAAGGAGTTTTTGGTGTTACTTGGCTTGTTATATATCAGCTGTCTTCTGTTATGAAAATCATGTGTGCCTTCCTAGTTTTCCCAATTGATTTTTCCCTAAGAAGGGCTAACAATGTGGACTGATCACTCTCTAGACATACACATTCCAGGCATTTGGAGAACAGCCTCAGGAAAGGCTTTCTCTGGAATCAGATATCTCCCCTAGCCACTTTCAAGAACTAAAGGAGACATCACCCAGGTGGTCACCCAATTTCCGAGGATTAACAGTGATAACAACCCACAGGCGAGTCTCCTGACTTAAGGTAAATTCCACAAGGAAACACCACCTACGTCAGGTAGACATTAAATAATAGCTTCACACAATTTAGCTCAGACCCCTCCTTTCTTACAGCCTTACTAACTTTATAGACCTCTAACTACTTACCTAACCACTTCTAGGAATATTTAGATAACATTCTGTGCTAACAGCTATGCTCAGCCAGAACTCCCAGTTCAAGCCTCCCTGTAATTATCATTATTGGTAGCATCCGGCCAGGTCCAACACCGGATGGAGGAAAGTACCTTATCAGAGATACCTCTGTACTCTCTAAGAACAGACTTAAGCATCCAGGCTACCTGTTTGAGAAGGCCTGGTGGATGTGCTAATTAAGCTTAACTTCCTCCTTTCCCAAATCTTACCTCCAGTTCCAGATCTCCCTTTAACTATCACCAGAGGCATCTACCTGTACACAGGTTGCCTAGAGACTAAGCATACTTTCCCCCACCCTGCAGAAAAATGGCAGACAGCTTGGACAGATAGGAGCCACAGGAAAAAAGAAGACATTTTTATTTTCTCCCATTGACCTAGCAACTTACAAATTTTTAACATCTTTTACCAAACACATTTAAGATTATAGTTGTGCACATAAGATCCCTCTTCTTAGATATTACCCATATTTAGCCTTTAGTTAATTCATTAGTCACTTCCCCTTTGGGTCACAAATGGTAATTAACAACTAGTACCCCTCTTTGTAATTTTTATCAACCCTCCATTTGATCCTGATATCAGACAATCACTGCCTGAGGAAGTTTAGGCTGAGTGTCCTAGGTGGAGGGGAGGATTGTGATTTTGGGGAGATATATAACTGTAAAGCAGAGGACAGAGAAAGAGAAAAGAGAATGGAAGAACTAGATGGATAAAAACTTGAGAGGAACGAACTGAGATGGGGAAGAACTAGATTGAAGGGCTAGAAGAGAGGACAAGAGGAATGAGATGGAAGATGAGGAAGAGCCAGATGGGGAAGAACAAGATGAGGAAGAGCCAGATGAGAGAGAAGGAGACAGGAGAGGAGCTGATAGGGGAAAGAACTAGATAGATGAGAACCTAGAAGGGACAGAACTAGATGAAGGAATTAAGATAGAACCTAGAGGGGACAGTAGACAAATATAGAGAAATCAGGCAAGGAAGGAGCTAGGCATGAGAGCAGAATAGAAACTGTGTAGAGAGAGAACTATCACATAATAATAATAAAGTGTATGAACTAAGGAGTTTCATGTACATAGATTCATTTCTTTTCTTCAAAGATAAATTATCAGCTGGTTGTAGATTCTTCCCAGACCCTGGGAGGGGACTACCGAGGGGCTGGACTCCTATAGTCCCCGATAACTAAGGCTTTATTCAACTTGTTTATCTTTTCAAAGAACCAATCCTTTGATTGTTTTTTTTCTGTCCTTTATTCTTCATTTTATTGACTTCAGCTCTACTCTTATCATTTATTTTCATCTACTACATTTTGATTTGGCTTATTTTTGTTGAAGTGGTAAACCATTAAGTTATGTATTTGAGGTTTTCCTGATTTTTACTAATTCATGTCTACTAGAACTAACTTTGCTGTATCCTAAAAGTTACAATAAACCATGTTTTTATTTTTATTGACTCTAGGAATTTTTTAATTTCCTCTCTGACTCTTTCAGTGACACATTGATCATTCAAGAGAATATTATTTATCACCCACCCATATGGGTAGCTTTTCTTGATATTGATTTTTAGTTTTATTCTACTGTGATCTTATAAAATTTAAGAAATGTATTTTGTAGCTAGAGTTTTCCTGCCTTGCCCACAGTCAGGACAAATCATTGTCACCTACCAGTCCCACAGCCGCTCAGACCCAACCAAGTAAACACAGAGACTTATTTTGCTTACAAACTGTATGGCCATGGCAGGCTTCTTGCTAACTGTTCTTATATCTTAAATTAATCCATTTCTATAAATCTATACCTTGCCATGTGGCTCGTGGCTTACCGGCATCTTCAAACGCTGCTTGTCAGGGTGGCGGCTGGCAGTGACTCCTTCTGCCTTCCTGTTCTTTCTTTTCTCCTCTCTGTTAGTCCCGCCTATACTTCCTGCCTAGCCATGGGCCAATCAGTATTTTATTTATTGACCAATCAGAGCAACTTGACATACAGGCCATCCTACAGCACAGCCAAGTGCAGACCATCTCAGACACCTGCACTCAGGCCCGTGGTCCTAATCATCCTCTATGCGGACCTGCTGGGTAAAGCCACGAGGAACCCAAGAACGGGCTCCCACAGGACATACAGAACATCCCACAGCAGTATTTTATTTTTGTTTTTTAAGATTTGCTGTGTAGCACAAAATATGATCTGTTTTTGAGAAAGTTCCACAGGCTTCTGACAACAGTGCATATTCACAGCTGATAGGTAGGGTATTCTGCAGATATCTGTTCAATCAATCCATTTGATATGTTTGATTTACAGTACAGTCAAACAATGAGCTTTCTTTGTAGATTTTTCTGGACTGGGTGTTTTATTTGATGAGAGTAGGGAATTGAATCAATGCAGTATTATTGTATGCGGCCCCATCTGTTTTGTGAAATTAGATGCCTCAACACTGAACCTATATCTTTAAATTTTCTCACCTTCTTAGGGATATTTTCTTTTAGTAGTGTGTAGTGACCTCTTTTATCTCTTGTTGCTAATTTGTTTTGAAATCTACTTTATCAGATGTAAGACTGGCCAATTCTGCCTGTTTTCTGCATCCTCTTGATGTAGGGTTTATCGTCTTCTATTCTTTGATTTTCAGCTTTTCTGTGTGTTTACCAGTGAAATGTGTTTCTCGCAACCAGCAAATGGTTCTTGTGTTCTGATTCAGTCATCTGGTGTATGCCTTTTAATTAGAGATTTGAGACCACTAATATTCAGGACTATTATTGAGATATACTTTCTATTTCCTGTAGTTTTATTTATTCTTTTTCTAGTTGAAAACTGTTTAGTATTTTCATGAGACATTGGGGCTTGCTGATTTGTTCAGCTGGGTGTGTTTGACTCTTTCCTAATTTTTATCTATTTATCTGTTCTTCCTATGGAATTTTCTCTTTCTTGTGCTATCATGTTGTGACTATCATCCTCCTCTGTATATAGAATTCTTATAAATATCATCTGTAATTCTGGCTAAGTGGCTATGAAATGTCTTAGTTTCTTCCTATCTTGGGAAGGCTTTATTTCTTCTTTAAGTTAAAAAGTAATTCTACTGTATATAAAAATTTTGGTTGGATGTTTTATACTTCAGGGCTTTACATACTTCCTTCCCTGCTTTCCTTGCTTTGGGGCTTTCTGCTGAAAAGTTTGATGCTATTCTGAAAGTTCTGCTATTACAAGTAAGTTGTGATTTCCCTCTTGCAACTTTTAATGTTGTTTCTTTCTTCTGTTGTTTTAACATTTTAATAACAATCTATCTTGAAGTTGTTAGGGTCCACAAGAAAGCCCATAAAAGACCACCAGTCCTGTATGCAATCAACAAGAGTGTTTATTAAAAATTACCAACATGTTGGGGTCTAACTCTCTGACAAAGTGGCAATTGGGCACAGCATTTACATTCCCATTAAGGGCAGAAAGTGAAAGAGCTATTGATAGGATAAAGTAGGTATTTAAAGAGGATTAAGATTAGAGACATCAGTAATTAAGAAGTGAAAATAAGAGGAAGTGAAGTAGAAATAAGAAATAAAGCACATAGGCTTAAGCTTTGGGAAATAAGAGAGATGGGATGGAGTAAGTGCCAATAAAGAATAATTATAAATCTTAATCAAGTGACATGAAAACAAAGACAAAAAAATTAGCAAAGCGAAAAATCAAAACAGTATACTAGTAGTCGATACTTTTCCTTGCTGGGCTGAATGTGGACTCCCCTCCCCCTAGGTTGTCTTTGAAGCTCTGCTGGTGGGAAAGCAGCTGTTACTTGTCTGCTGCTCAAACAGCTTGGAGGGGAATGGCTGTATGCAGTGTGCTTTCGGTGGTGTCTCTTCCCCGCTCCGTTGAATTCCTGTGTGGACATGACTTGAAAGCTGTTCCCTGATGCTTAGAATGAGCATGTCCGGCCCTCAGCATGAAGTGTCCGCCTGGCTGCTCTCCTTCCTCTTTGCTGTACCGGTTGGTCACACGTTCTGCTCTATACTTCTGTGTCTACGATAGGGGCACACACATGCTTGTATTTTCTTTTGCAGTTGGACAGTCTTCTGTTTTCCAGAGGTTAGGGTACTTTTCTGCCAGTGTCCACAGTCAGCACAAGTTTGTGTTCAAGTCAGCGCTGTTTCCTTGTTCACAGACGTTGAGGGCAGTCCGACACTTAGTGGAGGGAGTGGGCTTTTGGATTAGGAGGTGTAATGGTGCTGAAGAGTCTGATTGCCCTGGAGGAGCAGCTTGCTCATAGTGCTCTAGTTTGCTTTCTGTTGACACAATAAAAATATTCAGGACAACCCAGAGCCCCAGGATAGAACTAAACACAACTGGTTAAAAAGAAATCAAGGAAGTGATTAGTAGTGATATTTGGCTACACTCATAGATGGGTGCCTAGCCCAAATGTCATCAGAGAGGTGTCATCCAGCAACTGATGGGAGCAGATGCAGAAAACCCCAGCCAAACGCTAGGTGGAGCCAGGGGAACCCTGCAGAAGACAGGGAGGAAGGATTGTAGGAGCCAGAGGTCAAGGATCAACTAAGCAGGGCTCATAGGAGCTCACAGGGACTGCAGTAGCAAACATAGACCCTGTATGGGTCTGAACTAGCTCCTCTGCATATATGTTACAGTTGTGTAGCTTGGTGTTCTTATGGGACTCCCAACAGTGGGAACGGAGGGTGTTTCTGACTCTTTTACCTGTTTGGGGGACCCTTTTCTTCCTATGGAATCGCCTAGTCCAGGCTTGATAGGAAGGATGTGCCTAGTCTTATTGTAACTTGTTATGCCATGTTTGGTGGATACCCCTGGGAGGTCTGTTCTCTCTCTCTCTCTCTCTCTGGAAGAAATGGAAGAAGAATGGATCTGGGGGAGAAGGGAGATAGGAGAGGGACTGGGAGAAGTGGGGGGAAGGAAAACTGTGATCAGGATGTAATGTATGAGAGAAGAATGAAAAAATAATACTTGACAAAAAACAACTTAGGGGAGCAAGAAGTTTATTTCAGCTTAAAATTCTAGGTTACAGTCTATCATTGTGGGGAAGTCAAGACAGGAGCTTCAGACAGCTGGTCACCTCACATCCACAATCGAGAGCAGAGAGAAATGAATGCACGCATCCTCTCTTGCTTGCTTGTTTGCATTCTCCTTGGTCTCTACCCTGCTGTACAGTTCAGATTCTCCTGCTAAGGGCATGGTGCCACCCACCGTGAGCTGGGTCTTTTTGCATCACTTAATTAAGAAAACCCCTACAGGCATGGCTACAGGCCATCGTAATAATTTGTCCCGAGTTGAGACTGTCTTCTCAGATGATTCTAGGTTGTGTCAAATTAATAATTACAGCTAAGTATCATACAGAGTTTCTCTCAGAATCAGATTCTCCTCAGCCCCAGCCTATGAGGTAGAGAGGCACAGTGTCACCTTCTCCAGCATCTGCTCCTGCAGTACCTATGTTATAATAATAATAATAATAATAATAATAATAATAATAATGTGTGAATCTTGTTTGGATGAATTCCGTTCTTATCCTAACAGGATTTATCAATCTCTGTTTCAAAAAATTCTGCTACAGAATACAACGTGGTATAGGAGTTCATTAAATTCATAATTGGGGGAACTGATCTTTAAACAAGCTTAAATATAGCTTTTGATTAGGAATATTCTTTAAAATACTATGATTAATTTTGAATATTCAAGGGATAATATGGCATGTAGCATTCACAAAACCTATTTGACCCTAATTCCTTCCAGATAGGCCAAAGGCTGATACCAGAGTTCCCTAATAACCTTGAAGAAACAGTAGTCTAAATCAGACCCCCAAATGTGGCTAACGAACATTTGCAATGTGGAAATGCAAGTAAGGAACTGAATCGTTCATTGCAGCTGTTTTCAGTTGATTTAAATTTAAGAAGCCACGGTGTCTGGTGGCTACTGTTTCACACAGCAGAGGTTTATACACCAACAAAGATGTTGGATGCTGCGGTGACAGTGAGCATTGCTTTCCACCTGTCCCTGGCCGTGTGGATCGGTAACTAAGACTATTTGTCTCTGGTCTCATCTGTACCTTTGCAATAATAGTGCCTCCTTCACAGACTTGCATGAGCACTGAGATTATGAAAAAGTGACAAACAAATATAAAGTATTCATGAATAACTCCCTTGATCAGCAACACTATGCTGACCTCCAAAGAAGGGTTTCAAAGACACCTAGAGTAATATATAAAAGGCATAGGAAGGCTGGGGAGAGGTCTCGGGTAGGGAAGTGCTTGCCTTGCAAACACAAGAATGCGAGTTTGATCTCCAGAACCTGGGTACAAAGATGGGCATGGTGTTGTAATCCTAGAACTGGGAAGACAGAGACAAGCGGATCTCTGAGTGCTCGTGGCCAAATAGCCTAACCAAATCAGAGCCCTGAGTTCTAGTGGGAGACCCTGTCTACAGCACATCATAGATACTGCATGCACCTTCCTGCACACTTGGGTGCACACATGTGTACACACATACACACGCGCACACACACACACACACACACACACACACACACACACACACACACGCACACGCATATCTCACAGGAAAACATTTAAGTTGTGGACGAGTGGAAACAAGTGACCGCCCAGAGCATGAAGCACAGCCCCCAAGAAGCTGGTGCCGACAAATAACAGGAAGTGTGAGCTCTCTAGAAGGCCAATGCTGAAAAAGGGAAACCAACTATAAAAGGAAATTCCCAAAGTCAGTAAGTTGAGAGGAGATTGTTGGCTCCGAAAAAAAGGTTTTGATGCAAAGACAAGATCGTGTCCAGTTCCCTGGATCTTATTGAAGGAAATCGGTGAACTACCTAAAGAGCAGAGTCCTTCCCAGTGCCAGGGAAACCAATGTAGCGATGATCTGCAGCCATTGTTACTACATGTCACTTAGATCCTGATCCTAGTGATGTCTCCTGCCACCTGCACTAATGATGTACAAGTTGAGGTCTTGTGTGTGAACATGAATCTTTAATGCCACCTCTGTCAGAACTGTCAAGATGGTCAGCTCCACCTCTAAACACAGCACTTTTCCCTGAGGTATAGTCTGAGTCTGATGGAGCCTTCAGTGAAGTATCCTTGGTTACCTGGGAACCTTCTAAATGTAAAAGCTGAAGGACAATATCCTTGCAGATTATTAAGAAAAATATAGTAAACTCCTTCCCCAATATTTTGATGTTGGTTTATGCTGATTTCTCTATAATACTGACGTCTAATATTTGGATGCTTTATCCAAGGAATAAAATCCATTTCCAAATGTGCTTTCTAAGTTGGTGGCAGCCAGCTCGTTAGCCTTCTAGCTAACTAAATGGGACTAGGGACACAGGTGTGACATAAAAAACGTGCTCTTGTGTTTATCTCGGGGCACAGCTGCTAACACAGCTGAGCGCTGTTATGCTGAACAGCACTGAAGAACTGATCTTCCCTTCCAGTCACTAGGCACAGCCATTAGGAAGAGCAGCTACCCCCCCCCCCACACACACACGGCCAGTGCTTCCCCACCCCTTTCTACTTGAATGCAGTCGCAGTATTTTTGACATTTTTACAATAAAGTCCTTATGGTCAGTGAAAACAACAGAAATTTGACAATGACGGTGTTTAAGTCAATACCTGGGAAGAGACGCCACATGAAAAGGGTTTTGAAAATATTAGCACATTGCACACGGAAAACTATTTCTTTTTTTGTCTCCAAGGAATCTTATAGATGTTTCATTTTATAACAGAATATGGAAGATTGCCAAGTGGCTTCCGGCAAATTTGGCGTGTCAGATTCGAGCCCAGTAATAAAACCAGGACCCAAAGCCAGTCAGGTACGATTTTCTTCCTCAGACTGTGTGTTTCTTTGCCCTGAACACTGAAGAAACAGGTCCGGTGTATGCTTTTACTGTTTAGCTTTCTCCTAATGAATTCCGTAGTTGGTAGGGCCGTGTCTACAGTCCTGACTTCGCTCATTAGTGTTTTCAGCAAACACTCAGTGAGTGTCCAAGCATGCTGGAGCACCAGGCTGGACTTCACAACAAGCCCTGCTGGGCTCTGCATGGGAAGAGCTCGCAGTGGTCGGAAATCAATGGGAGTGCAAGTCAGTGCAGTCCACCCTGCCAAGCGCTGTAATAAAGGCTGGCAAAGGAGCCGTGGGGAGCAGAGCTGGGGATAAGTAGTGATTCTGGGAAAAAGAAGCATTCCATCACAGAGGATGGCCTGGAGGGAGGTTAGGATTTCTCCAGGCAGCCACCAGGAAGGGGTTTTGAGACCAGATAACATATTGGGGGAGTCACTCTTGAATAGACCAGAAAAGCATAAGCGTTATAGCAGATATGATATGCCATGATGTGGCTGGGCACATTGGAGGCTGTAAATCCTTTTGATTGGCATGCACGCCTCTGCTGGGTACCGCTTGAAGGCTTTGCGGTCTCCTTCCTTCTGACATCCTTGCAGAGTCCCGTGGACACCATCACCATCCTGCGCCAGTTTCCATTTTCCTCGGCCCTGCAGAGGATGTCTGTGATTGCCCAGCTGGCTGGTGACCTCCACCTCCACGTCTACATGAAGGGCGCCCCAGAGATGGTGGCCAGCTTCTGCCAGTCTGAAACAGGTACTGGTGGTTTTTTTTCTCTTTCAAGAGGTAAAACCTTTTAAAAGGCCAGACACAAAAAACAGACTTCTGCACCACTCCACAAAGCACAAGACGACGTAAACTGCCCCAGGATGTGAAAGGATCTGGTCAGTTAGGCGAAAGTAGCACAGGAGAGCCTGAGAAGCAGGGCGGGAGATTTGAAGGTGCAGAGGTAAACATCTGGCTTTCATACAGCCAGGAAAGTACAGTCATTGTGGGACTACACGGCGGATGTAGAGCAAAACCGTAGAAGGTACATGGGCTGGATGACTAGAGTGGAAACCTGGGGTGAGATTTGAACACTTGACCAGATCTGAAGAATTCTCTCAACTCCCAGGCAAGGGGGACAGGGCTGGCTCTGCTTTTAGGAGCTGAGACAGAGCAATAGGAAGGAGATTGTGTGTTTATGTGTGTACCTATGTATGTCTGTGTATGCGTGCACATGTCATGTATGTATGTCTGCGTATGTATGCCTGTGTATGCGTGTCTGTGTGTGTGTGAGTGTGCAGATATGTGTCTGTGTGTGTATGTATGTATGTGTGTATGTATGTTTGTGTATGTGTATGTATGTATATATGTCTCTATGTGTCTGTGTGTGTGCATATGTGTGTATGTCAGAGAGAGAGATAGAGAGAGAGAGAGAGACTGTGGGAGTCATTTCTTTCCTTCCACCATGTACCATGTAGGACCCAGAACTTGCACTCTAGTCATCAAGCTTGGAATCTTGTATCTGTTGAGCCATCTCCCCATCCTGGGAAAATTCTTCAATATTTTTTTCTTTTATTGAAAATAGATTTTTTTCTTATAATATATTCTGGTTATATATTCCTCCCTGCCTTCCCTCCCATCCAGATCCATACCCTTCCTGTCTCTTGTTAGAAGTGAACAGGCATCTAAGGAATAAAATAAAACAAGATAAAACAAAAAAACCAAACAAACGACAAACCAGAACAGGATAAAACAAATGGAAAAAGCAAGAGAGGCACATATAAATGCAGAGACCCACATGTGCACACACACACAGGAATCCCGTAGAAACACAGAACTGGAAGCTATAATATATATGCAAGGGACCTGAAGGTTAAAAAAAAAAGCACTGACAACATTGTGAGACAAGGACCTGCACAGTATTTGTGTTGGCATCTACTGCTGGGCCTGGTGCCTGCCCTTGAGAGTGGTTTGTTTTCCTAGAGAAACTCCTTTGTAGAAAACCAGTTTTTCACTTGCAAGTGGTTATCCATGGGATAACCTTCTTTAAGGATGGGGGCATGTGTCCACTTCTCCTCTCAGCTCTAGGGGCCCATCTGGTCCAGACCTGTGTGTGCTGTCTCAGTCTGTATGTCCGTCAGTTTTTCTATGTCAGAAGACCTTGTTTCCTTGGTGTCCTCCATTCCCCTGGGCCCTCACACTCTTGACACCTCCTTTTCTGCAGAGGTTTCTGAATCCTGGAGGAGTGATTTAATGGAGACATCCCATTTAGGGCTGAGTATTCCAAGGTCTCTCACTGTGCAGTGTCTGGCTGTGGATCTCTGTCTTTGTTCCCATCTGCTGCAGGAGGAAGCTTCTCTGACGATGGCTGAACAAGGCACTGATCTATGACTACAACTGAATGTTTGGAGTCATTGGATTGCTGTCTTCCTTTAGCAGAGCAACAGTATTTAGTTTGCCCTAGGTCCATGCCTGTCTAGTCTCAGGTTCTTGGCCACCCAAGCAGTGTTGAGAATGGGTTCCATCTCCTGGAGTGGGCTTTAAATCAAATCAGATCTTAGTTGGAAATATTTTTAAAAGAGAAATATTTTAGGGGAAAATGATTAGACTAAATTAGATGGTATTAGATGGTTTTCCCAGCAATTTTTATCTTTCTGGTCCAGACTCTGAGATGAGCTGTGTTATTTAATATTCTCCTAAACATATGCACATTCTAAGTGGTGGCCAAATTTATAGAAAATCTGTGCATTCAAATAAATTCACTTGGATGAAACTGGCATTTTTCTCCTGTTTTTCATCTACTTGTTGTGATTAGCCACCAACTGTGCCCAGAATTCTAAATTTCGTGGAAGTTTATTCTAACTTCTACATTTAGAGTCTGTTTAGTTTAATCTTAGAAGTCTCCTTTTCCTTTTTTTGTTTTTGTTTGTTTGTTTTTTGAAACAGGGTTTCTCTGTGTGGCTTTGGCTGTCCTGGAACTGGCTCTGTAGACCAGGCTGACCTTGAACTGGCAGCCTCTGCCTCCCAAGCGCTGGAATTAAAGATGCCTGGCAGAAGTCTCCCTTTCTGGGTCAAGAATGAAGGGCTTGCCTAGCGTGCACAGGATCTGTGTCTGATTCCCAGAAAGGGAAAAAAAGACCCCCATTCCTGCTTTTGATCTTCCTCATAAACCCCATTAACAATGTCTCAAACAGGTTGTAGAGTGTATTAGGCTTTATTCGCTTCTGCTTTCAGCCATTGTAGACTTCAGTGAGAATCTCCCTGTTGCACTTGCTTTCTCAGGAAGAGTCCAGCCTCCAATCTGCCATGCTCATCTCCACAACAGCCCGTACAATTCTTCTTCTTGTCTTGACCTTTGATCTCTCACCTCCCTCTTCTATAAAGAAACGAGGGGTGGAAGCGTCCTTGAGATTAGGTCCCTGTCTTTGGAAACATTTTAGAAATATGCAAAGTCTGAGATAAATGGGAATTGAAGGTCCAGTCATCGCTCATGTTGGAGGTGGAAACCAAGGTGCGGAAGAGAGGCTTAATAGGTTGAACTCAAAAACTTAGTTACTTCACCAGCTAAGTGTTATATGTCAGCTCTCATCTGACACTCTCCCACAGGCACATTAGACACCACAAAGAATTTATAAATACAAAAACATAGTTACGCCAAAATGTGTAAGTGCTGCATTGTGTCAGCAGCCTTGTTAGGCAGGGATACGGGCTGGGGCCATGGCTCAGGGGGTACAGCCCTGGCTGGACAAGTTTACAAGACTTACTGGCCGCGTTTGGATCCCTAGAACTGACTTTTAAAAGCTAGATATGTAACATCTGCATCTGTAACCTTGGTGAGCACCTGCTGGGAGATGGGAGCCAGAACCAGCTTGCCAGATGGCCAGCCTGGTCTGTGCAGCAGTAAACAAAAGGAGAGATGCTATCTCAAAACAATGAGAAAAGTGAAGGCTCAAAGTTGTCCTCTGACATCCACACATGCAAAATGGCACACACATGCCTGTACACACACACATACTCTCTCTCTCTCTCTCTCTCTCTCTCTCTCTCTCTCTCTCTCTCTCTCTCTCTCTCTCTCTCCATATATATATATGGTCAAATATTTCTGCAAAGAGTCACTCAGTGCATATTTCGGTCCTTTCTGGCCACACAGTATCTGTATCAGCTAACCAACTTGGCCACTGTGGCCACAAAACAATCATGGATAATAAACAAGTGAGTGGACATTGCTTAAAACTTTATTGACAAGAGCAAACAGTGCATCAAATGTAGCCTGAACATTATCAACCCTGATTCGGAAGATTGGCTATTTTTCTGAATTCATTCTAGAACACACACAGTCATGAGGTCTGTCCTTTGTGAAGCCAATCAGTATATTTGACACTGATCGACTCATCTTGGTCATCTTCAGGGAGCTGCTATAACAAAATACCTCAGGCTGGGTGGCTTAAATGACAGAAGTCTATCTTTCATCATTTTGGAAGCAGGGCTGTCCAAGGTTAAGGTGCTGGACAATTTGGCTCCTTGTGAGGGCTAGCCTCCTGGCTTGTGAATGTGTGCTTTGCTGCTCCTGGTAAGGAGAGAACATCTCTGTACCTTAATCCTACTCATGAAAGTTCACTTTCATGACTTAATTATTTTCCAAAGGCCTGTATACAAATACAGCCATATTTGGGATTAGGTTTTAACATAGTTTGGGACACAGAATCAGGACATAGCCCAGCTGATGAACAGCACAATTTTACCATTTTTTTTTTCCTCATCAGAGTAATGTGAAGCTGTTGCTGGCCTCTGTCTGAAGCTCCATGTTTTCTAGTAAAGCATTTTTACAAAATGAAAGTGGAAAGATGGGAATACACCTGCAGTCGCTCAGGTGCTGGATAGGTACTTCCTTGTGCTCTTACATTTCCCTCTCCCCTCCTCCTCACAGTGCCCAAGAATTTCCCGCAGGAGCTGAGGAAATACACAGTACAAGGCTTCCGTGTCATCGCCCTCGCCCATAAAACCCTGAAGATGGAGAAGCTTTTGGATGTAGAACGTTTGGAAAGGTATGCAATGGGAAATCCAGACCAGGGGGACAGTCTTCATCCAAGAAGGGAGGAAGCCTGGAGATGGGCTGACGACTGCTCCCATCACTAGGAAGTTCTTGGACAGAAAACTGTTCTCATCTAATCCTCGGCTTGGAGATGGGCAACTTGGGTAGGACATGCTCAGGTCACATGGTGGTTTGTGACAGAGCAAATATGGCAGCTGAGATTTCCCAGACTCCACATCGAAGCTCTGCCCTGCCCTGCATAACATTTGTCTTAGTCTGACAAAATCCCATCCCCCATGGACCTAGGTGTCTCTCAGAGACCTCTCTCAGAGAACACAGCTGAATATTTGGAAGGTTTCCAGAATCCCCCCCCCCATTTTTTTTCTGGAATTTCTCAGGTCTGGGCTTTTTATTTCCCTCAGATCTGAGAGGGAGGTAGTGAATGCAAATTGGATTCCATATAGGAAATAAAACTCAATATTTTTAATTATATTAAAGGGATGAATTGGCCTCGTTAGAGGATAATCTATACACTGTATTCTTCCACCTTTCAGAGGTTCATTTTAAGTGATCTACAGTAAAAGAATAGGCAAACTAAATAAATGATAGCCTATGTAGTCCATATATTTGATGTATTAAATTTATATTTCTAATTCAGAGATTCTCATTCCTATATAATTGGCTCTATTGTATAAGGTACCAATGTATTTGGTTCAATGTTACTATCTGCATCCTGTCTTTTTAAGATAATTGGTGCTTTACATGGTACCTGTTTATACATCTACAAAATGTAGGATTGGGTTATCTCCAAGGAGCTTTTCAGATGAGAGATTTTTGTCTTTGAAATAGAATCATAGAGCTCACTCAAATATATGAGTAACATCCTCAGCTTTAACATTCCAGATGTTGGCTAGGCTTGAGCAATGTTAAAGATCCATAACATATGGGATGTAATAATTTTTCATACATGAATTTGAGTAATAGTGTTAAGGTCGTGAGGTGAACCAGAGATTTACATAGCCAGTGATAGAATGTAGACAGCCCAGCTGTGACATACAAGCACAGCTGTATTCTCATTTAAGAGCCAGTAGGGAGATTCACATTATTAGAAATACAAAATAAAAAAGTAAACTATGCTATCTTCCCACCCATTACAAGTTTTCCCAGGAGATATCAGGAGTCTACAATGTTTGTTGTTATGTAGTTGTTTTCACAGGGTAAAATAACATTGTTTTGATTTTCATTAGGATAAAACTATATTTAACAGTTTTTTCCAATTAGGAAAAATTAAAGGTTCTTGAAAACTAGAGTCACCAAAGGAAACTGAGAGTTATTTTTGAAATAACTTAGAAATCACCCAACACTGAATTACAAAAGAAATTTTTGTAATTAGGTCTTCCTTAAGACCTAACCCTTTCTTGATTGAGTAAATGTCTATTAACGTCTTGTCTGTGTTAGATATTCAGGAACTACAGAAACGAATAAAATTAACTCCTTGACCCCAAGAATTTCATATCTCAACTAGGGAAATGGATAGTAAAATACATCTGTAATATGTTATCTTATTTTGGTGGTTCTTAAATATCTTTGAGGGGAAGAATGAATTAGCTGGAAAGATCCTTGAAAAACACACACCACCGTTTCACCTAAAGAGGTCAAAGATGTCGTCGGAGGAGAGATGTTTAAACAAAGATGTGAGTTAAACAAGAGCAGGCAATCCTCCACAGAGGCTGGGCATTAAAGGATGAGACGATGGGTGCAATCGCTGATGGTGTGGTACAACAGCAAGAGCCCAGGTGCCCAGAGAACTGATTGAGGGGATGAACTCAATAGAAACAAGAGCACCCCTTTATTCTTGCCATTGTGCACATCGCTTGGTGTCATATCCATAAAATTGTTGCCAAGGTTGATCTCAAGAAGATGGTCTCTTGGGATTTCATCTTGGAGTTTCAGTTCTCAGTCTTATGTTGATGTCTTTGGTCCATTTCCAGTTGATCTTGGCATACTGTATTGATTACCTTTGCATTGCTCTGACCCAATACCTGACAGAGCAATTTGAGGGAAGAAGAGCTTATTCTGGCTCTCAGTTTCAGAGGGATTTTAGACAGTCATGGCAGGGAAGGCAGAGGAGACTACCTCTGTCTGCTGTGCTGGAGTGGGACACAGGTTCACGTGGCAGCCAGCCAGGAAGCAAAGAGCACAGGACTGGACCAGGCCTGCCCCCAGCAACCTTCTTTAATAAGAAAATATGATTCAAAGTTTATAAGGAGCATAACTTCATAATAAAAAAAACCCAGTAAGTATGATTTTTTTAAAGGAGCCAAGGACTCAAGTAGACACTTGTCTAAGACATTTGATACACATGGACATAAAGTGCATAAAAAGGCATTGGAACTCAGTCAGGGAGATGGAAATCCAGACCACAGCGAGATCATTGCATGCCTAGGAAGATGGCTGATTAGGGACTGAAGGGATGGCTCAAAGGTTAAGCTCTCTTGCTCTCTTGAGGGATCAGATCCCAACACTACATGGCCTCTCACAAACATCCATAACTCTAGTTCCAAGGGATCTGACACCATCTTCTGACTTCCCTGGCCTCAGGCACATGTTGTGCACATACCTACATGTGGGCAAAAGTTTACACACATAAAATAAGAATAAGTGAATCTTTAAAAAAGATGGCTGACTGAAGTGTTATGAGGGTGTGGGGGTGCTGGAACCTAGCACACTGTTAATGGGAGTGGAAAATTACTGCTATGGAAAACAGAGCACAGGTTCAGAAATGAGTTACAAAGATGATGGATTTATAAATCAGCACCCCCTAATCCTATGTCTGCACACAAAAGGATTGAAGCCTGGATCTCAAGGGGACACCTGACATCCCACATTCTTTGCAGTATTGTTTATGATAGCCACAATATGGAAACAATGTAACTGTCCATCAATGAATTAATAAAGAAAATATAGTATATACACACAATGGGATATCATTTAGCCATTCAAAAGAAGGGAATTCAGGGAGCCACGAGTTACTGTGCAGATATGGCCAAGTCCAAGAACCATACCACACACAACCAATCCTGAAAAGGGCACAGAAATGGCATTAAGAAACCCCAGTTACAAAGAGGTAAATTTCTTAAGGGGGTCGACCCCAAGTTCCTGAGTAGCATGTGCTTTGCCAAGCGCAGCATGAAAGGCCTGAAGGAGATGCAGGCAGATGTGAAGGCGATGAGTTCATGAGCAGAGGACAGTAAGGCTTTTGCAGAGCCCAAGGTGGCTAAGCCCAAGATGCTAAAGGTTCCCAAACACAGACTGAGCTGTCTTGCTTTGGTGGCTCACCCCCAGCTCGAGAAGTAGATTCGAGGCTGCATGGCCAAGGGTCACAGGTGCTGCCCACTAAAGCCCAAGACTCAAACCAAAGCTAAGGCCACAGCTCCAGCTCAGGCCCAAGCTTCATTTCCAGCTTAGGATCCCAAAGGTGTTCAGGCCCCTGTGAAGGCCCCATTGAAAAGGCTCCTATCTTTCAACGTGAAGACAGATGGATTAGTGAGGTACACCTATAGACTATTTGCAGATGGTCAGTGGCCTATGCTATTTTTAAAAATAAACTCTAGGGAAGATTGGGGAGAAAGTGGGGGTGGTGTGGAGAAGAAGGGGGGAGTCCTGCCATCTGAAGCAATATGTCTTAGCGTGGAAGACAAGATGCCCACTGAAATACACCTGTCAGAGGAAGAGAACGATGAATAGCACCTGATCCCACTTATACCAAGTACCTGAAAGAGGCTCCTAGATTGAGTCAAGTGGTTCATCCAAGGCTTGGAGGAGAGGGAAGATCAATGGCTGAAAGTTTTAGTTCCAAAAGGTCATGAGTTCTGGAGATCTGCTCTGCTGCATGCTGCCTCGTGTTAACAGTAGTGTGCTGCACACTTACGATTTTGCTAGAAGAGGGTATCTCAAATGTTCTTGTCCCAAAGAAGAGACAGAACTGGGAGTGGAGGACACCTCTGGAGGTGATTGGAATGTCTCCTCTTTTGATGAGGGTGATGGCTATATAGGTGGGTATGGGTTTGAACTTATGTGTGCATTAATAAGTCCATGTTTTGTAAAACCATTCCTCTCCTCCTTCTCCTTCTTCTCCTTCTCCTCCTCCTCCTCCTTCTTCTTTTTATATAATTCACTTGGGATCAAACAAACAACAGACAGTAGCACTGGAGATCTGACTTATGAGGGAAGGGGTATACCCTGGACTCCGGGCAACTCTAAGGCATTCAAGCCTCTTTTTTTTTAAAATTATTATTTTGGCTTTTCTCTGTGTAGCTTTGGAGCCTGTCCTGGAACTTGCTCTGTAAACCAGGCTGGCCTCGAACTCACCAAGATTCTCCTGCCTCTGCCTCCTGAGTGCTGAGATTAAAGGCTGCACTACCACCACCTGGCCTAAATGTACAATAAAATAATGGAATAAATAAGAAATTAAAAACAGACACAGAGAAAAACATTCCGGGAGAAATAAAAGGAAGCCAGGTGTGGTGGGGCATACCTTTAATCCTAGCACTTGGGAAGCATAGGAAGCTGGATCTCTGAGTTAAAACAAAACAAAACAAACAAACAAACAAAAAACAGGACAGTAAATTCTAAACATTGTGAAACACAGCCTCAAATAAAATAAAATGAAATATAAAAAATATAAAACAATTCCACTTCCATGAGGATGTTAAAATAAAGCACTTTATGGATCTAGCAAAAACAAGCAAAGAGGCTGGACAGACAGCTCAGTGGAGAACGTGCTTGCCACACAAGCGTGAGGACCTGAGTTCAGTCCTCAGCACCCACATAAAAAGTCCTATTCATCTGTAATCCCAACACTGATGAAGCAAACTAGACAGATCCCTGAGCATCACTGACTTAGCGTTAGGGGCAAGCCCCAACGTCCAGTGAGAGGTTTTATCGCCGAAGAAAACTAAGGCAGAAAGAGCCTGCACATTTGCACACACGTACACCCACACACAAGTGAACACACGTACACTCACACATACACAATAAACAGAGTACACTCGCACACCTACATGCACACATGCATACACATAAACAATAAGCAGAATTAACTGGTGAGTTTTCAGTTCTCATTAGTAAGAAAATTTTAATTCATTTTTATGCCCAAGTTAAATACAGTTTAGTGCTTAAAGCGTACAGTCTGAACATAAGATACTGTGGTAGTGATGACATTCATGCAGAATGCTCCCAGTGACTGGTGACTGTCAAACAGATTGTTTTTTTTATTAACATAAGGTCAAGGGAAAAATATTGAAAGATTTTGGAGATTAAAAACTTTACATAGTTAACAATTAAAAACAAGAATGAGAAGAAAAGAACACCATTTTTAAGATGTGGAAACTAGAAGTGATTGTTTTGGGGGAAGAGATAAAGGGTGGTATGGGGACAGGACCACTGACTTTCATTATAAGCTGCTGGTTCTTTTCTTTTTTAATGTGTGCACTATTACATTAATAAAACGTAGATCGAGGTTCTGAGGAAAAGAACTAAATCGGCCATGAGCACCACACTGCTACCCCTGAAAATGTTGATTTTCTCCTGAATCCTAAGGGAGACAGTGGAGTCGGAGTTGGCATTTCTGGGACTTCTCATCATGGAAAATCGCTTGAAGAAAGAAACAAAGCCCGTGTTGAAGGAGCTGAGCGAGGCCCACATCAGGACTGTGATGATTACAGGTACGTGGGGGCTCCGGAGCCCAGCAAGGAGCACGCTGAAAAGAAGCGTGACCTGAGCAAGTCCATGGGACTGAGGTCGAGGAGACCTGTGCTGCATGGCCCTGCCTCCCTGGCAGTACATGCAAGCAGGAGCAGCATTTTTTTTGAGGCAGTGACTGGATCCTATTCTCTGCACTTTACCAATCATCCTATCCAGGGTTCTATGAGTAGAAATATTTGTACACAGGCTGGAGCCATGACTCAGTCAGTAAAAAGCTTGTTATGCAAGCAGAGCTGAGTTCAGAGAGCCGGCTGCCATGTGAAAAAAAAAGAACAGAGCGAGGTGACTCAGGCCTGAATCTCTGTACTGCAAGGTGGAGACAGGAGGAGAATGCTGGGGGTTTGCTGGGCAGATCAAGGAGTTCTTGGTTCAGTGGGAGGCTCCGTTAAAAAAGAAAAAAGAAAACAAAATGGAGCATGGTTAAGGAAGACACTTCTGACCTCATATATGAACACACACACACACACACACACACACACACACATACACACACACACGCGTGCGCACACAGGGAGAGAGAGAGGGAGAGAGAGAGAGAGAGAGAGAGGAGGAGGAGGGAGGGAGAGAGAGAGAGAGAGAGAGAGAGAGAGAGAGAGAGAGAGAGAGAGAGAGAGAGAGCAGTTTTACACATGGGACAGATGGCCAGGCTCGTGCGTGGTAAGCAAACCCAAGTGTCACCCGGTCTTCAGTGTTTCCTCTTGTGGTTAGTACATCCTTAGGACACACTGTGATTTCAGCCTGGAGCCATGTGTTCACCACTGAGAGCTATCTGTTATCTAGATATTAGTCATAAAGAGCTCACACATGTCTTCGTTCCTTTATGCGTGGTTTGGAAATACACAGTGGGAGAGATGTTGAACTAGGTGTTTGCTCACTAAAGGCATACACTTGGGTAGGAGGAAAGGTAGTTATGAAACAGCAGAGAAAACACTAAATATATTCAGTGAGCAGCAACAAAGGGAAGGAGAGACATCTTCGCTCTGGTGGCTGATAGGGTTGTCCTTAAAGTCTCTTTGTCATCTAGGTGACAATCTTCAAACTGCCATCACTGTGGCTAAGAATTCCGAAATGATTCCTATGGGCAGCCAGGTCATCATTATCGAGGCTAATGAGCCAGGAGACCTTCTTCCTGCCTCTGTGACCTGGCAGCTGGTGGGGACCCAAGAGCCCAGCTCTGCGAAGAAGGTGAGCAGATGTTCAAAGACCCCTGGCTGGGCCTGGGTTTGTGGAACACAGCCCTGGCATGGCATAACCATCCGAGTCCTGGAAGTTATCATAGTCACAATTCCTCAGGTGTGTGCGGTGTGTCTCGAGTGCTACACCACGCAAAGTGTTTCCAGTGGTGTTTTGCAAACCCCGCCATACATGATCACCTGGGGAGTTTGCAAACTCCCTTCCTACCGCAGGCTGCAGCAATTGAGTCAGAGTCCCTGCATAGGAAGGAAATAAGCTTGCCAAGGCACACTGGCGAGCCACACGGCAGACACCAGATCAGGGGCTCTGATTCCACACATACGTCCACATGGCATGGCACCTTGCCGGAAAGCTGACCAAGGCAGAGCTTTCCAGAAAGCAAGCTTCCTGTTGGCTTGTCTGAGAAAAGCTCTCCCATGTGAGAAGGACCATGGCCCGACACTCCGCTTTTGTGCCACTCCAAAGCATGGTCCTTCCAGCAAGGAATTACAGAGATGCTTCTTGGTTCCAGGCTGAACAGCTTCTGACATTGTTACCTAGACAGGGGACTTGGGTGCAGCCCACAGACTGACACATCAAGAGTGGCCCTGGGTCGTGGAGATGGGTTAATCTGACATAACCTCCACTTCTGGACGCTATGAAAGATGGCGGTTCTCTCTGGCACCTTCTACGGCTCTCTAGTAGTCATTTCATTGTGAACCTGCTTGCTTCATACAGCGCCTGCATCTCACTGTGCTGCAGAACGCTGGGCCTTCACTAATTTAACAACCAGCCTGTCTGGGCTCACATCCATGAGATTAATACCTCATCTGAGGTCCAGCCTCAGTTACATCACAGCCTCAGCCCGTCTCCTCACCTCGGGCACTTTCCCTATCTTCCTATAAAGCCAAGGGATTCCTGTCTTGTTTTAGTGGTTTGCAGTTGCCAGGGGAAGAGGAGGGTGGGTTCCCCTGCTGTCGATTCTGTGCAGGAGTTCCCTCCTCCCCCTGCTAAACACAATGTTATCTCTGATATGTATGTCTCTAATGAATAAAATATTCGCACCTCCTGTGCTGTTTAAGTCCGGTCCTGTGGAAAGGTAAAGCCTGCTGATAAATCTCGAGAGAAGCCATTGTCAGGGACTGCCGGGAGGAGCCGATTGTCACCATCAAACGTGTCGTCTTGTTCTGTCAGCCAGGATGGAGCGCAGTTGAGGGAGTACCTACAAGTGGCCGGGAGGGAAGGGTCTTGGAACATGTGATAATGGTGCATGATAACCTAGATGTGGGAGAGGCTCTGGGCACCATGAGGGAAGAAGGGGTCCCCTGTTTTAGTAGGGCCAAACAAAATTCAGAAGCCAGACACAGGAAAGAGCTAGGTACGAAGAACCCAACTATGCCTTCTTGCCCTGAAGAAACCGACTCAATGAGCGGAACAAGACCTTAGGAATCACAAGGCTACAGGAGGAGGAAGTCGAGAGACTTTCTTGGCACCTTGCTGTGAAGACACAATCACAGGAAAGGATGAAAGCTGTTAGAGCATCGTGTATTTATATAATTCTGGGGGCGGGGCACTTTGCTTGTCTTCTTCCCGCAGGTTGAGGTTCCAGGGGCAAAGGACCCCTCCCGCACTTGCTGATGCTCATTTCTTTGTGCAACACAAATTCACTTTCTTCCTCCGTGCATCACGGGGGGGAGCGGGCACCGCTTACCAGCCCCTGCGGAAACAATGCCTTTTGATTTTAGGAAACCTACATCGATATCGGAAACAGTTCTGCACCTGGTGGCAAAGGTTACCATTTTGCGATGAGTGGGAAGTCATACCAAGTGCTGTTTCAGCATTTCTACAGCATGCTGCCCAAAGTAAGTGCTGATGGAATGCAGTGCATTGTCAGGGTCTCCGAGTGGAACGCAGAGATTAAAGAACTGAAAGGTCACTGAGGTAGACTTGGGTTTGGGAATGTGCATCGCTGAAAGCACCTTGGCTTTCCAGGAGGTTCCTGGAC
The DNA here is from genome assembly GCF_004664715.2 of Peromyscus leucopus. NCBI lineage: Eukaryota > Metazoa > Chordata > Mammalia > Rodentia > Cricetidae > Peromyscus > Peromyscus leucopus. Next base: position 66,612,448 of record NC_051073.1, read on the forward strand.
CTGTCTAAACCCACCAGACCCTGTGCAGACAGCCATGACCCTTCAGTCTTCAGTGCTGATAGCCGCGCTCACCCCCGTGGCCAGCCCAATCTCAGCCTCCCCCCTCCCTCCGTTCCCTGCCTGGCACAACTTCCTAGTAGATCCACACATCAGCCTTCCTTGTACATCAGTCTCTCTGAAAGCCACTAGCCTGTGTCAGGTGGAGCTCCATTCCCCTGCTGCCTGGAGTCTTAAATCACAGCAGAAGGAAGCAAAAAGCACCAGGGTTTATTTTCAGAATCATTTATTATCTTGTCCTCTGTGCGTCCTGCTTTAAAATAGTGCCGAACAGGGTTGTGCTGTCAGTGTGGTGGAGAGACGGGGCATCCAAGCTGAGGGTTGCAACCATCTGTTAGCGGAGTCTAAAATAATCTGCCACCTTACCTTCCTTGGTAAGTCAAGGGCTGTAGAATGTGGGGGCTAAAGGTTTTGAGAAAGCTCTTAGTCCAGGCCCTGTTGTGGAGATGGGAATCTGAAACTCAGAGAGGTTAAGTCACTGATCTAAGGCTTGCACAGTGAATTGGACTCATCAGTTGCTCTCTTCTCTGTCTGTGGCAGCAGACAGTGTACAATGAGATGAGCTGCATTTCCCAAAGAACTTCACTCTGTCTGATTGCTCATGTGCCTCTTAGTTGCTATGTTAATGAGACGTTACCCCTTCTCGGGGAAAAGAAAAAAAAAAAAAGTAATTGGGTCCAGCAAAGAAAGTAATGGAGCTGTGTTGGAGGACTTCAAGTTCAATATTAAACCATTAAATCTCTCATTCTGATTCCTGGCTTTGGGTCTAATGTCACACGCCCAGCGCGGTGCTGAATCAATGGCCAGGAATGACTTTTCAGGATTTTCACTTCTGAAACAGTCTCCTTCCTAAGCTTGCTACGATGATTGTCTTTCTCTTTAGATTCTGGTTAATGGCACCATTTTTGCAAGGATGTCTCCTGGGCAGAAATCAAGCCTCGTGGAAGAGTTTCAGAAATTAAAGTAAGTGACAGGTGTAAAAAGAGGCCATGGCGGTGTCCTCTATGGCTGCCTAGCTGCCTACCCCCTAGTGTCTGAGGGTAACACCATTGGTTTGGTTTATGTTTCTATGGATCAGGTATCCAGATGTGGCTCAGGTAAGCCTTGGTTCCTGAACCAAGGGTGTAATTATGAAGGGACGGAACCAGGTGTTAGCCAGACGTGGAGTCTGGTGGCGCTTGGTGGATGGCTCTGCCACCACCTCTCACATGCGTAAGCTCCTTTCGTGTGTTGGAATGGAGACACTGGTTTTTACTGCTCCTTGGAAGAAGCCATTCTCGGCTCCTTGAGATGCAGGCCAATTCATGGGAAAGAGGCTGATATCCATAGGTAGAGTGAGAAAGCAAGATTAATGATAGAGGTATAGAAGGGAAGGAGGGGAAAGGGGGGAGGGAGGGATAGTGTTACTGTTCCTCATTCCCTAATCTTAGAAGAGTTGGCTGCCTTCTTTTCTTTCAAAGCAAGTCACTAGGTCCCGCCCATACTCAAGGGAGTGGATTTCACAATGACATGCGTTGCAGGAGGTGGGGACAATGGAGACCCATTTTAGACACCTACTACCCCCAAAAGAACGCTCCCTTTGTGGCCCGTGAAGCCTATCTCGCAGGAAGACTGCTGCTTACATGCAGGGAGGAGAAATAATGAGGGTCAGAATGGGAAAGGTGGCAGTGTGTGCGTTCTCTCCAGAAGTCATCTGTTTGATCCAGTAAGGGATAAGTGATCATTTCAGAGCCTCTGAGCATGAGTGAAATGGCAGCTGGCAGGGACCAGAGACAGAGGGCAGGTTCAACACTCTCTCGGAGCACTGACGACCAAGTCATGTCTGAATGTGAAAGCCCTTGCTGAGGTCAGACCTACCTATTCATTACTTGCTGAAAGTGTTACGGTTTCTAGCCTGAAGGTTTCAGACAGATACAAGTAGTGAAACAAGGTAATTGTTGCTTCCTCCTCACGTCGGAATCAGGAGACTGCCTCTCACTATCAGATTTTATTGGCTGAGCTTCATAACAAAGTCTCAAATGCCTCCCATTAGTTTCCCTATGCTTCCAGACTGCGTAACTGGCCAGGTGTAAGTGGCTAGCTCATTCACACGGTCATTCGTTACATGGCATTGGCTAAAGAGAATAATTTTCCCTATTTCAAATGCCTGAGAAACATTGTTGGGTGACACTCTGAAAGCCATGTCCCCCTGAAACACAATTAGCATAGGAAGATACATACGGAAACAGAATGAGCTGACTTCTTGGTTACCCATCATCCCCTTTACAGCTCTACCTACCCTTGGCAATGCAGATCAAGCTCTCTTTCTAAACCCAGGAAACATTGTGATATATCAGATCCCTGGTGTGATGCAGACACTCGTCATGGGCTTTAAGTCTTGGGGAAGGAATTCGATTAGATGACTACGGGCAGTGACGACACTATGACATGGTGTGCAAATGCTTGTGATGTCACTAGCCCAGCCTTAGGCCGAACTGGTTCACATTGGACCACATTCGAACTATAGAGAAGGTCAAAGGGTGACTTCTTACGGGGTCTTCTAACAGGACTTCACTTTCATCACTCATGGTGTGATTTTGGAAAATGTCACCGAATCATTTAAAGCATTGCCGTGAGCCACTGTTGATAATAATGCCATTCATTCACTTGTACTAGAAGGCCCAGTGCACTCTGCATAAGAAATCCCTTCCCCCTGGCAGCAACTTTAAATTCGTCCTTCCATTTAGACCCTGGTTACACACCAAGCTAATATACATGGGGTACACATTACCTCACCGCCACTCTGAGACGCATCCAGAACACGTGTATGCTCTGGTTGTATTGGCCAAACCATGTGCCAGGGACTCTTCCTCCTAATGTTGGAATTGAGCATTCAGCAGTAGTGAGAGCAACTTGGCCAGGTTAGGCTGTGCTCTGCCTATCAGGCCGAGTGAGAAGTGCTGTAATCATGACCTCACTCTAATCATGACTCCATGTCCTTGAGCGTGAAATGTCCTTGAGCAGGACATAATCAACCTGACTTTCTTTTCAAATGCATGATTACTGTCATGGCTGACGTCCATGGTGTTATCACTGTCATTTCAGTGATTGAGACAAATTAAGTTGGGGGACTTTTCCGTCTTGAACCAAGATTCCCCAAGTCATTTTCTTGATTCCACATATGTTCAGCACACATACACACACACACACACACACACACACACACACACACACACACCCTGCACAGGAGTTAGTTATAATGGAAATTATTCAGGAGAACTTCCGAGCTGTTGATTGTTGTATCTTCTCCTCTGTAGTTATTACGTGGGCATGTGTGGAGATGGAGCCAATGACTGTGGGGTGAGTACCCATGACTTCCGCTAACACAGGAAGCACTTCAGAATCACTCTTGAGTGCCCCAGGAACCCAGGGGCCTCTTCATTCTTCCTCCAGCAGCCACTGGCTCATGCTTACCCTTCTCTGAGCAACAGAAAGAGGGGCTGCCTCTTCAGCTGTCTTCTGGCAATCCCCAGGATAATAAAGTGACCTGCTGACACTCCCCAAGTTTAGACCCACTGTGGACTTTACAAAATTATCTGGTTTAAGCCTTTATTGTCACTTATAAGGAAAGGAAGCCTCTGGGAGGGGGCATGCTTTCTCACAGGGTGCACAGCTGGTAATGCCTTGGCGAGGAAAAAGGTTGAAACTCATGAAGTTTTTAATTACGTGTGAATTGCATCTATCCCCACCAAACCCACTCTGAGGTTAATTTTTGAAAATTAGTTTCTCCCAAATTGTTATGAAATCCTAAATGGTATGGTTTTTACACACTATAGCAAAACTAAAATTAAATGAGTCTCAGGTTATTCTTCATTCCCAGCAGGAGGGGAGTATGTATTTTATATTCTGGCTTTGGAAGATGTGTGTGAAATAATGGTTGGCTTTGAGGACTATATATGTACTTTAATAGGTAAGTGCGGTACAGGAATTGAAGAACAGGGCTGAGGTTACAGTAGAATAGGAGAGCGCTTGCCTAGCGTGTGTGATGCTGAACCCATCAAAATAGTGCAAGACAGAAGAGGAGAGAGAAGAGGAGGAGAGGGAAGGGGGAGAGGGACAGAGGAAAAAGGAAATTGCTTTATACTCTTTATATCTGTATGTATCTAAAAGCTTATTAGATATTTAAGATCTGGCCATTCATTTTACTCTCCTCTTAAATATTTTTCTCCAGTGTTTGTGAAAAAAAAAAGTGTGTTCATACTTAAAGACTTAGGATAAAAATTTCTACCTGTGTTTCATGAGAATACAGTTGTTAGTCCACTCATTCAACCTAGGGTGAATACTTACTGCTATTAAGTATGTGACATTTACAACAAAACAAAAATATCAAAAGGAAAGTCTCTGTTCACCCAAAAGGCAATCATCTAATGGAGAAATCATGCATAAAATTAACCCTGACATGTGGCAGATGATCTTAAATTACATAACAGAGGTAGAAAACACTAAGGGAGAAAAGAGGAGTGCGGCGATGTTCTAAGATTTATAGAGCTGGAATCTACTGCATACCAAACCATGCAACCAAGCACTGTAGAGCAACCTGAATACAAAATCTCATTTCACAGGCATATGATTCCTGAGAGATTAGAGGCTTTCTGTGGCTTGTCTGTGGGCTATTCTGCTGTGTGTTCGCTGGACAGCTTTTAGCCTTCATATGAGAAGAAAGAGCCCTCATATCTGTGAAACAACACATGTACCACCACCATGTGCATTGTGCGTATGTGGCCTGATTTGGGCATCTAGTGGTGATGCTACACGCTCCACACTCTTTACCAGCAGTTAGCCAATTGGCTGGATCAATCAGCTGAGAAAGTTGGTGTTAGATATCTTTCCCCTTCCCTGTTTTTCCATTAAGATGGACCTGCTAAGAATAAGAACTGAGATATTGGAAGTCCCCAATGGCCATCCAAATTCTGCCATCCTTTTAAAACGATTTATTTTGTTTTTCATTATGTGCAAGTGTGTGTGTGTGTGTGTGTGTGTGTGTGTGAGAGAGAGAGAGAGAGAGAGAGAGAGAGAGAGAGAGAGAGAGAGAGAGAAAGAGAGAGAGCAAGTACCTGCAAGGTCCAGATACCGTAGAGACAGAATTACAGATAACTGTGAGCCTTCCAATGTGGGAGGAACTAAACTTGGTTTCCCTGAAAGAGCTAGTATGGGCTGTTAGCTACTAAGTCAGGTTGTTTCTCAACCTGTGGGTCTCAATCCATTTTGAGATGAACAACCTTATCACACACAAGAGTCCATATCAGATATCCTGCATATAAGATATTTACATTATGACTCATAATAGTAGAAAATTACAATTATGAAGTGGCAACAAAAACAATTTTATGGTTGGGGTCAGCACTACATGAGGAACTGTATTAAAGGGTCACAGCATTAGGAAGGTTGGGACCCACTGTGACATCATCTCTCCAACTCTTCTGTCATCCTTTTATAGACTTTGAATGAGTGCTTCCATTTCCTGATGCTGTATGCATGCCACACAGATGGTACATTATGTGTGCATGTGTGGAAACACACACACACACACACACACACACACACACACACACACTTCTACTATGGATCATGGAATAGTCAGTTTCTCTTTCATGGTGACTTTATGGGCCAGGGGAGACAGGGTATATAGATGAAGGGATAGCATGAACAGAGATGTGACTATGGACAGGCACAGTTCCTTAGTTAGGGTTTTTAATTGCTGTGAAGGTGAAGAGACACCATGATCATGGCAACTTTTATAAAGGAGAACATTTAATTGGGGTAGCTTGCTTACAGTTTCAGAGGCTCAGTCCATTATCATCATGGCGGGGAGCATGGTGGCATGTAGACGGGACTCAGCTGGAGGAATAGCTGAGAGTCCTACATCTTGTAGGCAACAGGAAATCGACTGAGACACTGGGTGGTATCCTGAGCATAGGAAACCTTAAAGACCCCACAGTGACACTCTTCCTCCAGCAAGAAGGCATACTCACGCCAACAAAGCCACACCTCCTAATAGTACTACTCCCTGAGATTATGGGGGCCAATGACATTCGAACTACCACACACATGGTGTTGAACTGACATTTGACAAGTAGCTTTGGTATTTGCGTAGTAAGAGCCTGGTCTGAGGAGTCATGGTTTGACTTGGATGGATCATTCCAGGCTTTGAAAATGGCTCATGCAGGCATCTCGCTATCAGAACAGGAAGCATCCGTGGCATCTCCCTTCACCTCGAAAACAGCCAATATCGAGTGTGTGCCTCATCTCATCAGGTAAGCTGCGTCTCCTTCTCTACCTCATCACCATGGCTCATTGTCTGACTGTGGAAATAGAATTGGACACTAGCTTCAAGTCATAAGGCCAGAGCAGGTGTGGGTCTAGTACTGCTGACCACTAACCACCGAATGATACCTGTCGCTTGAAAACACCGACAGAGCCACAAAAAGTTGACTTTCAGTGAGTTTTAAGAAATAGATGGGTGCGTCAGGTAGATTCTAAGAGCCCATTCTGGCATTTAAAAAGTGATTGCGTGTCTTCTCTTTCTTTTACTTTCCTATCCTGCAAGCCTTCTCTGATGTTTTACCAGGAGTTGGGGGTAGATGGAAATACATTATTAGATAGCTTTCCACAATACTATTGAATAACTCTAAAATAAAAATCCAAAAACATCCAGGATGATGTTGGAGAAGGGGAAGGGGGGAACATGTATTTGCTTTCCTTTACTGCACCCATTTCTGATCTCATTTCTACCTACATTTTAAGTGTAATGAAGAAGAAAGCATCCTGTTTTATATTTTGTTCATGTATCTTTTCCCTGCTGTTCCTCTAATACCTGGGGGTAACGGGGCATCTCCATGGCCAGCGTGCTGGAAGTTGTCACTCAGCTTACACTGAAAGGTTCACCACCATGTTTCTTGGTGCCTGAGAGAACAAGGTGACTGATAGGAGGTCATCAAGCCTGAAATACCCTGTCCTTCCTGCACATCAGCCAAGCAGCTGGGTCCCATGTCCTTCGTCCCTGGTTATCTACACCTGTGTTCTTCTGTACCCTTGACGACCACCACCCCCTGTACCCCCAAAGCATGATTGTGACCCAATGTATTGTGTATCTAGAATGTATTTAGAATGAAGTATGTTGGTTTAGAATACAAGTAATGATATAAAATTTGTTAGGGCAGATGGCTTTTTGTTAAGACTTCAGGGTAGACTTTCTTTTCCTCTATATTTCATAGCCTCAGAAAATTAGATACGGTTCAGTGTTCGGCTCTTTTAGGCTCATTTTATCCTTTGGTATTCTCCACACCTGTTTATTCCTGAGAAAGAATTCCAGAGGGCAATGAGGTCTAAGTCATACATGAGTAGATCTAGGTCCAAAGGCCTCTTGTCGTTCTTTAGAGTGTAAGCCACGGGTTGTTATAGTTCAAGTCCTTGAGGGAAAAGCTGCTATCTGTTTTCAATTCTGAATCAAGCATTGTATCTAACTCTAAGCTCAGTATAGCAGAACATTAGATGGATGGCTGCAGGATGTACAGATAGATATATGAGCTACTAAAATTCATAATCATTAAGAGTAGCAGCAATCCTGGAAGCTCATGAAGACAGCTTTTATCCTGCCCTCAGAACCATGATTCGTACTTTGTTTGAATCTGGCTGTCTTAATTTTCTTGAAATTATATACAACTGCAGGGGGAAAAAAGATGAAATCATAATGTTTATGTCAGGCTTGGGAAAACAATCCTGGCTTTGCATTCTTTTCTCAGCCTGTTTTCTCCTCCATCCTTTGTTGAAAACAAACGCTAGCTGTTCACAGCCTGGTGGGAAACATCTGCCTGAAGTACCCTGGCCCATCTCCCAACCTAACACTCATCTTGCCTGAGGCAAGTAGTTAGTAGTTTGGCTTCCAGGTTTGCCGGTTTATGTTTCTGTAGAGTTATAACATCTTTGAGCTGAGCAGGTGCTCATGTCACTAGGGACTAGAAACAAAGCTAAACCCATGTGGGCTCATGTCTGCCCTGGCAAGAGGAAGCTGTAGAACTATCATGCTATGTTCTCACACTGTCCTCTGATCCACTACCGTCCAATAAACCTCAGCTAAAGGACATTTCCCCACAAAGGATGAGTATGCAATTTCCAAGCCAGAGTTTCTACAGTGGTCTTGATCTTTTGATCTCTTCTCCAGTTCAGAATATTACCTTGGTTACTTCTAGGAATATCACAGATGGCAAAAACATCAGAACTCAAATGTTAAGAGTTGCTTCCATATTTCATAAGAGTACTAATCTTTTAGCTTCATGTGTCTGAGAGCCGCTAAAACCACTCAATTTCAGGAGGCACATGTTGAGATAAAAGAAATTAGGATCAAGTCAATGCTTGACCTGGCAGATTATCATGATGCTGCATTATGATTAGAATATACACAATAATATTCTTACTTCACAAAATAGACAGAGCCTGACTCATTTCATATCCTTTCCAATGACTTTTGGTCTAATATTGGCACTTCATAAGACCTAAGTAAAGGTGGGTCAAGAATCAAGGGGGAATTAAGGATTGATTAAGAGAAGGAAGAAATGAATGAAGGTTTAAATAGGTCATGGGATACAATTAATTACTTAATGCTTGCCTGTCATGAATAAGATGCTGGGTTTGATTCCCAAGCACTGCATAAACCAGTGGATGCCAGTAATCGCAGAATCCAGAAGGTGGAGGCAGAAACATCAGGAGTTCAATGAATAAAACAAGGGGCTTGGAGATATTGCTCAGGGGTCAGAACGTGTAGTATGCAAGCTTAAGGACCTGAGTTCAAATCCCAAGCACTGACATAAAAAGTTTGGACCCTAATAGCTCCCCACTTAGCCCAAACGACAAACTTCCAACTCAGTGAGAGACCCTGTCTCAAGCCACTGGGTGAAGAGTGATAAAAGACATGTGACATCCTATTCTGGCCTCCATATGCATGTATATGTGTACATATACCTGTATATTAACATGCATGTAACACACACACACACACACACACATAGTACAAATAAAAATTCAAGAAAACATACAAAAAAAAAGAAAAGATTAAAATAATTTCCTGAGGATATTGCTCAGTGGTGGAGTGCTTGCCTGCCATGTGGAAGGACCTGGATTTGATTTCCAGCACCGTAAACATAAAATAAAAAAGCTGAAAGAATGAATATATGGCTAAGTGGGTATACATCCACAGGCTATTAAACATGAACTCCTTGATCAGCCTTAAGTGGGTCACCCATATTACCTCCTCTAATGGCTCACTCACATCACGGAAGAGGGGGCAGAAAGAATGCAAGAGATCAACAATATGTCTATGTTATGAGTGAGAGATGGCTGTACCAGCTGCAGTTACCTGCATAGGGCATGCAAAAGTCCTAACTAGTAAACATTTAGTTATGAACTCTCCTGGGCAACCTTCATGAGGCTCTAATGCCAGTCAAGGGCTGTCTTCAGAGATGTAATCAGTGGTGAGTTACTCATGCCTCAGTGGTTAGCTTCATACCCATGCTCATATGTGTGCCTCTGGTTAAACCTATAATAGAATGGCTTAAAGCAAAGCAGAAACAAAAATCATAACCAAAAGACACAAAAGTAGGAGGAGGACTTTGTGCAAGGGGTAAGGGTCCTAGCAAGGGCGGGAAGGGAATATGGAAAGGTAGAGCAATGAGTTACCAGATGTATTATATACATTATATACATATGTGAAATCGTCAAAGAATGAAAAAAAAATTAAATGAACTCCCTTTGAAATATAAAGACTGGGAGCTGTATGGCCTATATAAGCAGATTTTGTGTTTGTTTGTTCTGAACAGGGAGGGCCGAGCAGCGCTGGTTTCATCTTTTGGTGTATTTAAGTACTTGACCATGTATGGCATCATCCAGTTTATTGGAACATCACTTCTCTATTGGGTATGAATTAAAATCACTTCTTCTCAGTTCTAATTGTATTTATAGCTTTGGGATGGGGATCCTACACCCTATTTAATGTTTATAAATACATGGAATTTCTCAGAAACAGTGGCCTACAAACTTGAGAACCGGTATGCTTCATGCCACCTGAGGCTAGAAGTGAGTAGCTCTGGATCTGTTGTCTGGAGCATTGGTTTTCTCAGGATAACCGAAGACTCTTGACCTCCACAATCCCCTGTCTCCTCCTTGGGGTATAAACAGAGTTTGAGAGCAGCCTAAATATAACTTGGCAGGAAATGGATCTGCCTCCAACTGTGGAATTATTTTTGGTTAAAGACTCAAAAGAGATGAAAAGGAAGAGAAGGTTTTGAATTTGATGTTGAAGGATGGGAATGCTGGAAAATCTCCCACAGTGGGGCTGTGCTCCTGAACCTACTCGGAATTTAATAGTGTTAGAATGCATCGTCAGTGAAAGATTGGTCATTCCTTAAAACTACAAAGGACTCTAAAAAACAAATGGTGATAACTAGTTAGAAGTTCGCTGCATAGAGGAGCTGTATATAGATTCAAAAATAATCTTCATTATTTCAAGCATAGTTTGCTCTACAAGAAAATGACCCAACAGACTCAAAGGACATTTAGGAAATTCAGCTGTTTTATTGCTTCGGGAGGATATTTAGGAGGTGAATGAGGAGACCAGGGACTAGGGTATCTTGTTGGCTACTGCTGGCAAGGACACACGTGGGAGGCTAAATGGCCAGCAGGTGGGGAGGGGTCAGGAAGCCCCACTCAAACCTTACCTCCATCCAAACTGCAAAGCTTTTGTTTTGCCCTTGGCCAGCTCCCACCTCTGAAAAGCTAGTGACCTATTTTCAAGGTCTCCGCAGTTCTAGGATAGCTGTTCTTATTGAAAACTCCGAGGCTGCTGATGGACAGTTTTCCCTGTGTTTCTGTTCCCATGTAATTTTCCCACTCACAGGGACAAGGGTAAGAGGAAGTAACCAGGGGGCAGGGAGATAAGTCAGTCAGCAGAGTGCTGGCTGGGTTCAGATCCCCAGCACCCACATTAAAAAAAGCTGGGCTTGGTAACATATATCTTATACTTCCAGTGAGGAAAGGCAGGCCCAGGAAGATCCTGGGTACTCGATAGCCAGGCAGTTTAGCCAACTGGTGAGCTCCAGGTCCAGTGAGTGACCATCTTAAAAACGAAAAATAAAAAAAAAAAAAAAATAAGGTGGAGAGCCATAGAGGAGACACCTAATCCTGATCTCCAAACTCCACATGAGACACATACCCCTTCACATGCAAGTGCACACAGAATGTGTTCAATACACACACACACACACACACACACACACACACACACACACACGCATGCACGTACGCACACACGCATACACACTCAGAGTGGAGGGTAGATAAAGAACAGTTGGGGATCAGGAAGCACAATGCTCCTACGTTTTCATAAAACTGGGCACAGAGCTGTAGTGCCTGTGTTGGAGTTGAAATCAGTCCACTCAGCAGTTGTCCACTGCTGCTTGGAGCCTGATGGGTGTGTCCTCTGAGTACCTCAACCTGGAAGCTAGTACAGAGCCTTTAGAAAGGCCAGTGTACGTTCACATGCAGACATTGGCAACACATCAGAGTCAGATTACAGTGTAGAATTCGGTCACTAGCTATGAAGCAGGTCCACAGGTCTGGCTGCTCAAGGTCCAGCAAGGACGTTCCTTAAGAATAATGGTTTGACTTTTTGGCCTTACGAGTTCAGCTCCAAAATTGTGAACTGAAAAACTAAATTCTGTGTGTACTCAGACCTCAGGAAGGAGAGACAGCAGACTAGAGTCTGCAGTGTGTTTACTTAGGGCAGTGGTTCTCAACCTGTAGGTTGAGACCTCTCTGTGAGTCAAGCCACCATTTCACAGGGCTCACCCAAGACCATTGGAAAACACAGATATTTACATTATGATGCCTAACGGTAGCAAAATTATAGTTATGAAGTAGCAACGAAGTAGTTTTATGGTTGGGGTCATCACAACATGAGGAACTGTATCAAAGGGTCGCAGAATTAGGATAGTTGAGGACCACTGCTTTAGTAGGGAAAGGCCTTGTTCAGTGAGTGAACTTCAACTTCATTATGTTGTCACTCAATCCATACTCAAGAGTGGAGACCCACACCGGTTAAATGAATTGGGGCCTTGACTTTAAATTTTGTTTCAAATCCTATTAGAAACTTTCAGACTTTTACATCTTGTGCTGAGAATTCAGCTGTAAGGGGTGCGATGATGCCTGCCAGGGCTAACGTGCCTAGTAGGAGGCTGGCTGGGTTCTGATTATGCCTCTGGTGATAAAGAAATGAGTTAAATACTGAGAAAATAGTTACTGGGGTCATTTAGTCTAATGAGATACTGATGGTTTTCAGTCCATACTTTCTTTTTGAAAGAAGAGAGAACTAGCAGCTGCCTCCTGCGTGCTTTAAAAAGAATACTGTGAGTGAGAAACACTACAAAAACAGGCATGGTACTTACAACTGGCTCTTTCTTTTTCCAGCAACTACAGATCTTTGGCAATTACCAGTATCTCTTGCAAGATGTGGCCATCACACTGATGGTCAGCTTAACAAGTAAGTTGGTATGTATGTAAGTCTGTTTGTGAAGTCCCCGAAACACACAAATGAGAACATCATAAGAAAATGAGAACATAATGAGTAAAACTTCATTGTCTGAGAATTTATTTAAAGTACCATTAGGAGTGAGTGGACGATTGGGGTCTCCAGAGCTGCAGTAAAATAACCTGATGATAAATAGGTCTTTGCCTTAAGAACTTGTCAACGTATTCTTAGTTCTTTATAGTTTTGTGTTATGTCCATAGAAAAATGGGTATGAAATCAAGAAAGGATTTTTTTTTTTAAACCCAAAGGTCACTTTCCATTATTCAACTCTGTTTCACATTGATAGAAAACTAGCTTTTTGCTAGGTCCTTGACTTGTGAGAAAAAATGCTGATGTTTTATTCTGGTGCAGTTCTCTCGGAAGCGAGGTGTGGCTCACGTCGGCTATTGCTCACTTCCTTCTTTAGAGATGACACTGATAAAGTACTTTTGATCAAGGAACCTAGGGCTTGATGCTAACTCTTAATAAGCGAGAAAGGTGACTGTCTCAACTGAGAGCACGAAGAAGAATGGCGATGTCACTTTCTCTTTGTTCAACAGTGAGGTGTTATGAAAAAACAACAGAAAAATATCAGGCATCTCAGGATATTAATAACCTTGACAATTTTGTGTCACATCTTAAAGTACAAAACTGATATTGAAGCCATCTATTATATCTACCCAATGATAAAATTTACCAGTCTCTATGATATAAGTAATATCAATTTTGATTATTAGGTTGAAGTGTCTATTCCAAGCCTATTTTATATTTTCTACTACATGTTATTAGTATTCATCTAACTGAATAATTTTGAATCAGTGATAGTGATTGTATGATGCCGAGTATTTTTAAGCAATTTGAATGATTTATTTATGAAGGATGCTGGAAAGGGAAGGGACCCCAGGAGATTCCAGAGTCTGTACTAGGAGGCAGTGCTAGGGGCCGAGGGCCATGGCAAATATCTCCTGGGAACAAGACATGGCGTGTACAGATATAAATAACAAATGTAAATAACAAAACTGTGACAATAAAACCTTTTCCCAGTATAAACTTTACACTGGGACTAGGAAGCATAAAGAGCTTGATGAGGGTCATTTTATAGAGGTCACGTCCAATGGTCCTCAACTTTAAAGGAAGCAGATGAACATCCACAGTTCTCAGCCTGGCAGTCAAGACCCCACTTCTGATCTGGCCTAACTCGGCTTTCAGGTTATATCTTCTGCCGCTTCCTCTCCCTTACTCTACATTGCTCTCAAACTAAAAACTTTGCATCCCATATTTATCTACTGTCTCTTATGACTGCTACTCCTTCCACTGGAAATGTCCTTCTTTTATGAAAAGATTCCTTAAAAAAATTCAATTATGCCAGGCGGTGGTGGCGCATGCCTTTAATCCCAGCACTCTAGAGGCAGAGGTAGGCAGATCTCTGAGTTTGAGGTCTACAGAGTGAGTTCCAGGACAGCCAGGGCTACACAGAGAAACTCTGTCTCAGAAAGAAACCCACAAAAGCAAAATCAAACAAAAAACAAATTGTGTGTATGTGTTGTGTGTGTGTGTGTGTGTGTGTGTGTGTGTTGTGGAGGTGCTGTGACTATAAGAGCAATACCCACTCTTATCCACTGAGACATCTCCAGTCCCAAGAAATTTTGTCTAACACAGAGTAAGAAAAGGATGCTGGTGTGAGTGGCTGCTGAATGATGTTTTCCTGTTGGGTGGAGGTTTGCTGACCTGAATACTTGAGAACAGTGAGTGACAGTGCCAACTGAGCATGAAGAAAGATGATGGTGACATCTCCACAGTATCCTTTCAAGAGATCCTTACTGGTCCTTCCACTGTGAACACAGCCCCCTCTTTACCCATTAGCTGCAAATTGACTCCATGAAAAACTGTAGCAGTGGTTATGAAGGGTGCTTTAAGGAGAACTGAAAGGTCTATGAAGTCTTGTTTGCCTCTCAGGAGTGCCCCACTTAATAAAAAAGAGAGTCATAGGAAGTATTCTAGGAAAGCCTGGATGATTTTGAGGGGACATTGTGTTTTTGTTCACTTCTTCATAATAATAAAGATGAGAGAGAGGAGAGACATGAAGGGAAGCCGTATATCAGTCGTTTTGTAGGTAAAGTAGAAGCCATGGAACTTATTCAGGCAGGAACTATCATAGCCAGAAGCTGCCCAATGAGGGCAGGCTACAGAGGTCTTTATGGTATGTACTCCAGGAGATATTTGAAGGAAACATTCCTGAGGAGTCAGGAGGAGAGATTACCATTCACAGTAGTCCAGATGTGATTACCATTCACACCAGCACAGATGTGATTACCATTCACACCAGCTCAGGTGTGATTACTATTCAAACTAGTTCAAGTGTGATTACCATTCACACCAGCCCAAGTACGATAACCATTCCAACCCAGTGTGATTACCATTCACACCAGCTCAGGTGTGGTTACCATTCACACCAGTCCACAGGGAAGCAGTATAGAACCCACCAATGAGCCTTGTTCGGACAGCCTAAGTTTCAATAGCTGCTGATTTGAGAGCATCTGCCAGGAAGGAAACAACATCTGGGATTAAATAAGAGCTTTCCCCTGGCTGCCCCACTCTCTGAAGCAGGCGAAAAGCAGGCGGTTACACCAGGGAGCCACAGAAGCAGCCAATTCCTTCTCTCCCACTGCTAGTTCCAAGCCACTGAGTCTCTCACATGGAGAGGTGAGATCATTTCAACAGCTGACACTGACCAGGAAATGATCTACCTGGGCTATGACTAAACTTATGGGGATGGGAAGACAATGTCTGAAAGCAAAGGGCGGGGGGATAAACAAACAAAAGGAGATCCTTCTCACTTTTAGCCTCACCACCGTCCCGGGCTTCCTCAGAGTTCAGCCCACTGATTGAGTGTGCTGCCTGACTGTCGATTGTTGGATAAAGTGCCACCGTCCTAATAGGACAGCTTCTGACCTGTCACCCTTCTGAGAAACTCTTCTAGAGGTAGCTATGGTCCTGGATAGAGTCATCTCCATCTCCAGGTGAGCCAGTGCTCAGAGGAGACACTGAGTTCCACAGGGCAAGCAACAGAGACGAGAATCAGCAGGGTTGTGCCACGGAAGAGGGTGTGGTAGTCCCACCTCTATGTCAATCAACTCCACAACTGATGCCATGCAGGCGAGTGTGGGAAAGCCCAGAATAACTCCACCTAATTCTGAAGCAAGATTAGAACTGTTGCCCGTGGTTTTGAGTTTCTGAAGAAGCCAACCTTGTTGAACACATTTTGATTCTTCTCAAGTGCTCACCAAGATGGCGAATCTTCCCAAAAGATGGAAGAGAAGGGTTCATTGTGAGATCATTCAGCATATTGTGAGTCTGCTGTTCCCTGTACTGTGATGGGCCCTCCATAAGCATCATTTTAGCTGAAGCGCAGAACATGACAATGCCATTTCACTCAAGGAAATTACTGTTTCTTAAATAACTTGCCAAAGATCACAGAAATTGGGACACATGCAGCTAATAATACAAGATATGATATATGAAAAAAAAATGATACCAGGAGGAAAGTCAGTTAAGAAAATGCACACTGTGAAGTCCAACTTGACCCTAATCTGGGTGGGAGTTTGTGCTAGCAACACGTTTGCCATCTTCAACAAGATCCATTCAGACTACATCACGAAAATACAGGAAGGAGGTGATCAAAAATATATTTCTTGCACACTGAAGGGTCAAACATGAGATCTCTTTGTTCTCAAGCAGCCAGCCCCTCTCTCTTCTTGAGTCCAGCTCTTACACTTTTAATCTGTTGGCCTCTACTCACCTGCAGCAAATGTCCCAAGAGGCGATGCTACAGCTGAAGTACCATCATTTATGTCTGTTCGCTTGTCTCCCCATAGCTAATGATATCAAACTTTCACTGGTCCTTCAGCAAGTCTTTTAAATAGAAAACATATTGATGTAACATGGCTTTAAGACAGTCCAGCCAGCTCCATTAAGACTAAATATTTCAGTAGATAGGAGGAGGCCACTTGGAGACAATTAGGTGTGAGCAGGCATCCCTCTATTACACACATGCATCTTTTACATAAACCTCACCAAATGGCAGTAACCTTTTCTGCCTGTGATTCTCTGGAGACTCTCACAGAAGATGTGCATCCAGAGAATCTCATGAGGCACACTCAGAGCTTTGCTTATAGATTTGGTGAATTTATGGTCACCTTGAAATTTGGCTCCCATGATTTATAATGTCTAATATAAATGCATCAAATTATTTTAAACAATTAAAGACTATAATTTGAAATGGCAATTACTCCCTGTAGCAGGCCCAGTGTGAGGTTTAGTGAGAGATAAAAAGTGGAACAAGGCAGGGTTTCTTTCTCAGAGTTCACAGTCTGCAGGGTTGCATGTGTGAACAATATGGTTTAATGTATGACATCCTGCAGGAGGCCATCAACATAAATGATACACTGTGAGAACTGAGAAAAGGGGTGATTAATTTTAGGTAAAATATAGCATCTCATAAGTTGGTATTCTTCTGGATACAATCTAATAACAAATGTCGTCATCTTCATTTTAAGAAAATCTGGATAATTGGAATTTTCCTGCCTGGTTATAAACAATACTGCTCTCCTCACTGGTTCAGGAGTCCCACTGTGTCCTTTTAAACTTGGGAAATCCATCCTAATTCAAAAGCTGCAGACAGAGACCACACACAGGCTTTAGGATCAGACCTCCTTTGTTCATATCATTGCTGTGCTACTCACTGTGTCCTTAAGAAAGAGAGTCTACTCCAACACGTTTATTCATCTGCAAAACTTACCTGTTTTGCATTGGTTTTTAAGGAAAGAAAGAGAGTACTTATAAAACTACTCAGCACCATCTATGGAGTTTAATGGATGTCCCAAACCAGTAATCATTTTCTTCTAATAACCAACAATATAGATTTCTTGTTAGAAATATTAGGAGTCTCTGATATAGAAAAAGTTAAAATACCCAGTGTAAAAATATCAACCAGCTTGTTCCACAATATCACTGCATCACAACTCACCACAAATTCAGTGGCTTATGTCACCAAGCAATTACTCTCCCAGAGTATGGGTCTAGATGTTGACTGTCATTCAGCAGATCTAGATTTCTCAGCTGTGCCATTATGCTTTATACTGTAAATAGTTTATTTCCATCAAGTTGAGCTCAGGTCAATTCCAACTTTCTCATTCTAGGGCCACAGTGAAGGGCCAGACGGTATATTCAGCAGAGTCTGACATGGTGAGCCATGCAAGATTGTTTGAAACTATTGCTAACATCGCCATGATCAAAATTATGCCAGTGAGCCACAAATAAATGCCATCTCTGTCAAACCAATTCCCCAATATCCCATGGTTCTTGTGTTGAAGAGGGCCAAGAACCGTAATGAGCATGTGTGGGAGAGTGTATCAGTGGGGTAGGGTGACATCTCCCAGAGCTGTGATAGCACCTGTGCTGAGTGCCTCATGAACTTCATAGCTGCATCTTGGATGATGACATGTAGAAGGCATTCTAAACTCTACAGCCTCTGCCTCCTGTGACTTAGATGCAAATTCACTGCAGTTCTTCAGCACTGACCACCTTCCACATTGTATATGCACTTGTATGACCATCCACATTGTATGACCACAGTCCACTTCTTAGTGCACTCCAATAGTGACTTCTGACATCAACTACACAGGTAGACCAAATATCACAGGTTGAGGACACAGTCACAAGAATGGCTTTACTTCAGACTCCAGGGACCACTTTTGGTATTCCTAAACCAACTGTGTTTTGACTAGCTATCTACCAGTTAGAGGCTCCAGTACCCTCTATCCTGTATTCAACAATTCACTGATTCACAGAACCCACACAAGTGTAGTATTTATTATCATGGTTTATTTATAGAAAAATGATACAAGTTAGAATTAGTCAAGGGGAGAGACATGTGGGACAAACTCTTGGAAGGATCCTATAGGTTACTTCTGCTGTCCTTCCATTGTGGAATCAGGATGCTTTACCCTTCTGGCACACACATGTGTGATAATGTATAGAATACTGCCAACCAGAGTTCAACTAAGTTTCCAGGTCCAGGGTTTGTATTATGGTTTCATTATCTAAACACAACTGATTGAATCACTTGCCATGAGGCTGAACTCAATCTCTAGCTCTTCCCCTCTTCCACAACAGGCAGATATATAGCCTGAAGGCCCAGTTTTTCTGGTGGTCTATAGAGTTGTGGCCAGTTTTGCTACCCCCCCTCATACTTTTAGGTCAGGCAGATATATAACCTGAAGCTCCAGTTTTCCTGGTGGTCTATAAGGTTGTGGCCAGCTGTACTCCTGCATGACATCATTAGCACCAATTCTCTTCAAAACCACACTCATCTTTTAAAAGCTACTTTCAGACTTATTGTGTGTGTATGAGTGTTTGTCTGTCTGTATGTATATATACACCACATATGTACCTAGAACCCACAGAGGCCTGAAGAAAAGCAGACGCCCTGGAAACTGGAGTCATAGACAGTTGAGAACCACCCTGGGAACTGAACCCAGGTCCTCTGCAAGAAGAACAAGCATTCTTTAACTACTGAGCTATCTCCCCAGACCCTAGCATCAGTAATCTTAGCATAAACTGTCAGGGCCCATTGTGAAAAAGAAGATGTTCCTCTCACCTAGCAACTGCCAAGGACTCAGAGGATGTATCTTAGAAACTAGGGACTAAAGCCTATCGTATTCTTTTTTAAAACAACCTTTTTGGTTTAAACAAACAACCTCTTTGACAGTCTCAAACAATGTGTTTTTATTACATTTCCTCCCTACCCGACCCCTTCCAGCCCCATCCTCCACCTCCTAAGCTCATATCCTCTTTAAAAAGAAACCATCATGTCCAGTTTGTGCTGTCCACATACTCATGGGTGTGGGGCCACCGGCTGGAGCATGGCCAACCTGCCATGGGCCCTTAAAGAGAACTGACTCTTCATCAGAAACCATAGCAAACTGTCAGTAACTTCATGACGAGGGATATGGGCTCCTGGCTTCTCTCTCTCTCCATGCTATGATATTGTCTTGCTTGATTTTATGTCATTATATGCTATTTATATAGCAGAGCTGCTATAAATTCATGGATACAGTGGTCTTGTCATGTCCAAATGACATTGCTTCAGTCTGGTCCTCCCAGACATCTGGTTCTTAGAATCTTTCAACCACCCTCTTCGGTGATAGTCCCTGAACCCTGTGGGTGGCAGAAGATAGTTGTCCCATTTGTGGTTGAACATGCCACTTATTCTCTGCACTTTGATCAGTCGTGAGTTTCTGTGCTAACCATCATCCACTGCACAAATTTCTCTGATGAGAACTGGTGAAAAGGGAAGGTGTATGTTGGATGGGAGGTTAGGAGAGAGGTTAGGGGTAGGAGAAGGGATAATTAGCACTAAAGATGTTTGTAAAAAGGTCATATGCAAACCCACTATTTTATAAGCTTCATATATATTTATAAAATATATATTTACATATTTGTATAGAAGTATTAGAGTTACCTTACATAAGAGATAGTATTCCTAGAAGTCATAGGTTGCCAAATGAAAAGGACAGTGTTGGGAATGGAATACTTCTCAGCTTGTTCATCATGAGTGCCCAAGAGACACCCCCCAAAACAATATAAGCTACTGACATTGCTCTGGTTTCCCACCACAACTTGATGGTAAGACCCTGTTGCTGAAGACATAACACATTTTGGTCATAGGACATAGGAAAGTCAAACTGATACAGACAAAGAAGCTTCCTCCTTGCTAGATAGCTTTCCTAGTGCTGGAAAGTGCCATGTAGGCTGCTGAGAGAAAAGCCATCGGCAGATCTTAGTCAGCTGTGAACATTGTGAACTACAATAATGACTGGTACTGCAAGATTCCTCCATGAGTGCAGTAGGGGCACACATGTTTTAGAGGTAACCATCCACTTTCTGCTTGCAACTAAGGACCTATCTACAGGAAGAAATATAGTGGGCCTGATACTATAAATATGGGTAAGAACTCATGGTTGAGGAACTCTCAGGCCTCAGGATAAACTTACTACCAGTATTTTGCTAAGTGGATATAGGATCAAACTGTACTCTAAATTAGTATCTTTGTGCCCATCATATTCTTTGGTAATAAAAATACCGGCCTCTGTGTATCCACTGGACTTAAAACTTGGAAGGCAGAGGAAGTGACCCTGCATACGCCACAACCTCTAACATTCTGCTGGGAAAACACATTGAAATGTAACAGTCATGCCTCAAGTAGTCATAGAGCTTTAGAATAAATTAGTTGGAAGGGCCTTTGAGAAGCACTTAAACATTATGTCATACTCCTACTTTACTTAAAAAAGTGAAGTACCAGAGAGTTTGCATTGCTATCCCAGATCATATAGTGAACAGAATCTACTTTAGAGTTTTATTATCCCAAAGTTTACATCAATTCCCTCCCACCCCACCTCTACATGCATGACCATAAGCTGACGTACATGTGCTGTAATTTCTTAAAATTAGAAAGAAACAAGCTGAGAAAGGGGATGAGATGAGTAATTGGAAGGCAAGGAGGATTAAAACATGAATTATGTAAACCTTTAAATGAGATGTTCTCAATTGTTAGCTCTCCATGCCTCTTTCCTGCTCTGTCCTGAAAGGCAGAGCACATGCCATGCTCATTGGTTTGTTAGAGCATGAAAAGCATCTACAAAGGATGTAGTAATATTTTTTTTAAAAAAACTTGTTCTTTTTTTGCATTTCTAATCACTTTAAATGACAAACCCCAGAGTTGAAAATGCAATATACTTTGAAATCATTATCTGAAAACAAATTTTTTTATGAGCCCACCTCCTCTACCAGACCAAATGGAATGTGCAGTAGCAATTCCCCCTGACCTGTGTATCCAGAAAAGAACCAAGCACAACTTAAGCTCTATCACAGTGCCTGGCACATTGAAGTGCTTGGATACTATTGATTCAACAGCAGAGTGAATGCTTTCTTTTAATTACCTTAAATTAATTACATTTGTGCCCCTACTGCATTCATGGAAGAATCTTGCAGTACCAGTCATTATTGTAGTGAAGATGGGTGACTACTTAAACTCTCATTCCAACTATCCACCTGCTTCCTTCATGAGAGATGTTGGTACTGCTCATTTTGTTTTATGTATCATCCCTGCTGGGTTCATAGAAAAAATATGGGCACTGTGCGGTATGATAAATACATCAATTACAGGACCTTTCAGCCCATTACGCTTTAGGTCTGAAAATAAAACCAAAGCACAGAGGAGATCAAGATTAGTAGAAATGCATGATATGCGATGACATAATGCCTGGTGTAGGTGGAAACCTTCGACTGGTGTTTTCTCAAGCTGAATCTTACTCAGAGACTCAAGATGTTACACATCTCATCTTTTATCCTCAACAACGAAATGGCAAAGGAAAAACGTATACCTGTCTTTCAGTGAGCATAAATCACGCCTACCCGAAGTTGGCTCCATACAGACCAGCAGGACAACTGCTCTCTCCTCAGCTGCTACTCTCAGTCTTCCTGAATTCCTGTTTCACCTGCATTGTACTGGTGTCTGCATTTCTCTCCGTGAAGCAGCAGCCCTGGTACTGTGAGGTCTATCGGTACAGGTGAGTTCATTCCCTTCGGTTTCTGTTCTGAGATTGATACAAGCAGTGCACAGTGACATTATCTAACCCGGTGTCAACACAGACTCTAAAATAATACTTGCATACTGCAAATCATAAATGATAGAACAGAATGCGTCTAATGGGTAGCATGCTGGGTGAGCATGTGGAGTGGGCAGGGAAAGGTCTGTCACCATGGTTGCTGATGAGATGCTCTAACAGCTAGGTGACTGAACGTATCCATTCCTTGGGGTGTGGATTTCATGTAGAACGAGGGTTGGTAAACACTCGCTGCACAGAGTCAGGGAAGAACATCTCAGGCTTTCTGAGGAGGGTGGTCTTGTTGCAACTAGTTGATGATGCTATTATAGTACAGGAACAGCCACGGGCAATATGTAAACTCAAGCTTTCTTTTTCCTGAGGAAATATTATTCTCCTTTTGAACTCAAGCATGTACCATGAACCTAATGGCATCGGAACCCCAGAGCTCAGAAACACGAATGGAGAACCAGCAAGTGGTGTTTAAGGTCTTCATTCAGACTCCAAAGTCAGCAGTTCAAGTGTGACTTAGAATGTACAGTCCTGTGTAGTTTCAGAACCAGAAGTTCCCCCAATTTGGAGCAAATACACACAGAGAAATACGACCGTGGTTGGCAATAGGAGGAAGCAGGGTAGAACCATAGAGGCATGGCCAGGAATCAAGATGGCCCTGGTTCTATACTTGTACCTCACCAGCTTTCACCTTCCTTATCTGTAACATAATTGGACAGAATTATATACTTTTTTGTGTTAAGCTCTGAAATCCAGGGCATCTAGCCTATCAACCCACCCATCTCAAGAATGCTGGCTCTTTGCAAACAGTATTTAGCAAACTGAACATCTGCTATATACAAAGCACATTTATTGATCTTAAGATCCCAAGATATTAAGAATTAAATCTGGCTGGGCATGGTGATGCTTACCTATATTCCCAGCACTTAGAAGTCTGAGGCAGGAAGATAATGAGGTCAACACCAACTTCGGCTTTATAGCAAGACATTTTCTCATTTTGTTAGGGTTTCTATTGTTGTGAAATACTACTATGACCAAAAGAAACTTGGGAAGGAGAGGGCTTATTTTCTGCTTACACCTTTAAGATCACACTCTATTGCTGAGAGAAGTCAGGGCAGGAACTGGCAGAATCTGGCAAAACTTGGAGGCAGGAACTGAAGCAGAAACTATGGAGGGATTCTGCTTACTGGTTGGCTCCTCATGGCTGGCTCAGCCTGCTTTTTTATACCACCCAGGACCATCTTCCCAGGGATGGCACTACCACAATGAACTGGCCCTCCCACAACCATCACCAACAAGACACTACAGGCTTGTTTACAGGTCAACTTGATAGAAGAATGTTCCCAATTGAAGTTCCCTCTTTCCAAATGACTGTAGCTTGTGTCAAGTTGACATCAAACTAACCAGCCACTATTTCGGAGGAGGAGGAGGGAGAGGAGGAGAGAGAAGAAGTCTCCTTGCATTTGTTGCATTTGAGTTCACATTTGGAAAATAAGTTATAAGCAGTTGAAAAGTAATTTAAAAGTTTCAAGCTAAACAAGAAAGCAAATTAAAACCATTTTTCGGGTTTCATTATTGTAATAAAGGAGAGCATTGCAAATAAGTCAATCAGAGCTGACAGAGTCTGGATCTTAAAGACATATTTTGCTGAATAAATATTGTATGATCTCACTATGCTAGATGCCAAAAAAGGTTGTAAATTAACTAATATAAAAACACAAAAGCAACTCATAATACATGGATGAAAATTAAAAAATCTCAACCAAATAATTTCAAAATACTGAGCTAAATGCAGCAAGAAGGAAGAACAGAGGAGAGGAACTAGAATTGATTCCCATACAAAGTGAGTTAGATATAATGAGAGTTGAAGAATAAATAATACTGCAATTAATGGGAACTGCACATCCAACTAAAAAAAATGTGTAGTATTTCAGGAAGAGCAGATACTGTGTTAGGACAATAAGGGGTCTTGGTAGGAAGCTTGCAAAAGATAAGACCAGAAAGCTAGGTTGGGGGCAGAACATGCAAGTCTTCTAAGTCAGGCTGAGAAGTCTGAGCTTACCTTGTCAGTTTGCTAGAGCTGGAGATACCTCACAATCAGAAGGGCTATGCTGGATCTTTACTGTGATCCCTTAACTACTGAGGAGAGTGTGGACTAGGGCCACACCCAAGGATGCAAGCAGGAGGCTTACATCAATAAATGAAAGAGAGTTTGCACTCACACACACACACACACACACACACACACACACACACATATACACAACACATACCTATACATATATATGCATATTCTCATAAATACATATCCACAAACATAAACACATACACACATTGACTATATGATTTGACAGGAACTCCACAGAACAATTTCTATGGATAGTTGACAGATTATCTGCTCTATCTGAAGGATAGGATGATCTTGATTTCTTTTGAATTTTATTTCTACTTTGTCATTGTAAGAAGTGAACAAGCTTTGTCCTGTCAGCCACCAGCAGGAACAGGTTAAAAAGCTTAAGTCACCTGGTAATCATTAAATTACTTTGTCAACGAACTGATTTTTAAAAAGCTATAGAAATATTTCATAAATGCTGACAATTCTTTCATAGTGAATGCTTTCTGACCAACCAAAGTAACTTCTCAACCAATATGAGTTTGGAGCGAAACTGGACCGGAAACGCGACTCTGATTCCTGCTTCCGTTCTAAGTTTTGAGAGCACTACCATGTGGCCCATCGTCACCTTCAACTGCATCTCAGCGCGTTCATTTTCTCTAAGGGAAAGCCGTTTCGGGAACCCATCTACACAAACTGTAAGTGGTTCCATTCTGAGTCTTTTTCTGTTCCCGCTTCCTTACCCAAGTCATAGTTTACCAGCAAATGAGATGTTGCCTCTCTCTGGCATGATAACGGAATAAAACGGCCTTAGATGGGAGAGCCTGAGGGCAGTAACCTGCTCGTTTGAGGATGCACAGTCATCATTAAATGGTCAAATGAGTCATCTACAATCATTTGTTACACAAGCTTAGATATCAAGAGATTTTGTAGAAGGCCTTTAAGAAACTCACAAAACCTCTTAGTAGCTTCATAAAGCCAGAGTGGTTGAATTAAGTCTCTTATGCGCCCATTTTTCTCATGTGTAGAATGGGAATATTATATGACCTTCAGTCTTATGGTGAGAATTAAAACAAAGCATTTTATGTAAAAAGTCTAGTGCAACACATAAGAATGTCCCCACATTTATAGCATATACTTTTAAAAAAAGCCTTACTTCCCCAATACATTTCTCTAAGCAGAATAAAGGCAAATCCAAATCAAAACCCCCAAAGTGTTTGGAGCTACACTCAAGACCTCTAGGCAGGAAAACAAACAAGCTAGAGTATGTCCTTCCACACTTTTGGAAGTGGAAGTAGACAGTAATTATGCCGCTCAAGCAGAACCTTAAGAAATTCAGATGCATGGGCATCTTGTCTTCCACACAGCTGGCTTTGCCATGTGAGCATTGTAAAAAATTCCATGTCAAAGCCTACTCATGCCGAGTTGGAAAGTAGCTAAGTTACTAGAACCCTTGCCTAGTATGCCCCAAACCCCGAGTTTAATCCCCAATACACACGAACCAGGAGTAGTGTCACCATGACTACAATCTTAGCATTTAGGAGGCAGAGGAAAGAAGGTGGGAATTTGGGGTCATTCTGGGCTACTGGTGAATTTGAAGCAGCTTGGGTTACAAAGAATAAAACCAAAGCAAAACTCCTATAAATCGTTTCAACTGGCCCTATGATTTCCTTAAGCAAACCAGTTCAGTTATTTGGTGAAAGCAGGTGAAAATGTTTCGGCTTTTAAGATATGATTTATATTGATTTCCAGGATATTTATAGCAGTTATCACTGTTGCTTTTTAGACAGTCATTTCATCACAGTATTCTCGTGAAGGGATGTGAAAATACTGTACTAAAAACAAACTTTTGCTGACCTGATAAGACTTTTTAGAGCATGGTATTTCATTTAGTGTTAATTTGGCTTTTTATCTTCAGTGAAGGGAAATGCAGATCTGTATTATTAACCCTGTCATCTATGGCTTATCTGTGTACATTTTAATCTATTTTCATATTGGATTTCTGCTACTTTCCTTATTTATTTGTATGAGCTGTTTATTCCTTTGTAGTTATTTTTCCCATTGCCTTTATGCAGAGAAAGGTTTTTCTAATCACAAAACGGAGCAGATTACACTCATTTATTTTAAAAATATTTTAAACGCTTTTTAAATTTTAAAACGTGATATGATTACCATGTGAGTCGTTAGTTTACCCAATTAATCAATGTTTAGCAGATTTTTGTTCTATTGAATATCTAATATTTCTTTCATTCACTTATTCCCCCACTAAGAATAATACCAGCTTTATCATATCTATGTTCATGTAAGTTATTGTTTAATTCTAGGTAACTTGTATTAGGTACTGTACCTTTGTGTTACTGCCATATAGTACGTATTTTTGCAGAGTTACTCTGCTTTCACACTGTCTTTTCTATCTCACTGATACTATGCACAATGGCACTTTTACCAAGCATAGTTCCATGGTTTATTTAATAAGCAGCCTGTGGGCAGTATATTCTCATTTCTCTTCTTTTATTTTTTTAACACTATCTCACTTTCATGGTTTTTTTTTTCTTCCAAATGAATTGTAAAATAACGTGTTTAGCTTCAAAATTTCTCACTTGGGATCATGACACTTTGGGAAGAATTTATGGGTTTATATAATTGAATCTTCCCACGTAGGAGCAGTCCACATTGTTTGTTACTTTCTTATTATTGTTGACCAAGGATGCGACAAGAAACAGCCTGATGGAGGAAGCCCTTGTTTGTTGTACGGTTTGAAGGGACACAGTTCATCAGGGCCAGGAGGGCACAACAGCAGAAACACGCGATGGTTGGCCATGCTGCGTTCACAGTGAGGAAGTGAAGTTGACAGGAAGTGGGCCCACACGATAGAGATATCTCAGGCCTACTCCTACTGACCCCTTCATCGAACGGTGCTCCACCTCCCTGAGGTCCCACAAGCTTCCAAAGCAGTGCCCACCAGCTGGGACCAAGTTCAGATGAGTGAGCCTATGGGGGATATTTCACAAGCAAAACATACCACGCCTCACCTTTATTCACATTTCCTATTTATCCATTAATGTCTGTAGTTTATTCCACTATAGGTTCTGTACTTTAAGAATCTAATCCTGGCCAGGTGGCAGTGGCACGTGCCTTTAATCCCAGCACTCGGGAGGCAGAGCCAGGAGGATCTCTGTGAGTTCGAGGCCAGCCTGGTCTTCAGAGTGAGATCCAGGACAGGCACCAAAACTACACGTCTCGAAAAACGGAAAAAAAAAAAAAAATCTAATCCTGTTTGCCTGCCTGTTTGTGTTACGAATGGCTTCTTCCTGTTGCATTGACAACTGCATGTCACTGTGACATGGGAAGGGTATAGTATTACTTTCTCTTTCCACCCAGACTCCTTCCTGCCTTTTGTTGTTACCTTGAGTCTTAAGTGTTTTAGAAAAACACAGATTAGTAAGTGCAAACAAAATTATTCCTTCCTCTTTATAAACAATTAAATATCTACCTATGTTTTTTAATGAATGAAACCCAGAATTCAGCACAATGTCAGATAATATCAAGGCTAGCAGATGAAAATACACTTTAATAGCAACACTTGTAGTTACTGTCGCTTACATTGTTTATAAATATATTCTTGGCTGTTGGTGAAATCATCTTGGAAAGCTTCCATTATGTAAATAAAATACTTCTAATCAAGAGAGATTTTAAAATCCTGTTAGGAGACATACTTCAACAATGGCTTACCACCATCTACCAAGATGAATACTCGTTTTTGTATCTTCTTATCCAGTGTACAAATGTATTATATTAATCATTTTATTATTAAATCATATTCTTGAAAATATCCTACTTACTTATAGTAGATTAAACTTTTACTAGTTTGAATTTGTAGCTTTTTTTTAAGAACTACATTTCATGCTGTATTTTTCAGAAGGTTTTTTTTTGCACATTTTTGTTATGTTTGACTTTTAGACAAAAGCTTGATTTTTTCTTTCCTTTATAAAGATAATACATAAGAGTGATTTCTTCCTTGACATCTTACAAAAATCTAGCAGTTAATTACTTGGCTCTAAATCCTTCCTTTGAGAAGGTGTTTTAAGGATTGATTTGGGTTATAATGTTTTAAATAATATATTTTTTTGCTCACATAATACCATTTCATTGATATTATCAAACTTTATCATACAGTTCAGGGTAGGATTTTTTCTTAAAGTTTTAATTGCTCTCTGTGACCCTTACTATGGTCTTGATGAGATGTATGTATGTATTAACCGGCTTTCACTAAGTGTGACAAAATACCTAAAAAGCATTTTAATGGATTTTTTTTTTTTAAACTTTACCTGTGGTTACTCTTGTCTGTGCGTCTGGGGCTTCAGTGTGGGAGAGATACTGACAGAGAACACATGGTAGAGCGAAGCTGCTCATCTTCTGTAGGCCAGGAAGCAGGAGAAAGCAGGAGGGCGTGGGGCAAGCTGGGGCATGGCGGCTGGGGGAGGCGAGAAAGGAAGCGGCCCGGGTCGGGTGGGGGAGCCAGGGACAGCATGTACCTTTCAGGTGTACAGTCCTGCTATTTTTGTCCTGCTGTCTCAATTTTCTACAACCTCACGACAGCTCATTCATCTGTGAGCCTCCAGTGGGATAATTCCTGATTAGCTTAGCCCCCTCCTTATCTACCCGCCCCTTGAAGGTACCACCTCTGTGCTGCGCTGGATACCACGCCCTCGATTGCTGAGCCTTTGGTGGATGTTTCAGATCCAAACACAGGAGTGTTGCTCTTTCTTTTTCTTCTTGCCTTAAATGCACTTTTTTTTTTTTTAATGGTTCGTAACAAAATAGCTCTCAGACTTTTAATTCTGTATTGGTTTTGATTTTTCTCACTTATTAAGGTTTGTTTTCCCTTCTTTCCTTGAATTTGTTTTGAGTTCATGTCACGGTCCATGTACGTCTCCATCTTTTTAAGAGTAGGAAAGCATTCAAGACTCGTCATTGTAGCTTGGATTTCGTCTTTATTTCTTACCCTACCAGTAACTTTGACCCAGTTTCTTCTTTGGCTTAACACTTTTCAGAACAATAAATTTTACTTGTTGTGGGGGCACGGGTGATGGTGGTGGTGTCAGATTTTGTTTTCCTTTTTCTTTCTTCTTTTAATAGTTCATAAACATACATTTGGTTTCCTTTTTGATATAATAGACTTTAATGAGTTTTCTTATTTGTATACCTGGGGTGGGGTGGGGGTGCATTTCAGTTAAACTAGGTCACAAATGTCTGTTTTGGTAGTTGTGACTAGATGGCCTAGCCTCCGACGCCTGTTTGGAGTTTTGGTGTTGTATATGTGAAGCTCCTGGCCTTAAGTTCTAAATATGCAGTTATTGTTGAAGCACTTTCATTCAATTATATTATCCAGATTCTCTTTGTTCCTGAATAAGTTTGGCAAAGCTGTCTTCTCAAAGGATTTGAGATCATGACTGTGCCTCCCTCTGATCTTTTATTTCCTGTCAACGTCGGAGTTTCTCATCATTTCCCTCAGTTTTGAAAGCAGAGTTTGAACGTACCCTTGACTCTTGTTGCAACAAATGAAGATTCTGATTTATATTTTGAGGTTATTTCTTATAGTCCTTATTTCCAAGGTAAATGTATTAAGTGGGATAGTCTCACTGCCTGGTACTTTAGTAGTGAATACAATACAAGGAACTTTCACACACATGGAGTGAATTAGAGTTAGATTAGTTACAACATGGGGACTTGAAGCTTAAAGGAAAACTGCTATCTCATGGTAGACACATCATCCTCCCCAGTTGGGGGCTGTCATGTGTGTGCTATTGTGTGCATGTGGAGGCAAAGGACAGCAACCTGTGGGAAGGAGCCAGGGGACTCCAGGGATTGAACTCAAGCCCTTAGCTTTGGTGGCTGTCCTAGTTAGGGTTTCTACTGCTGTAGTGCAGTGGTTCTCAACCCGTGGGTCATGACCTCCTTTGTTGATGAATGATCCTTTCACAGGGGTCACCTAAAACCATTGGAAAACACAGATATTAATATTATGATTCATAATAATAGCATAATTGCAGTTATAAAGTAGCAATGAAAATAATTTTATGGTTGAAAGTCACCACAACATGAGGAACCATATTAAAGGGTCGCAGCGTTAGGAAGGTTGAGAACCACTGAAACACCATGAGCAAAAGCAAGCTGAGGAGGAAAGGGTTTATTTAGCTTACACTTCCACATTGTAGCATAACATTGAGGGAAGTCAGGACAGGAGCACAGACCCAGCAGGAAGCTAGAGGCAGGGGCTGATGCAGAGGCCATGGACGGGTACTGCTTACTGGCTTGCTGCTCATGGCTTGCTCAGCATGAACCCAGGACCACCAGCCCAGGGATGGCACCACCCACCATGGGCTGGGCCCTCTCCTGTCAATCACTAATTAAGAAAATGCCTCACAGCCAGATCTTATGATGGTCATTTTCTCAACTGCATTTCCTTCCTTTCAGATGACTCTAGCTTGTGTCAAGTTGACGTAAACCCAACCAGGGCAGCGGCAAATACATTCATCTCCTGAGCCACATCACTGATGTAACTAATAAATGAAAAAGGTTTTATAACCAAATATTCTAATACACATAATCTTTAATTTTTTTTAAAAAAAGTATGTGTATATGTGTGTGGCAGGGTCTGTGCACGTGTGACTGAAGGTGTCCATGGAGTCCAGAAGAGGGCTTTGGACTGGTGGGTGGCAGTGAGCCATGCTGTGTTGATACTGGGAACAGAGCTTAGGTCCTTTGTAAGAACAGTATATTCTCTTGAATCCAGAACTGCCTCTTCTGCCCCAATGCATAATATTACAGACTATAAATTTCTGAGTTAGAATTCAGAAGCCTTCAGAGGTACTAAGATGCATAATATAAGTGATTTCATCTTGAAATAACAAAAATCATGCTTTTCTAATCAGTGTTTGAGAGCTCAACTTTATGATGACAAAATACAGAAAAAGTACACACATTTTTTTTTCTGTAAACAAGTGTGAGTATTACCAACCCTTCCTTTATTTGAAAACAGGTTACAGTGGGTGTGCAGTATTTGTTTCTTAGATTACTTCCCTCCATAGGGCCCCATTCTTTATCAGCAGCAGCTAACCACGAAGGGCAGACTCTTGTTTCTTCATTGCATTTTTTTTTTTAACCAAAGTTGAAGTAAGAGAGAGGGCCTGCTTTGCAGATCGCTAGCCTGAGGACACGTTGAACGTACAGGACTCAGCCAATCACTAATAAGAATCAGGTCTTCAGCAGGACTAGCAGCTGATGTCACCTTCCTTTTCTAGTTTCTGGGTCCTGGAAACTCGACAGAGGAACAAATGCAAAATCCACGTGGCTGTCTCCTGTGATCTTTGTGTCACCATCATGGGCACTATTTGGGAGCATATCTCTGTCTCTTTCTGTCTCTCTCTGTGTCTCTCTGTCTCTGTGTCTCTCTGTATCTGTCTGTCTCTCTCTCTCTCTGTCTCTCTCTGTCTCTCTCTCTCTCTCTCTCTGTCTCTCTCTCTGTCTCTCTCTTTCTCTCTCTAGGCCTCACTCTCCTTCTAAGCAAGTGTGATCGTTCTTCTGAGAATGTTTGGGGGAAATGCTAAGGGTGGGTACAGGTGCTTAAAGGTAAAACCAACCCTGGTGTCTTCAGAAACAGTTTCTGTGGACTCATCTCGGGTTTCTAGTTGGTCCAGATATAGAAAACCTAGACAGGATTTAAGAATCAGCTCAATCGTGGTAATACTCGGTGGATTCTAGTGCTCAGAGCCCGAGGCTATCTCCCTATCCAAAACATTCCCAAGGCACTATTTGCAGAGTTCTTTGGGTGGACACAGGAGTGGGTAGGCGTTTGTGCTAAGAGCAGGGATTTTAATATAATACACTGGAGATGCTTATGTTCTAAAAGTCAAGCAGTTGTGGATACAGGACGTGAGAAGTCCAGCAGCTTTGCATATTTTTCTAACTTACCTTTCCCAAGTCAGAGTCCCAAAGCCCCAGATGCAGCCACTTCTGAGCACCCACAACCTGGTTGAGAGATCCATTGTGATCATACGAATCAGAATGTGATGTGTGATATGAAATAAACTTTGTAAGGGAGGGTTAGGGAGTTGGAAGAAAAATGGTACGTGAATTGGGCTCGATTACATGGAGGAAGTGAAATGTACCATGGTAGAAGGAATATTGCCTACACTGGGCACTTAAGGATCTCTTGACAGGAACAGAATGTGAGTGGGCAGAGGGGTTCAGAAAGCCTGGCAGGCCTGACACTGGAAAGCCCCGAGTGCCAGTGGCAGATTCCTGTCCCTCATCCTTGTGGAGCTAAAGAGGAAGATGCTATCAGGACTGGGTGCATCCTACGTGTGTGTCTCACCAGACGGTGTGAGCATGAGCAGGGTTTCTCTGGTAACCATTCAGTCAAGCTAGTCATGGCAGGATGTTTCCACCCAAGGGACACTCAGTCAAGATGATTCCTTCGGGGAAGTTTCTATAACATGTTTGATTCCATCTTTATGAGGAAAGGTTTTAATATAACACCTTTATCTTATAAACATTAGAACATATTTTAAAACATATGATGATGTATCAAAGCATCTGAAAATACAGCTACCATTTGCCCAACATGAACCGATTGCTGGCATGTGCCAAGTTATGAGAGGCATCCTCTTCGCACCTGAAAATAGTGTTTGGTGTTTCCTCAGATTTATTCTCACTTCTGCTGACAGCTGCTGTGGGCCTCACAATTTTCATTCTGTTTTCTGATTTTCAAGATCTATACCGCGTAATGGAGGTAAGTGTTGTACATTATACATCTGCTATGACTAATATGTGCCAAAGCTGTACTTGCCTTGCAGCTTCTAAGTCAATCATTATTCTCTCTGACTCACTAAACAATATGAACTTTTGTTTTTTAGAAGAGAAAATATTTTTGTATTTCACATACATTTTGATATTAATAGTGTCATCATTTTAGCATGTTTATAGTGTTCGTGCCTAAAACGTTGTTTGGAACCAGAAAGATGACACAGAGTAAACGTGTCTTCTACCAAGCCTGATGACCAGAGTTCATTCCCTGGAACTCGAATGGAAGGAGAGAACCAACTCCCATAAGTTGACCTGTGACATCTACATGCGTTTTTGTGCCATGTATGCCCCCCTACACACACACACACACACACACACACACACAGAGAGAGAGAGAGAGAGAGAGAGAGAAAGAGAGAGAGAGAGAGAGAGAGAGAGAGAGAGACCACATGCGTGCTTGCACACTAAATGTAAAAGAAATATTTTAACTATCTTGTTTTAAAATTTTATCTTGTGGTATTTTATCAATACAGTGAAATTAATGCACTAACATAATTCTCCAAGCTTACCTGTTTAAAGCATAGTAAAAACATCATTTAAAATGTAACTGTAAAGAAAAGGGTTGGGGCAGTCTTATACCAGAAATTGGCTGTAGAGAGTATCATCTAAGTGGCCACCATTTGATCTAGAATACCCTAGTTTGAAATTAAATTCATCAGGAAGTTATTAAAGCTGTTCTTAGATCCAGTCTTGTGGGAGACCTCTAAAAGCTGTCAGCCTGTAGTTTTGTTTTGAAGACTAGCCATTCTTCACTGAGATGTAACTTGGCTGTCTGTCGCCACCCATGCTTGAAGGGAATGTAAAAGTAGAGCTAGAAGAAGGTAGGAAGGAATTCTCACTGTTGCTGTGACAGCCATGAAGGCCTCATGGAAGAAACATGGGTTGGTGAGGGCCCTGGTACACAGGCTGGATCTTGCCAGGTCAGGCTGTTTTGGATGTGCAGAACTGCCTCAGCACCAGGAGAGAGGAAGGGCTGAGGATCTTTTGGTTTTCAAAGAACAACTTTGGTTTCGGCAACGAGGCAAATGTGGATGGTAGTGATGAAAATCAAGGCAAGGCT
Organism: Peromyscus leucopus; assembly: GCF_004664715.2. Taxonomy (NCBI): domain Eukaryota; kingdom Metazoa; phylum Chordata; class Mammalia; order Rodentia; family Cricetidae; genus Peromyscus; species Peromyscus leucopus. The sequence goes on from NC_051073.1 coordinate 66,646,818, forward strand.
TGCATTACAGAACAGGAAGAAAGGTCTCTAAAATAGAGGCAGGTGCTGTGCTGGGGAGCGTGGAGAACAGGGGAAACTGAGCAAGGCAGGCATCCTCCAAGGCAGCCAACCATCTTTGTACTTCCTGCCAAAATAACAGGGAGACGCTGAAGGTTCCTTGGAAGGATGTCTCAAACAGATTAATTAAACACGGGCAGGACAGCAAGGCAACAGAGAGACAGGAAATGAAAACTCGGGCAGTCCTTCCATAGCCCGTGAGCTACGGAGCTCCAGAATGTGCTTGGTTCAGGAACAGAAGCTAAGTAAGAGGTTGCTCTGAGTAATTCGGAAGTGAAGAAAGTCTGCTTGTGAAGAATTCCGAACCAAGACCATTCCCGGGCCGGGGATGGAGAAAAGCCTTCCCCGTAACGGTGGAGGCAGCCATGAGACCTGAGTGGGCCAGGGTATAGGATCAGCTTCTCCAAAGCCTTCCTTCCACCTAATGTGCTGTGCCTCAAAGCCCAGGTAGAGGCTGTCCCTGCTTGGGGAAACGAGTAGTGCCAAGTAGTGCCTTGAAACAGCCCATCCCGGGATGCGGATGAGACTTTGAAGTGAGTGGCTAGGCCAGTGGTTCTCAACCATGCTGTGACCTTGTTCATACAGTTCCTCGTGTTATGATAAGCCACACACCCCCAACCACAAAATTACTTTAGTTGCTGCTTCAGAAATGTAATCTGTCTACTGTTATGCATTGCTATGTAAGCGACCGCATGGGGGTCGCGACCCACAGGTTGAGGACCACCGGGTCAGACACTAGGGGTGGAGGGTCCTGTGATTTTTCGACCTCAGATTCCTGCACATTCCATCTAACTCTCCGTGCATCAGAAACTGGGCTGGATAGCTCCTGACCCCGCTGTGGGTGTGGCTCTCACTTCTAATAAACGGACATGTTTCCTGGTGAGTCTGTGACCCTGTAGTATTTGTTATGGGTTGTTAGACTTGCATGAAGCCGCTAGGTTTGGGACCAGTAACATTTGTCCAAAACATCATACTCAGTCAAAGCAACCTTAGTCTTATGATTTTTTTTTTTTTACCTACAAGTCAATTTTGCTGGAGGAAAAAAAACCAACAACAATGAATTCCATGTAAATTTTTGCTTTAGGAGCACAGAAAACCGTAAGAATTGCAGAAGAATGATTTAATTTTATGTCCTCTCCACCACGTTTTAAAGCATAAATAAAGAGGGCCACATGAGCTCCAAAGTGTCCTTTGCTTCACTGACCAAGGCGTCTTACTGACGAACCTGACAGACATCATCTGGCTGTGGAGGGACCCATTTTAGTTCAGATTCTGGCTTTGAGTAAGTCCTTAGACGAGGTGTGCCAGCCTTCAGCTTTCCTATCTGCAAAGCAGAGAAAACAATGCCCACCCTCCAACTTCGGGGTTATTACAAATACAGAAATTCTAAATAGTAAAAAGCATGGTGTACTTTTTCAAAATGTAAAACATACAATATATAATGGTGGCCATTCTTTTTCAACAGTTCATCCCAACCATCACGTCATGGAGAGTTTCAATTCTGGTGGCAGCCTTTGTCCAGTTCTGTGTGATCTTCTTTGTGGAGGTAAAGTATTGGCTCCTATGATTTTTTTAAAGGTAGATATGTCAATTCAGAGTCTCACTCTCAACATACATTCACTGTTTACAGCAACTTCTTCACTCTCCCAAAAAGGATAAGTAAGGGTCTTTTGAAGACTGAGGCAGGATCTTCTTGGGAGGAATTCTTTGGAGTATGGCTTAAAATTCTTGGAAGACTGATGAGAAATATTCCTCTAGTCTTTCTCCATAGAAAGCAAAACATCAGTTCAGTTCCAGCGCTTGCCGCAAGGGGCGCTGTATTTACTCCCTACTCTTCTCAATCATCTAGAAGTGAGACCTAGGTGACCCAGCAGCTCTGCAACAGGAGGAGACGTTTTAGACAGAGCGAAGCAGCATCTTCAGGAGGGCTCCTCTAATCAGGAAAAAAAGGAAGCCCACTTTCCATGTCAGCAACTGTGACTCTTGGAGGCCTTCTCATGAGTGGTCTCTTCTAGTCAGAGCTGAATGGCTCACCCACACAGTAGACGGTTTGGATGGTGCTTTTCCAAAGGAGTTAGACTCGAAAAATAAGCAAGTCCTTGGAGGGAAAAGACCAGCCAACTTAAGTAGGAGTGTGTGTGTGTGTGTGTGTGTGTGTGTGTGTGTGTGTGTGTGTAAATTTCAAATACTCTTTCATCCAGGAATTCCACCTTTACATCCAATTTTTTAAATGAGACAGAAAAAAATTAAATCCTAAGTTGTATGAAGAGATTCGTGATAGTGTTATGTACGGCAGCAAAATATAATTCGAATGATGTGTTTAAATGCTTATGAAGAAATGCTGGAGTCTTTAAAGATAATAAGACAACTACAGCTTTAACTACAATAAAATATCTTAAAAGATATAATTACAGAGAAGTTGTATATGACAGAAAATCTAGTGTAAACAAAGGAAAGTACGATGCAAAATTGGATTAATTCTGTTGTTTGTAAAAACTGCATAAAGAAAGAATAAAAGGGAACTCAAAAGGATGGGAAACAAAATAATTCTGAGGGACTAGAGAGACTTGGTGATTATGAGTGCTTGCTACTCTTGTAGAGGACCTGACTTTGTTTCCCAACACCCATATCAGACAGCTTACCACCTGGGTAACTCCAGTTCCAGGTCATCTGACACCTTCTGGCCTTTGCAGACTCTTGTAGGCACACACACATATCCCCACCCCAGCACTCACATATGCATAAATAAAAATAAATTTTAAAAATATTTGATTGCTGCAGACTAATTATTGAGTCAACAAAATTTGGCACTTTGTATGTGACAAGTGGTAGGACTCTGTTTCTTGGTTTTTCTTCCCCTTCCCTCCCTTCCTCTCTTCCCATCTCTCATTTCTTCTGTTTTATTTTCTTGATATGTGGTGTGTTATTGTTAGTTTCAGCCCCCTAGGGAAAGTACTGTAAGTGAATACCCAGCCAGGATTTCACCAGGAAGTCTGCAGAAAGGAAAGGCCTCTGGTGGTCAGCAGGTGTCTGTGCCTGGAAACATCTCAGCTCTGGGGTGGGGAAGGTGGGGGGTAGGGGGGTGGGGAGACAGGACAGCATCAGAGGCAGCTGCATTGAGCTCAGCAGAGAGGAAGCCCAGGGTGCCAGGCTTCCAGTGCTGTCTGGCTGTGAGGGGCTCACTCGCATAAGCACAATGGTTTCACTGTCACCCCTCCTCCGATTTTTCAGGATGCCATCCTTCAAAATAGAGAGCTCTGGCTGTTTATAAAGAAAGAATATGGATTCTACTCAAAAAGTCAGTACAGGATCTTGCAGAGAAAGCTGGCAGAAGACTCTACCTGGCCTCCCACGAACAGGACGGATTATGCAGACGATGGCAAAAATGGATTCTACATCAACAAAGCCTATGAAAGCTCTGAACAGGCCCCCAGAGGGAAACTCGGGCTGGGAGGGCAAGCGGCAGAACAGCACTTTTGGACCAGACTGTAACCTGAATAGCTGCCATGCTTGTTCCCCAACATCACCTTTTGTCTCCCAAACTAACCGCTGTGGAGAGGTAAAAATTGTATACTCTTCTTTTCTCCTCCATCTAAGCATTCAAAGCACTTCAATATATCGAGCCTTGCAGCAAAGAACCTTGTATTCATGCTATCCTTCACTAGTGAGAGAGAAAAAAAAAAAACTGCATGTCTCAGATCATCATTTTAATAAGCTATATTCATAATGTACTGTTTTTTAACTGCATTGTTCTCATGCAATGAAACTAGATGTATGGACATCAAGTGAGAAGGAACCTTGAGGAAGTATTTAGTATTTGAAAATCTGACTGATGCATGAATTGATGTTAAGTTTCCTTAATCTTATGTTAACTTGTGAAGCACATTGTTGTATACATCTTGGCCCCGAATCACTGAATTCTCCCTGTTGTTGTATCTTTGGTATGGCTTCAATAGAGAGAGAGAAAAAGGAATGAATAATTCCACCCTGACTGCACAGAAAGCCAGAGTTGTGTGGAAGTGAAGAACAATAGAGATAGGTGCAAATCACTGAGAATCATGGTATGGGCATTGTTTAAATGTAAGCAAACTACACCAACTCTGTACATTCCCAAAGCTTATTGTATGGGGCCAGTGAACTTGACAGTTCAGAGTAGACTAAAGTAATCAAATAAACTGTTTAAATGTGTTTTTCACTTATAAAGTATGTTACTTTTGTTATTATTACCATTGACACACAAAAATACCAAATTCTAACTTTAGAAGTTTCCCTGAACTCATCTATGATCATCTTAAAAACAAAATTCTGAAGAAGGTTTTGATCCCCAGGATGAAGATCTGCTAGGCAGCCCATTTCATCATTTTAATTATCCAAATCATCATAGACATCCATTAAAGACCACAGGAGAATGTGTTCTCCACACGAGTTAGTTCCTTTAATGTGTATCACCTGTGCTGTGAGCTTGAGAGGCAATATTTCTGGTGACTATTTGAAATTAACTACTAGGTTTTCCTTTAAATACTAAATCTGAGTTTGTTAATTCAACAGATCTTCTGTAATCATAAATTGATAGGCAATTTATCAGTTGAGTGCCATGAATATCAACTATGTGACTAGTACCACAATATATGGATTCACTATGTGATAGTTGTTGGTTTGCCATTCTGACATCTTTAGTTTTCAACATTTTAGCAAACTATGACTGTGAATGGCGTTCTGAACACTGCTACTCAAACCAGCAGCACCAATGGGCGTATGTACACAAACAAATATGTAAGCTTTTCCTGTGTTCACAGCTGTTTGGAGAGTAATATTTTTAAAGCTGTCTAATTTACTGGCTGTAACAATTAATAATCACGTAGGGAAGACATCTCTGGTGCGTCTGTGAAGATGTCTCTAGAATGTTTTTACTGAGATGGGAAAAGTTGCCCAAAATGTTGGTGTTGTTGTCCATGGACCTGGTCCCTGATGGAATAAAAAATGTGAGCACCAGTGTTCCTTTCTCTCACATCCTGACTGTGGACACAGTGTGACCGGATGCTCCACACTTGTGCTGACATACCTTCCCATGTGACAGACTGCAATCCCTCTAAAACTGTGCGCCAAGGAAACCCCTCTTCTCTTAAGGTGCTTCTGTCAGGTATTTAATAACTGGCAATGTGAGAAGTAACTAATGCAGTGGCTAGCAAAAACAACAAAATTAAAAGTCTTTTAAAAAAAAGATTTTAGGGCTGGAGAGATGGCTCAGCAGTTGAGCACTGCTGAGGAGCAGTGTGGATGATGCCAGCACCCACACTGAGCAGCGAACAGCTCTGGGGGATCTGGCTGGCACCTCTTCTGGCGTCTGCAGGCACGCATGCGTGCACATACGCACGTAAAAAACAAAATAAATCTGTTTTTTTTTTAAAGCATATTAGCTTATCATAAAAAAATGTAAAGCATCCTTGAAACTATATGGGCAAAAGTTTCCTTTAGCTGCCAGTCCTACTCAGTAAATTGACTCTTAGAAGGAATAGATTCAGTTGATACAGTGTGACATTTAGATAGCAGATTTTATTTGTTATATGTAGATGTAACACGAATTGCTAAATGGTCTTATTAATAAAAAAAAAAAAAAAACCCAGAGTCAGATATTGGAGTGAGAGCTGAAAGATCAGAGGGATAGAACAAGCCACAGCCACCAGTTCTTACCACTGGGAAATCCTCAGCCCAGGAGAGCTACTTCCTGTATACTCACGCCTATATCCTTTCTGTGTCCTGCCATCTCACTTCCTCTCTCTGCCCAGCTACATCACTTCCTCTTTCCACTCAGCTCTATCACTTCCTGTCTGTCTGTACCGACCTCCAGACCTCTATGGTTTACCAGTGCTGGGATTAAAGGCGCGTGTCACCACACCTGGCTGTGTTCCCAGTGTGGCCTTGAACTCATAGAGATCCGAATGAATAGCTGCCTCCTGAATGCTAGGATTAAAGGTGTGTGCTACCACTGCCTGACCTCTGTGTTTAATATAGTGGCTGGCTTTGTCCTCCGTCCCCAGGTAAGCTCTATTTGCTAGAGCGTAAATAAAATATCACCACATGTACATATTCAATAAAATGCAGGCTTTTCTTTCTCAGTCTTAACCAACAACCTATATCACCTGATGCAGGTAATCTTTACATTCATTTCTTGGAATGTGACAGAGTTGAACTTCATTACTGATTGTTAAAAATATGCCTACAACATTTCGTAGTGTTGGAAAAATAGCTGATCGGAGTACAAGTCCCATTAATCGCATGGGTAATGAGTACCTATAGGAAACCAAAGCCAGCTGCTTTAAGCTGCTCTTCCTAAGACTGACCATGTTCATGGCAAACTGAGGCTGCTGAAGCCTCACATGGCTGACGAGGAAATGAACCTATGAATTAAAAAGTGCATGTTGCTTATCTTCTGGAGTGTAGATGTCAGAGCTCTCTAGAAAGGTTTGACTTGAAGCCACCTGAGGCTTTTGGTCCTGAATTCTCCTACTTCCTCTTCCTGGATAGTGGAGTAATTTTGCCAAAGACAAATGCCCTGCTGTGAATTGATTTGCCCTCTCTAAATACCTTTTATGGAGAAGTTGGCACACCAGGGGAAAGTAACCCAGCTGCTGCAGCCGGCCTCGCCTAAACTGGACAGCCCTAGGAAAGGGCACAGTCTTTGTTATTCGGGAACAGAGCCCTGCATCCAGGATAAAAGTGACCTCATGTTTTCCCACAAGACCAAGTGAGGAAGACTGAGTTTGGAGGTTAGAACAAGAAGGACCTGTTAAGGACATATAAAGAAGAGACAGAGGGTCTCTGAGACTGGAATGGCAGCACACGCTTCTTCAGTTAACCATTACTATTGCCCACTCCCATTAGCTTGAGTGTGTCGAGCCCCAGGGTAAAACTAGTTTCATAGGTGTGAGGTTTCCGTTGAGTCTTGAGTGGTTACTTTACCATATTCTAATCACATCCTATCCCCATGTTTACTGACACAGTTTCCTTATTGACTGACACGCTGTTGATAATAGTACAAAAAGGATGCCAGGCTGGCTGTGTGGTTTATGGGGTAATGCTATGACAACCTTACATCATCTTCATGTAGAAAGACTTACATTCCACCTTTCTTGGCTGCTGCTACCAAGAGTTCCACAGGCATGGTATTTAAAAAGTAGTTTAATTCAACACATAATCAATAAAACAGAAGAATAAAATAATGGAATTCCTTGGCTTACAGTAAAAGTCTTTAAAGGGATATGGGATTTTGTGTTCTAAATATAGCACTTTACGTCAATATTAATGATCACTTGTCAAGGCTCAAAGGTCAAACCACCGTGCTACTATACAATCTAGAGGGAACAATTTAACTCAATAAAAATACAGCCCATTGCTCATCACTGATTCCTGTCAAGTAAGTAGATTCTAGGGAACTCACCAGGTCTGAAAGTACAGCCAAAAGCCAGGAGATGCCTCAGTAGGCAAAGCATTTTACACATGAGCATGAGGCCTTGAGTTTAGATCCCCGGAGTCCCTAGAAGCTTAGTAGTACACATCTGTAATCCCAGATTCACTGTATTTCCTACAGTGAGATGAGGGTAGAGACATGAGACTCTCAGGAAGCTCATGGGGTGGCTAGCCTGCCATAAGCTGTGAAGGACAATATACCCTGTCTCAGGAAAAAAAAAAAAAAAAGGCGGGGGCAGAGAGCAAAGACTGACACCAAGACTGTCACTCCACAGGCAAACGATTTCTAAGTTTCTATGCATACACAAAAGCCCTTCCAACCCTCTTCTTACATGATCACACCCACACAGGTGCAGCCATATCGGGGTACTAGCAAACACTTTGTCGTTCAGAGAGCCTTAGGTTGCCTAAGCAAAGACTGGCTATATCCTCTTGCCTTTTTTTTTCTGACAAGAAAAGCAATATGAATTTAGATGTTGGCCCTAATAACTGTCTTTCAGAAGCGTATGTAAATGGTTCTCCACACCTCTGGCAAAATAGCTGTCCCTAGGGTAAAGGAAAGCAATATTTACAGCAGAAGATAAATGTGATCTTGATTTTGTTAAGAGCCTCAGCTGGCCCCATCAAAAGGCAACCGCTTTGTGTTCAAGCTGCCACAGCGAGTCTGTACTAGTGGGGAAAAACTTTTCTTGTCTCAATGATAAGATTAAAATCAGCAAGCAATTTATTACAGAGTCTGCCATCCATCATGGGGACCGGGAGAAATAATGATGCGTTCAAAATAAGTATTCACCCCAGAATTTCCGTCTCCTCGCAGATTCCTTCAATTTCAATCTCTTCAATAAGCTGCTAATATTTTGTTCTTTGTCTCTTTGGGAACAAGCCGAGGAATGTGAAGATATCGATAGCGGCTGCCACAAACCCAATGGTGCTTACTGCTCGGTTGGCCTAAAAGGAACCAAGAAACAAAGAAACAAAAAAATCTTATTCTAAAGATGTTAGTGTTCACGTGAAGCTTTGGTTTCTTTCCTAAACCAAAGATCTATTATAATGAATGTATTTAAAGTCCAGTGCCAAGGTAAAATAAGATATATATAAAGAGAGACAGGGTTTCTCTGTGTCCTGGAATTCACTCTGTAGATGAGGCTGACTTCGAACTCACAGAGATCAGTCTGTCTCTGCCTCCCAAGGTCTGGGATTAAAGGTATATGCCACCACACCAGCTATAATTTTTTTATAATTATGCAAAAGATATAATTTATTTATTTTTTATAATTTATAATTATACAAAACGCACGTAGTTTTCTATTCTTGACAGTCATCACAAACATAGGTCCTGGTTGCTCCTCATAATCCTCTGGTGAGAGAGAGAGAGAGAGAGAGAGAGAGAGAGAGAGAGAGAGAGAGAGAGAGAAACAATGTGCTCTTCTGCAAAACTTGGTAGGCTGTGAGTAAATGTTTCTTTTGCCCAAAATCATACCACCAAGATGTTTAGATGTAAGTCAGAGCTTCACAGATGCATGTTCTCCCTCCAGCAGCCTCTACACAGTTTGATTTGTACTCGAGTAAGGTCAGTAGGTGTGTGTGTGTGTGTGTGTGTGTGTGTGTGTGTGTGTGGGGGGGGGGGGCGCGTAACTAAAGGATGCCTGTTATTCAAATAGTCCAGGAGTGTGATCTGAGCTAAATAACTATAAACTCTTATTTGCTAGATATGTGCTGGTCAGTTTGTGTCAAGCTGACACAGACTAGAGTCATCTGTGGGGAGGGGATGTCAGTAGAGGAATTGCCTCCATCAGATTGGCCTGTGGGCATGTGGGGGGGCGGCACCGTCTCCATTGACGATGGATGTGGGAGTGCTCAGCTGACCATGGGCAGTGCCAACTTTGGGCAGGAAGCCCTGGACTGTAAAATAAAGCAAGGTGAGCGAGCCATGGAGAGTAAGCCAGCAAGCAGCATTCTCTGTAGTTTCCGGTTTGACACCTGCATGAGTTCCTGCCCTAGCTTCTTGTGATGATGAAATGTCTCCTGTTAGCCGAAACAAACCATTTCTTAGCCCCGACCTTAACCCTAAAATTAATCCTTAAGTTGTGCTTTGGGATAGTATTTTATCACAGGAAACTACGAGTCAATATTAGTCAATTACCATGTTTTTTTATGTAGACAGAATTGGTTTTCATACAGGCAGAATAAGCCATTCTCAAACTCAATTGTCTATAAAAGAGTTCAGATGTTCATGGCCATTAGAGTATTAATCATCATCGTGGTGAGGGCAGCTAATGAATATTCATGGTTTCCATGGCACTCGGCTAATATTTGCCTTGCATCCTCACGAGTCTGAGTGCAGTTTTATGACTGAAAGGTCATAGTAGGATGCTTTGGAGTCATCACAGACCCAGAAGACAACATGTTAGTCTCCAGCACTCAAGAGTCAAGGCTTTCAGATGAAGCAAAACCTTTTCCTCAAATGTCTGGGGACTGGTCTAGCATCTGGAAACCTGCCCAAGGTCACTGTTGAGAGCTCTTTCTTCCTAGGGTTTTTTTTTTTTTCCCATGGAGCCTCCACTTACATATTTCTGAAGCTCTGTACTGTCTCCCTCACAGACGCTTCCCTGCTACAGGAAAGGGGCAGGACAGAGGGCTGTGCAGACTCCATGCAGTGACAGCTGGGCTCGCTTTGTTCTGCCTGGAGTCAGAAGAGACCAGACCCACGACTGCGACTCCTTGTCTTTTCTAGTCAGCTTTAACTACCCGCTTGACACGGCTTAGAGTCACCCGAGAGGGGAGAACAAACTGAGATATTCCCCAGACTGGAATGGCCTGTGAGCTTGTCTGTGCGGTCTTGATGAAGCCGGGCCCGGTCGACTGTGGGTGGTCCCATTCCCTGAGTAGGTGGTCCTGGGCTGCCTAAGAAAGCCAGCCAGGTATGAGCCAGGCCACGAGCCAGGAATCAAGTCAGTACTTGCTGTACTGCTTTGATGTGAAGTAATTTCCTTGATTGGAGATAATGTTGTATCCAAGAGAGTGCAGGACCGCCTCAAAGTACCGGCTTGATTTCCTGCTCTGACATCCCTCAGTGGTGGACTGCATCTATAAACTAACTCTTTCCTCCCCTCAGATGCTCCTGGTCCTTAAAACAGAATGAAAGCACAGCTTTGCCTCTGGCCAGTCCCCAATTGGTGGAGAAAAGAGTCATGTGAACAACCTGGTCTGCCTGAACAATCCTGTTTTCTTCTGCTATTTTACTTTCATGTATTTGGTTGTCTTGTGCTTATTTTGTTTATAATTCAGCATCACTATGTGGTGGTAATCTAATTGTACTGAAATGTGATTTTGATTGTATGTTAATAAATAAAGTTGTCCAGGGGTCAGAGCTATTAGAGCCATAGCAAGAGTGTGGCGGTGGTGGCACACGCCTTAATCCCATAGATCTCTGTGTGTTCAGGGATACAGCTAGCATTGGAGACATACGCCTTTAAGACCTAGGGGGCTGTACATTCAGACAGTGATGAGGCAGTCACGTGTTTGGGTTTACAACCAATGAGAAGGCAGAACAAAATACTATAAATAGACGAACAGACAGGAAATAGGTCTCTTTCGGGAAGCTGGGACACCGCAGGCGGAAGGGTGAGATTTTAGCTCTGAGTTCTGACCTCTCGGCTTTCTCTTTTACATTGTTTCTGTGTTTCTTATTTAATAAGACGGTTGGTTACATCAATATCACTACTTAAATTATTTGCCAAAAATATCAAAAGGTAACCATGTAGCATATCAAGGGAGATAAATGTGTACAAAACTGCGGGGGGGGGGGGACTCCCAAGAATAATAAAGAGCAAGGTCAAAAGCCAAGGAGTGTGAATCAAACCTGATCCCCGTAACTCACAGAAGGTCTGACCCGGGGGAATGGGGAAGGAACTGAAAACCAAGAAAGTACAACCGGCATCCAATGCAGTCAGATGACAGGGGTTCCAAGCCTGGGAAAACAGTAGGATCCTGGGGTCAGGGTGGCCTCCAGCTAGATGCAAACCGAACTGACTAGGCATCTTTCAGCCTCTAGAAACCTGAGCCATTGGAGAAATCTCATAAATATGAGCATTAGGGGAGGGATGTACCGCTTGATCGCAGGGCAGAGACCATTATCATAAAGCCCCTCCCATGTAGTGCATGTTATTTCTCAAATCCCAGAGGCTCTTTTGCTTCAGGTCTCATTCAAGATAGAAAAATCTCGTGTAACCGGGACAGTCTCTTGAAGTTATCCACCGTGGGAGCCGACTTGCAGAATCCGAACACCTGACGATGGGCTTGCTGGACCAACACATACGGGGAGCTTTAACTTCGTGGCATAGTTAGGATTTTAAATTTACCAGTCTGACCCTGGACACCTAGGATTTTTAGGATTTTATGTCAGAGAGCCATGGTAAAGGCCTCATTCTGAAGATCTGGAGCCAGTGAAAACAGGATGACTTTGAGGCTGTATGTGACATTCAGCGTAGCAGGTCATACATGACTGTAGGCTTTATCAGTGTCTGTTTTCTGAGACTCAGCGACTCATTGATACGCTGAAGAACAGGCATGGTGTGTTTACATACTGACTTATCTAGACTTACTAAAGGGTGTGACCATCCTATGTAGAGGTAGACAATTTTAGTAACTGATTTGAAGTATAACAATAAAAAACATTCTTCATGGAAAGTTTGAAAAGTATTGAAAAAACAAGCCACATTTTACAAAAGAGGAATTTGTTAAAAGACTTATCCAAAATATACAAAGAAGTCTTAAAAATCAATAGGAAAATGAACAACACAGATTTGAATATAGGCAAAATGATATCCAGCAATGTATCACAAGAGATACACATAGAGAAAATAAACACAAATAAACACATGAAAAGGCATATCAGTATCACATGTGATTGGGAAACTACAAATTAAGGCAGTAGTGAGACAGAGACCACTTACGGGCTTATCAGAATAGACTAAATACAAGCACTGTTGTCACCAAACATTGAAAAGGACATAGCATAATGGAAAATGTGCTCATAGGAATGAAAAATAATGCAGCCACCACCAAAAGGCAAGACACAACCTGATTCTGACTTTGTGACATTCAACAAAGATAAGGACATGCATGCAATTAAAAAGAATCCAATAAAGTTGCCCAGGTCTAGGGTAAAGGGAAGTGACTAGATAGTATACAGAATAATTTCAGTGCAGGGAAACTGTTGATGCTATAATGATGGATATGTCATTATAAGTTTGATTACAGTCATGAAACATTCAACACAGAAAAGGAAATTCTGGTGTGAACTGTGGTCTTCGGTTGACAAGAGTTTTCAAGGTTGACTTGCCAATGTTTTACATCGATAGTACATTGACAGAGATGCTGATGGAGGCTGTACCTGTGTAAGGAGCAGCGAAACCGCTCTACAGTTGGGGACAGTGTTATAATTCTAAAAGCTATTCTAAGCCATTCTATTGCCTGTTGGTTTTGTACAACTACAGAAAACATGGTGGAAAAGATGAATAGGATTATAATCCTTCTCCCCTTTTAGTCATTTCTATGCATTTCTTAAAAAGCTAAGTCATAGTCATTTCCCAAGGAAACATTTCTAAGTTCAAGGCCACTAAACAGTAAGGTTAAGTTGTATCAGAGGAAAGTAGCTCACCCCAGGACAGGCAGGAAAAAGGAAACATGGGAGAGGCTGGAGACAAGATACCTACTCCAGAGGCACCCTCCATATGCTTCTTCCAACTAGGCCCCACCTAGTTTCCACCACCTTCCAATAATGCCATCAGATTAGAAACCCATCCGTAAATGAATCCTTTGATTAGACAACAGACCTCTTGATCTGTTATTAACACAACAGCCTCTAGCTGTGAAACATGCCACAAGAGCCTTTGATAGGATGCTATATATCCAAAGCATAACACATGTTTATTAGGACAGATAATCTGTAATGCAGCTAGGTAAGAGGCTTCAAATACCTCTATAATCCTCAAAAGAAAAGGTAATCCTAGGGTACAGCAAAAGGTGTACACAGTGTACCCCAAGTCATCCAGTCAGTGAATAAAGACGGGACACTAGCTCATGCCAGTAGAGTGCTGGCACTCAGGTAGATTCCCAAGGGTACCCAGCACCCTTTTCACCGGTATCTGCTTAGAGATAGGTTCCACTATTTATTGAGGAAATAATCCCATCTCATCCCCCCCGCCCCCGCCCCTGGTTTTGAGTCTTAGTATGAAAAGTAAAAAGCTTGTAAATTTCAGACTAAATTCAAAGTAAGATGATTGTAATCTGTTCTTATTCAACCACATTTTTACATTATTGAAGCATTATTAGCAGGCAAAGGGCTATAAATACTTATTTAATATATACAAGTTGATCTACTTGGAGGAAAGCTTGCACCCATAAAATGTCATCATAACCAGTGCTCCACAGTTACCTATCACCTCCACAGGTTTCTGACAACCGTCTTCCTTGATTCTGTTGTTTTGGTTTGGATTTTTAGTTGGTTAGTTGGTAGATTTACTTTTTTTTTTTTTTTTTTTTTTTTTGGCTTTGTTGTTGCTGTAAGGGCATTTAGTCCTAAGAGCTACCTTCTTGGAAGAAATAAATATATAAAAAATATATTTCTAATAAAAGCACAGGCTTGTCAGCCATAGATACTATGTTACAGAGTAGATCTTGGAATTGATTTATTTGGTATAAGAGAAATTTGTGTTCTTTGACCACGGCCCTGCCCTGTTTGCAGAAATTACATGAATCAATATTATTTGCTGATGTGGTGAACAAATTAATCATTACCAAAGACCCCATAAACCATAATCTGGTTATGTCTCACCAACAGCCACCAGCTGAGGAATACGCCAGGCAAGCCTTCCGTGGGACACTATACATCCCAAGCATAACACATGCTCTTTATTGGGGTAAATAATGTGCCACTTAGCTGGGTAATTACCAATGAAGCAGATGGAACCTATTTCCTAACAACAGCACTAGTTCTCAACACAAAGACAAAGAGGAATTTGTGTGTGGCCTCTGGCTTGTGGCTTAAAAAACGTACATATTATTATCTGAATGAACATCCACTGTTAATGTACTTCCTGATGGGAACACATGGCCAATTTCCTAAAGAAAATACGCATATCCTTTCCCCGTGTTCTGTCTCCCACTTGTCTGAACTCAGTTCTGAGAAGAACGGAACCTCACTTCGTAGAACGTTTTTTGATAGCTATTCCCATCTTTAGAAGAAACAGGAAGCCTTGAGTAAGTTTGGATTATTAAAATATGTTCACGTTTGGGTATTGTTGTTTGAGTGGCAGTCTCCTTTTAAAGAAGCAACTTACTGGAGGTTAATAGTTTTTTAAACTCTTTGGGCCATTTAAGTTTAAAAAGTAACATGTTTGTGTGTATGTTGGACAAAGAGGGCCTCCCTTCTCACAGTCTTATTCACTCACTCTCTTGCGTCACCCTAAGGATCCTTGGGACAAGTCCGCAGCAGAGATGGACTCCCACTGAGCCCAGGATGGCCTAGTAGAGGCGAGGGAGGCAAAGGTTCACTTTGTCGGGAATCCGCTATGATACGACAAAATAGTGCTGGAAATCTACGAGGCTGCAAGTTACGCTGGAGTCAGTTAATGTCTTAGAAGTCATTTAGAAGCTCGGGGAATCAAACAGCTACTTAAAATCATAACCATTCATTGAAAACTAGTATTGTAAGGAAACAGGAAACATTTATCAAGCCATCAAGGCACATCATTGGGTGGCCGCTATTCCCTACTGGAGAAGAATCTACAAATTAACCCCTATTCATCTTCCCTTTTGCTACATTATTTTCAGTACATGGGGTTGACAATTTGAGATTGCTGTATGGGGGTGTAATGGAGAAAACTGTGCCTAAATTGAGTCGATAAGACTGAGAGGAAGCTATGGACTTGATTCTACTTCGAGTCCCTTCTAGCCCAAATTTCAAGCTGTCCAAGTTTCAGTCTGTTCACTAACTTTCTGCATTCTTAGCAGTGTCTTTCTCTACCCTTCAGTCTTTCCACATTTTCTTATTGTTTGCCTTTTGGGGGAAGCCTAAAAGCTTTATCATAACAGGTAGGATTTTCTCCACACCGGCTTCCCATACCTCCTGAAAAACAAAACAAAACAATACAAAACAAAACAAAGAACCAAACCAAACCAACCAACCAAACAAACAAAAACCTCACCTGATCTGACACTCCTTCTCCATAGCGGAGCAAGGTCACAAAATGCTCACAGTTGTTGACCAGTAAGTCATAGGCCACCTCCTGCCCAATCACGAACTCAGACCGCAGTATCACTTCCTCCACGGGGAGAGGCGGGTACGTCGTGTCGTACTTGTTGTTGACTCTGTACTTGTCTTCTCCCACAACGTCCTTCAGAAGCTGCATTTTCACCAAGGCCTTCGTGCTGAACACAGACTTGGCGCTTGAAAGCGCTGAGGCAATGCCATCTGTGAGGGGAATGTTGGTTAGCGGGGCTTAGTGATCCAGTCCACAGAGTACAGGTGTCAGTCATCTAGGAAGGCTGGAGATGCTGGGGACCTTAGACTTCCCCTGCTCCTCACAGGAGAAACCAAAAGAGTTTGATCTTATCCACGTATTCTGTGTCATCGATTACAACACTCTACGAGTGAGAATACAAGTCGCACGAAATTCTCTGCCTGGTCTTGGGGAGCAAGCTCTCTAGTGACTGGTATTACTATGAGAGATCTTTGCACACAGTTCTAGCAAGGTATGGATAAGATTTTGCCCAATTTTTCTATTGTACTTGTTTCCTCTCAGCATCTGAAGCCTTCTGAATCTTAGGGGTTAGGAGTAGTGTGTTTTGATTCCATGTCCGCTGATCCACCTAACTGCACCTCTCAGTTCTTCATACACTGGTTCTTCCCCAGGTTTTAATGTGAGTCCAGATTTCCCGCTGTGACGCTTGCACAGTCCTGAGAGGAACCAGCTAAACTCCGGCTTTTCTTCCGTCATCTCCTCTGGCCAGCAAACTAACATTCTAAACCTGAAGCTAACTTTACCAGTAGACACTACGCACAGATGGGGCCCCATGCTATGTCTTACTTGTCTGGACAACCCTCTCTGTTTCTTCTCTTTCTCTGAGATACCTCTATTGGTGATCATTGCCTCGATGGCCAGGAACCATGGTGTCCAGTCCTGTCATGTCAGCACCAGAGGCTAACAGATGACGCCTCGTGGCTTGGCCTAGTGGGGGGACGGGGGGGGGGGGAACTGGTCTCTCTCTACATGTGCCTACATGCTGTGCAAGGCCATCAGGTTCTTGTAACGAGACATGTACAGGAAAAGATGTTGTGTATATTGATGAATATAGTACTGTTTAAGTGCGGTATTACATCACATATTGCACTTTAATTAGAATTTTTTAAATATTACGTTAAGACCATCTCCTAAATAGTCAAGCATGTCCCAAAATATGCCTTTTAATGGCTGTTATAGTGGCTTTAGCATCCATTCCACCACTGCCTGTTTCTTCCCCCAAGTGCCTGTCAGAGCTGATCACTGTATTACATCTCATTCTCCAGAAAGGGGGTTGTGGCTCACGACGGACCAATTAAGAGTCGTTCTCCATGATTTCTAGACTCCAACAAACAGAGAACAGATTAGGTCTTTCCTGTTGAGTCCTAAAACTCTAAGAACGAGAGTCTTGGTTTGGGAACAAAGTCAGGAGGATGACAGCGCCACCCAGAAAGAGGGATGTGACACCTGAGTCTGAAGGCCCTCGTGCAATGACCTTCCTAGGCCCGGGAACTTCCGAGGTCAGCTCCACCCTTCCTGAAGTCTCCTCCCATTGCTTAAGCGAGCGCCAGCTTTATTTCCATTTCATGCAACCAGAGAATTCTAACAAACGCAGATACCTAACACCCAGCGGCTAAATCACAATGTGCTTAACCAGCCCCCTCCCACTGAAAACGCGGCTACCGTCTCATTTTTAAACCACTGGAAGTGAAATTTGTCCCCGTGTCTGAATGTTTCCCCAGACTCCTGTAAGCAAAATGAGATGCAGCGCTTAAGAAATCTTCTCAGACTCCTGTTTTTGTGAATGGCATGATCAGTCTCTATTTCCACTGACAGACTTGTATTCATCTCACTGTCTCCGCCTCTGCCGACGGCTCTCACTGTGTCCTTTGCTAAGGAGACAGGCATGAAACCATGGGTCAGTGTCTTCACCCATAACGTGCAGGTGAATACAGAGTTGAAATGTCTGCTCTCTTCTTTTGTCAACTGGGACCTTGGCGGTCCTTTCTCTCCTCTGAGGCACCCATCCCCCAGGTACACCCCCCCCCCCACCCCCCCCAACCCCCCCACCCCGGGAACTAGTTTCCTCAAGTCTTTGAAGCTCCACTTCCACTGCTGGTTGCTGCTTCCTTGCAGAAGTTCCCTCACTGCAGCACCCCCACCCCCACCCCCTCCGCCCTCCTGTCTGCCTATCTTCAGCACACCCCAAACCACCGCCGTCTTCGCTTATTTTTCCACATCCTTCCTAACTGGTCTATAATTTCCTCTTGTTCTCTCCCTCGGTCTGCGAAAATGAGAGCACCACCATGGAGCTGTCTGGATCGCTGTGTAGCCCCGGTGCCTGGACTAGCATTCAGCACATACTGCACAACCTATTAATAGCTGCCGAATTAATTAAAACCACCCACTCGTGTGAGACGTAAGAACATAGAACTTAGTCATGTTTGGGGCCAATATCTTCCTCAGCTAGTCATTTGTTTGTAATTAGGGTTTTTTTTTAATATAGAGTTGTTGTTTTTTTAATTTAATGTCTAGTCTGTGGAATCTTTCAAATGATGCTTTGGTCTTTGAAGACCATTTTCTAAATTACTTGGGATTGTTTTTCATACTTTATCTGCTTTATGATTTTGTCCGTGATCCCCTCTAATTTAAAAGCAACTAAAAAGCTCCCAGGAGCCCCCGGGAACAAATCTTACCTACAGGGGCAATGTTGATAACATAGCCATCACCCAAGTACAGTGCCCAGTGCTGGTAGCCAGGACGGAAGACTTCAATCAAGTCTGCTGGGCGAGGGTTGTGAGGATACGCCAGACTTCGGAAGCAGTCCCGAAACGCCATCTGCAACAACAGGTACAGAGATGGTCTCGCAGGTACAATTCACAGAAGGAGAGTCCAAGGAAGGCTTTCACTTTAGCAGAGGGGCGCAGAAATTACTTAGATGATCTTCCCCGGTAAGATGACTCAGACCTACAGCGTGTTTTTCTTTGGATGATTCTGTACTTGCTAGCTCTTGCATAGTTCTCTACAGCAATGTTTCCTTAAAGGACCGTTCTTTAAATCCAGAATCCATAGTTTGTAGAACTTCCCTCTACTTCAAATTTCGGTAGTATTAAGTATTAAAAATACATCTTGTTTGAAACAGGAAGGAGCCATAAAGGGAAGGCAAAGGTATGTTTGTTTTACTATGCAAATGTGCTAAGAATTACTGCTCTTGCATCCAGTGTGAAGAAGTCGGGGGTCAAGAGTGTAAGATTAGAATTCTTTCAGGCTCTGTGCTGCACGGTACAGCTAAGAAGCAAAGGTGTGGGTGGATGCTGAACACGGTGAACATTACAACATGTAAGAAATATCTTGTACCACAAAACTCGCTCTGCCATTTCATTTTAAGCAGGGACAAGTTACAAGCCAGATGGCTATCAAGCCAGACATTCAGGGGCAATGCAGGCTCTGGAACATTCCTTCCGAGTTCAGAGTGTGCTCTGTACTGTAGCATCTTTAGCTCTGGCTCCCACTCGCTACGTCTCAGGTGTCCTCTGTCACTGTAACCATGACAACCTGCCCCACCCCATCCCTGACTGCTTCACTTGTGATTCCAGAAACACCGCAAGGTGGTCTACCTCAGAAGCAGACAATTTGCAAGGTGGGGAAGCTCACTGCAGTGATGAACCTTGGCCTGAAACTTCCAAGGTGGCAGCATTTTCTCCTTCTAAATCAATGCCCTTTAGAAGGCGCATATGTTTCTGACAGCTGGTTTTTGTAGAGGTTATACTTTCTGTGTCGTCACAGGACTAGAATAAGTCAGCAAGAGGAAGTGGTGTGCATCTGTCCACAATCAAAGGGAGAATAAATGCCATGTGCATGCTTAGTCTCTACTTGACAAGGCTGCTCCTCACCATCTCACCCTCCTGCAACTCGGCAGGCTTCCCACCAATGAAATATGAGTGCTAGAAACTTCAAACTCACCTACATTATGATCGTAATAGCACAGGCTAAGGACTTAGGGATACACCCTTCCTTCCTTCCTTCCTTCCTTCCTTCCTTCCTTCCTTCCTTCCTTCCTTCCTTCCTTCCTCCCTTCCTCCCTCCCTCTTTTCCTGTCTGCCTGTCTTCTGTCTCTGTCTTTCTTGGTACTCTAGAAGTCTGGTTTTTTTTTTTTCCAACAACGATTAATATTGGGAGGGTGCTTCCCTGAATATTTTCGTGCTGTGGATTGATATCTTCACTCACCACATTGTCACAGAAACACAGCCAGATGTAATAATAGTCCATCTGTTGAAAAATAACTACTAATGCAATTCTATAGAAGCATTAAGTCTAGCCATCCTCTCAAACATGTTTTAGTCTTACTGAATATAAAAGTTCACAATTTTGTCCCTACTGATGCAGATAAACATACTTTCCATGAGAAGAAATCAGCAAGCCCTCAACAGCCCGCCGAAGTCAAAGCCTGTTCTAGCCAAGTTTTATTAATAACCACCATTTGAACAGGGAATACTTGGAATGTAACAAGTTTTTCAAAAACATTATCTCAATTAACCCTATTTAACTGAAAATTTTCATTTCTATTTGAGTGTATTATGAGTGTATTAGCCCATTCTGCAGATAAAAAGCTATCTTTTCAGCTCCAACTTTTTGATAAAACTCCCTGGATTCTACTTGCCACTTGCTGGTTCTACTACTACTTGGCAGGTCACTCAGACAGAGCCTCAGCTGCCTCATGTAGAAGACAGATGTGTGGATCTCTGAGTTAGCCTGGTCTACAGAGTGAGTTCCAGGACAGCCAGGTCTACACAGAGAAACCCTGTCTTGAAAACCAAACAACAACCACAAAGACAGATATAACAAGTACAATGACTTGTTTATCTTAGAAAACTGGAAAGCATTCCTTGGGAATGGGCTACAAATGTTATGAACACCCTGAGGAAACCGGCAGGAGCTACACAGGCGGGTGATAAGACAGTGCTGCTGTTTGCTTGATACTGGACCGTAGTTTGTATGTGACTTGGTCCCTGTTCTGTCTCTGAGACATGGCATATGACTTTATGGAATGGGTGACTTCACAGCAACGTTTTAATAACGTTTTATAACGCTCTTCAGTCTCTGACATACAGTCCAAAACCCATCGTATAAAGTGTCAGTGAATTAGCTACACAAAGCCTGTCATAATTCATTGAAAAGAGATGGTAGGACAACAAGTATGCCATGTAAATAACCCCCCAGAAGCTAAGAGAAGAACCTCCATGCTAACAACATGGGAGGGAAGTGTGAGTTCCACCCTGACAGACTCTTACAAATTCTAGCAAGTTGGTGCAAAAAGGAACCTCAGATACTAGTCCACCGCTTTCTGCTTTCCTAAACTTGGCTTCTGGCATCACAGAACACCTAGCAGTGTAGCTTAAATAACAACCATCAGGTCTGAGTTCAAAGCTTTTGTTTCTTAAGATTTAAAAAAAAAAAAAAAAAAAAAAAAACAAGTGAACTCGGCAAATAATTTCAACCAATGAGAATCACCTGTTTTGTTATCTCACAACAGATTTTCAACAATTGGTGCTAGAGTAATTGAGTTATTTCCAGTGGGAAACTATCCCACCACCTCCAATAGACTTCAACTTAAGTTCTCTCTCTCTCTCTCTCTCTCTCTCTCTCTCTCTCTCTCTCTCTCTCTCTCTCAGGGAAAATAGGGGGGTGGGAGCCTTGGTGTTAAAAGTTGGTAGAGTACTTATGTTTACTATCAAAAGTATGATCCATAGAATGAAAACTCAATAAACTAGACACCCTCAAAATTAAAAAATATTCATAGCACAAAAGTGAAGACAGAATCAAGAGCACATGTAGAACTCTCAGGATGGGACTGGAGAGGTGGCTCAATGGTTTCAGAGCAAGTGCTGTTTGGAGAGGCCTGAGCTCAGTTTCCAGTGTCCTCACCAAATGGCTTGCAACTGCCTGTAATTCCAGCTCCAGGGGATCTGATGCCCCCTTCTGGCCTCTGTGGACAGTGCATTCATGGGCATAAACCCATCCTCACCTCTCCACACACAGAATTAAGAACAACAAATAAGTAAATGTCTTAAAGTTCAACAGAAGAAAAGCAAACAGTTCAATCAGAATATAAGCAGGAGGAATGAAGACACCTTTCATATTTCAGAAATCACACAGATGTCCAACAAGCCGTGTTCAACCTTAGCCATTAGGGAAAGGTAAATCAGTGGAACATTACTTCAGGCCCTTGAGCACAGCTCAAATGGAAGAGAAGGGTGATGTCGGACTCTGGCAAAGATGCGGAGCCATTGGTTCACTGGTTCACTGCTAGGGGCAGTGCAAAATGATACAATCACTCCGGAAACAGTTTGTCGATGTCTTTACGTTTTTACCTCGTTACCAAGGTAGGATCCAGCAATTGTATCTTTAAGCACTGACCTTCAAGAAATGAAGTCAAAGAAGACTTATGTTCAACAAAAAACGGGTATGCAAGTGTTCATAGTGGCTTTATTTCTGCTGACCTGCGATGGGGGAATGACAACAAACGTCTGTGCTCTCTCTCAAGATTCAAGACGGCTGAAGAGAAACGCTTAATCCATGGGGCTGGAGAAATGGCTCAGTTGGTGAAGAGCACTTAATGCTCTGGAAAAAGACCTGGGTTTCCTTCCTAGAACATACATCAGACAGCTCACTGTAACTCCGGTTCCAGGGCACCAGATGCCCTTTGGTCTCCACAGGCTTGTAAACTCACATAGGTGCATACACAGAGGCCTAAGTTTAAAAAGTAAATGAATAAACTTTTTTTAAAAAAAAAATGAGTCCCTTATTTAAAAAAAAAAAGTCAAAAGGAAATGACCAATAATTACTCCCCCTGTACAAAGACCAACCCAAGCAATCCATGTAGAGCTGCATTTAGAGGCCAATGGTAATGACAGAGTACTGGAAATCCTCATGACAGAGGCTGAAATCTAGTTAAATTCAGACACCTGGGGCCACAGTAAGAGAAGCAAAACACTTCCAGCACCTGCCACGCCAGCTCCACAGTATGAGTTAGGGGTTCTTCCTTTTGGAGGAGTGAGGTCCAAGAGAGAGTTCCAGGAGGCTCCATCCATGTGGGTGCTGATAATCCTAGTTACCAGATAGCCAGTTTGCAGTCCTTTTAGATTAGTAGCCTGAGCTCTGCATAGCAGCCTGGCTTTAGAAATGGGTCTTCACATGGCCCTACGGAAGGCCCATGGTATGGTAGCCAGTATCTATCTTGAGAAGTCAGCCTCTGTTTCCAAGAATCAAAGCATCTCTGCATGCTCCCTTCTCCCGTATTACACAACCACTCCCTGGCACTGGCCGGGCAGATAGCTGCCTCTTGAATCCAACATAGCACAGCAGGGTGACTGTGGCTAAACCTTCGGGATGCCCTGCTCTGTAGGGGTTGGGAGCTATGACCAGAGGAGATTGGAAGGTGCTGCCTCTGACCACCAGGAGACTAGCACACTTGCTCCCTGAGACCCAGGGTAGAGTTAGCCATGTGTGGACTAGGACAGGGTCAGGACTGAAGGGAGGTATCACGTGGTTCCCATGGCCCTTGCCCCCAAGACCTGTATTCATGTGCCTGTTATGAATAAGGTGGGACGTGAACGCCCATGATTCGCAAACACACGGGGCCCTGATGGGAGGGCCCAGCACAACTCCATGAGTCCAGGCCCTACCTGAGGCATGCACTGCCAAATAGAACCTGCTGAGAGAAATGTGGCTCAGCTCTGCCCCTGCCTGGTCCCACTCACGGGCAGGGACAGTCATTGAAGCAGCAGAGAGAAACACTGGAGCTCTTCCTTCTACCCCACTTCTTTGTGGCTGCCATCTGGTCCATTCTGACGTTAATGTTACTAGGACTGGGCAGGAGCACCCCAATAGGAGTGCAGTGGGTCCCACTCTAACAGTCCTGGCTCCTGCAAGTAAAGGTCCTCACCGGCAGCAGAATACCAATAGCTGGATGGAAACACCAGCATCTGATGGGGCACCAAGATTATAGTAGAAGTAGAAGATCTAGGGGGACTAGGCCATGGCCTCTGCTGTAAACATTACACCCATCGGAACTTCAGAAGCATCTCCACTCCCACAGCACATGGAGAGAGTGGGTCTGAGATGCTGCCACACTGTGTATCAGGCCCAAACTCGTACACCATAGCCATGGGAGTTATAGGGGAATGGTACTACAATACTCAGCTAGACTCGAAGTCTCCATCGCAGAACCAGCTGACACTCCAAGACACGTCTTTAGAAGAAAGCCATTTATCAAGGCTACCCCCTCAAAAGTGGTAGAGACATCGGACCCAGGCATTGTGCAAGTCTCAATGTAGGAGCACAGATCGTGTGGAAAGGGGGCAACAGCCTATCTCCAAAAGAACACGGTAATTCTTAAGCAACAGATTCCTCGGAAATGGAAGTGGATGAAATCTCAAAGGATGATTGTAAAGCAATCACAGTGAGGTCCTCAAGAACACGGATTCACAGCTAAACGAAATTAGGCAGACGGCATGGGCTGTGAATGGAAAGTCTGCAGAGAGAATCAGGCAGAAATCTTGGAAATGAGGAAGTCAATGAATCAAATAAAATATATAACTCTTGAAAGCCTCAACAACTTATGGAAGGAATAATATGTGAATTTGAAGAGTATATACATCTCTCTCTCTCTCTCTCTCTCTCTATATATATATATATATATAATATATATATATATATATATATCAGATGGTATACCAGAAAAGATTAAAATTAAAGGCACAGAAAATCTGTCCAATAAAATAATTGCTGAGAACTTTTCCTAAATCTTGAGTAAGATATGAGCATCCATGTGCAGGAAGCTTATCTAAAAACAAAATCAAGGTGGGCCAAAGACCTGAATATCAGACCAGAAATTCTAGAAGCCATAGAAGAAACCCCAAGAGTCATTTCAAGACATAGCCATGGCTAATGATTTTCTGGGTGGGACTTCCCAAAGCATAGGAAACAACAAAAATAACCAAATGGGATTACATAGAACCAAAACCTTCCAAATCATCAATTAAATGTGCAAAGGCATGAAAAAAACAGCCTATGGGATGGGAGAAAGCATTTGTAAACTATACATTTGGCAAGGAAGGGCTATCATCCAGGATACATGAGGAATTTCAAAAAACACAGTCCAATAAAACAAATAAAGTGAAATAAGCTAGACACAAAAAGGCAAGCTCTGCAGATTCTTTTTCATGCCGAAGCTTTGAAAGTCAATTTGAAAGTAAAATCATTGACTGGTCCTGGAGGGAGTGGCTGAGTTTTACCGGTGTACACTTTACACATATATGGAAATATAACACTTTTAATATGTACAACTAATACTTGTCAACAAAACCTGAATTAACCTCCAGAGAATTTTGCTGAGCAGAAAAAATAAAAAATAAAAACATAAGAACAACGTCAGAAGGTTGTATTCTGTAATTCCGGCCTATAACGTTCTTGAAATGACCAAGTTCGAAACTGAGGGCCTGAATGGTGGTTCTTGGGGTTTCAGGAAACGATGCGGGGGAAGGTGGTGTGGCTGTATGATGGCCAGTGAAGGGTTGGAATGGCGACTTTGCAAGCTGATTAGAGAGACCGGTTGAGTTCACGCCAGGTCTGAAGTCACGCAGGCAGGGAGTTGATAAGTCTGAAATTCAATTTCAAGTCTGTCTTC
Organism: Peromyscus leucopus; assembly: GCF_004664715.2. Lineage (NCBI taxonomy): Eukaryota > Metazoa > Chordata > Mammalia > Rodentia > Cricetidae > Peromyscus > Peromyscus leucopus. The sequence continues at coordinate 66,672,315 of NC_051073.1, forward strand.
CTACACCAATTTCATGCCCTTTCACACCATTAAATACAATTAATAATTAATCAGAGGAAATGCTGCTAAAAAAAATATATCACGGCCTCTTTCCTGCTTCTCAGAGGTCCATTAGAGGAAGAAGATACGAAAGCACGAAGATCTATGAACCAGTGGAGCCTTGCTGGGGCGTCTCCATTTCTCTTCTGCCTGGAGGCCTTTCCAGGTGACGCCAGACCCACCTATTTGTTCCTAGAATCAGACCTTGGGCAAAGGGCTGTGAAGGTTTACCTAACAGCTCACCTGCACAGGATCAGAGAGAATACAATGCAGACTGACATGAACGTGGGCACTCAATCATGTACGAGGGATTTCTTTTTCAATTACGAAAACAGGCTGTTCTGTTGTTTATTACCCTATGTCAGATCTATCTAGGGACACATCAAAAGAAATAAGTGTTCTGCGTTCCTTGAGTATTGTTCAGGTGTCTACGAGGCCGCCTGTGTTGAAGGATGGACACCCAGGAGAACTTCACACTGACTACCTCCAAGAAGGTTGTTCCCCGAAGTGTGAACCGCCATCATGACCTAACACAGGCTTTCCAGTCTCCAGGAGTTTTCCAGTTCCATCTGGATAGTTACCCATTTCCATCCACAACAGGGCTACACTGAGAGGTTTCTGTGAAGTGTTGTGTCTAGACTGCCTTCCACTCAGACCCTGGGGCAGCATGGATCCTTAAACCAGCATTTAACCTGCACCCGAGAGGTTTCATTTGGGGACAAATCCATCCCAAACCATCCTTTAACACACAACAGAGCCATACTGGGCTTTGACTCTTCCTCGGCTCCCTAGTACTGCCTCCATCTTAATCTCAGCCTCCTTTGCTTTATTTCAGATCCAGGCAGGAGGTCATCTTCTGACGCCCCCACTACCCATCCCCTATCATCCCTCAATGTGCCATCGTGACACCTCCTGAAATTTCCCTGGTGCCCTCTCTATTTTTCCTCGCCTGTCTCCTTCCTGAACTTGCCTTTGTACCTGGTGTCTGGGGACCTTCTCCGCTTTCCCCTGCAGAGGGCTGAGTCTTGTGTACCTCTAGACGGTTCAGTTTCTAGAAGAGACCGTGGCACAAATACCTGCCCAGCAAATGTTAAACAAGCAAAGGCACCAAGAACTCGAGACCTGTTCACGTTTTCCCAGAATCTGAGTCATAATCATAGTACTAAACGAATGTCAAAGATAATACCACCACCGTCCACGGTTCCGAGATCTAAGACAATACTGTCACCTATTCGCAGTCAGTTCGGTGTGACCAGAGCTGAGAAGTAGGCCCTGCCCAGCATCTGCCTCTCGACAGTTTTCCCGTCTTGGAAGCAGGTCTCTTTCATCCCCCTGCTCCCCATTTATAACAAGAGGGGCGGCTGGATGAAGTCAGGTGCTCTCTCACCTTTGATCTTTCCGACAGATCAAAACAAGGTTGCTTAGCGCCCAGAGAGCCTCCCTCCCCTCCCCCAACGCACCTCCCTGCTCAATCTGGCTGGTGTTGTCGCTCGCGAGGCAGAGGCGGGCTCCCCGGGCTCTTCCCGGGCTCTCCCCGGCCTCGCAGCAGGGCCGCCAGCAGCCCCTGGGCTACCCCATCCGCACCACTCCGAGGCCACCGCCACCGCCCAGGCCACAGCGGCCCTCTGAAGCGCCAACGCCAGCGCCCGCGCGCCGCGCCACCCCTGCTCCCTCCGCGGGTTCCTGGCGCGCGCCCGCCCGCCGGGTGGCTCCTGCACTGCACGGTGGGTCCCAGGCTCTCCGTACCCCGTCTTCTTCGTCCCGCTCGTCCCGCCACCCCGGGCACACCCCAAGCCTGGGATCTCCGGATTCTCCGTGCACACCCGCTGGCTGGAGACCCCCCCTAGATCATCTGTGCCCACTGTAGGTAGGCCCGGGCTCCGAAGATTGTCGGCACACTCTGGGGCTCAGGGCTGCCGACGCCCCCATCCCCAACCCGCTCCACCACCACCGCTAGTCGCTCCCTCCACCCTTCGCCTGCATGGGGACCCTACCTGGGTGCCCGCCAGCCAACCACTGGGCCCTCCAAGCCAGCTGAAGCAGACACACAAACCTGCTCACAGCTCAACCCCAGCCCGGTGCCTGCTTGTTTTCATCCTCCCAGCAACCAGGACCTTCCTGTGACAAACTTTTGTGGTATCAAGCTTTGTCCCTGCTGGGTGTTAACAGTTTTAAGGATGACCTTCGTGCGCAGCGCAGAAATATTTGGGTATAGTCATTATGGATACACAGGATACCACGTCCAAGCTGGACACGGATTCCTTCTGGGCCAAAGGTTTGTTTCCTCTGCCTGCACCCTGAAGAAACAGCTAGGTCTTTGATTCAACGACCAGTGGAAGATGGGTCGCTGTAGAAAAACCTGTAACTCACACACCTGCATGCATGCATACAAAACAGTCCTACTTAGACTGACCCAGAGGCCAAGGGCCAGCGAGGGCACACTGAGTAGCCATGACCCTACCCACACGCCAAAATCAACTTCAGTGTGGGGAGAGACAAGGAGAAAGGGCAAAGGGGGTCTATCCTCCATCCCCTAGACCTCGGATGCTGCTTTCCCAAGTGAGAAGTTACCTGGCTTGGGACGGGATGGAGCTGGCCTTCATTAAGGACCAGAGTCAGAGTCCCCTCCCTTCCTCTGCCCTGAAGATGTCCTGGATCTAGACAGAAGAGGTCCCTTACCCAGCTTGACTCCTGCCTTTTTAGGCCAGGCAGACCAGGCAGGCCAAGACTTCAGAAAAACAGCCATTGAGGTTAAAAATAGAGCTGTGGATGGCGAAGATCCTCTTTCTCCTGGCTTAACAGCGTGCCCAGGAACTCCAGCCAGGGAAGGACGGGCAGACTCGGTGAGCTTTCTCGGAGAACTGCACAGGACTTTGTTTGAAGCTAGTCATCCTCTAGATTTGTGCCCTGGTATACATGGAATTCAACCCAAACACACCCTCACCCATGCAAAACTTAGCGGCTGGATTTGATGTGTTTTGGGGTCACTTGGGAGAAATGCCAAGCAGGCAGCTGCTTTCATAAACGGAGGAGGTTCCATGATGAGGACTGTGGATCAGTTTTCCTGGATCTGCAGCTCAGGAGAGACGTTTTGGAAATGTCAGGTGGCGCTGTAGAATTGTGAGCCCTTGAGGGGTAGTGGGACTGTTCCCACCCCCCCAGGTTCCCTTTAAATGCATATTTAGTTATGAATCGCATCAGATATGCCCTTTGGGATCTTTCCTCAGCCATTCCAATTGAGTCATCACAGAAGGAGGTGGTGTATGATTTTATACAGGAGAGTTAGCGTGAGCATTTATAAAGCCATCCTGCTTATGAGCTAAATTTATGACGTTTGCCAGGTTAATCTGTTTTCTCTAATCGGACACTTAATCATCCAGCCTCCTCTCGGCATTATGGATTCATGAATGTCAACGGAGGAGAGCTGCTCAGTCAGGGCAAGATGATAAATTGCCGCTTCATTTTGGGGGTATTTGTGACTAAATGCCTCATAATAGAATTAAGATGAAATAAATCTTGTAATTTCAGTTCTAGATCCCTGCCAGGTGTGGAGAAAATGCATCTGGCCAAAAGCAAATGCAATTCTACCACCGAACGGAATCTACAGGAGAGACAAAGCTTTTTGTGCAAAACAAAATTCTTCCTTCACCTCTGTAGATGGGAGAGAGTTGGTCACTCCCAGGCACTATATGGGTGAATGTAAGTGGGTGGCTGTGCGAGCCATGACCTGAAGCACCGCCCCTAGTGAGGCAGCAGGTAACTGTTACACCTGCCTATGACCTTGAGGTACATGCCCCTGGAAGGTGGCCGCTGGGGAACCCTTAAGACCTGGGATGCACATATGCACTCCTCCTTGCTATCTCACGTTTTTGGATGCTGAGATTTTGGACCACAGGCAGATCAGCATGAAACATAGCTCAGCTTTCCCGGACCCTATGATAAATCTCCCTCGGTTGTGAGTTAACCCCCAAATAAATTCCTTTGCTTGTTAAATAGACTCCGTGGATTAATCCCATTAGGTGAACAACACATAATCACCATTTCCATTCAGAAAGGATGAGTCCCAGACAGTGGAAGGCAAAGTTGGTCTATATCTAGAGTTACCCTGGGGTCTCAAAAGCTATGCAGAGAACAGATTGGCCCAGATGTTGTTTTTCTTTCTTTCTTTGGTTTGGTGTGGTTTTGGTTTTGCTGTTAGAGTCACAGCCTAGTTGGGTTGTAAGGTTTGAAACCTTGAAATAATAAGGGACACAATTTAGTCACATCTTTTATTAAATAAATACTAAGCTCCTGCCTAAGCAACAGCTCTGGGAGAAAACAAGAGCCATTCTTTGTCTTTTTACCATATGGAGACAAAAACCAATAGACATGTGTGGCATTAGATGGAGGCCCCCGACCAGGCATACACGTACACAGTTTTTGTGTGTGCTTCTTATACTTAACAAAAATATTCTCATTCACACCGCTAGCTCCTGGGGTTCCAGCTATTGCTGAGAGGCCTGAGACAGGGATCTCTGAGCTTAGAGTCTCCTGGGTATAACAGAGGCCAGCCTTCTTAGCTGAGAGTCATCCTATATCCAGAGTCCTTCTTCCCTTGTACAGCAAAATCAAAATCTTATTTATTTAGTGGTTCTTGGACCTAATCCAAGGCTCATCTATGCCACAGTACACTTGCTGCCCCTGAGCTACAGCAGAGTTCTACAGCCTTACTTCTGTATTAAAAATAATGATGATAACAACAACAACAATAAACAGGTTAACAGTGTTATCTTGGATACATTTAAATAGTTAGAAGAGAAGATTTTAAATGTTTTTCCCCACAAAAAATAAACGAAGGAGGTGACACTCAGTTGATTATTATACGATGTATAATGTATTAAAACTGTACTGTGTACTCCACAAATATGCTTAAGCATCTGTCCATTAAAAAACAAAACTGATGCAAGAAAACAAAAAAGCTAGAGGCTGGGTGAACTAAATATCTCAAAAATCAAGGTCAAATGAATAAGCACGGCATGTACTGGAAAAAAAACCTTCTCAAAATAAAAGGCTTGCACAAATACAAGGTAAATAAGAGCTAATGTGACAATTGGTCTTTGTGACGACCTCACAGCCTTAGAAAGACAGTAACTGGGAGTATGCGGAAACTGGGGGTTACATCAGCACAAGTGAATTGAGACAGTCATTTAATAGTTCAAGCCCTGCTTCTCTCTCATCAAATGATTCTGGGAAAGTAAAAGCTTTTCCCTTGACTTCAGATGTCTGGAGAAGGACTGCTCAGTGTGCAAATTGCTCTCATTCTCGCTCTACATTGTACATTCTTGGTCCTGATGGCTGGAACTAGACATCTGTGCCTTTACTGATTCGTTGAGTGGCTACAGTACTTTCAGGCTCTGATGTCTTTGTGATTGTTTCTTGCCTAGATCTAGGTAGGTGGGAAATGACTAAGCTTGTCAAATTGGCCAACTGGGCCAAGTTCGGGGGTAGTCACGGGTTGGCTACCAAACAAGATGATTTCATGAAATCCAAATCAGAGGTACAGAGACCTGTCAGTACGTGGCAAAGAAGGACATGGGCGCACCTTCTATAGAGGAGCATGCACTCTGCCCAGGGGAAAGGTCTGGATGGTAAAATGGAAGGCTTGAGTTCTAACCCCAGGTATATGCCTTGCTAACTATAGGGACAGGAGCACATTCCTCAGACCTTCTCAGCTTATGTGACAATGGGATGGGGGAATCATACCCTAGCTTGCCATCTTCATAGATTTGTGAATGGTTTTTAAAAATATAAAAAGCTTAATATATGTAAGAAAACTACAATTGCTCAATATAGTAACCTAAGGGTATCCTTGAAAATAACACTTATGTTTCATCCTTTATAGAAAGAAAAAAATATATATGTACATTATGTTCCTGTTTGTCTCTCTACCTCTTTGAATTTTAAAATACAGAATAAGCTGTCTAACGTATCAATTTTAACACTTATATACTATAAATATGCCACTTAGAAGTTATACTGACAATGCAACTAACCTTTTTTTGTCTTTTATTGGCCTTATAAATAAAAGCACATCATTGAAAGAATACCACAGAGGGTAGGGTAGACTTGAGCCTAGGGGAAAATCCTCCTAAGCAGCAGGAAAAGGGTAATTCCGACCAGTCCTCCATAAAAGCCCACATTGCTACACACAATCTTAAGGCACAAGTGTTTACAGGACTCTTGGTGACAAGAAAAGCAATAGTAAATGTGCATTGGCACTAAAATTCATGTATCCATGGAAACGTGTGAAGCTCCCGAGCACATGCGCTCACAGCCTAAGGTATTAATCCTTGGGCTGAGGGGGATCCGAGTGTTACTGCACTGTGGAGGACTGAGAGATTGCTGACAGCCACTCACACAGGCCTGTACCAGCTTGTTTTCCTCTGCTAGATTTAATTATTAAGGACATACAGAGACCGCAGACATCAGTGAGGAAAAAAAAAAATCCACGCTTGTTTACATGAACTTATATCCTGGAATACACTGTACTTGACTCTGAGTTTCAATCAGAAAACGTTTGATGAGCCAGCAACCCCCTCCCCCCACCCACATCTGTGGCTACCTCAGAGCCTCTCGAAAGTTTTCCATGGGAACAGATGAGCGCATTTCTTGTGTGTTGGAAGAAAATGTCACGAATTTTATTACACTGATTATTCTTGGTGATTTAAATATGATCCTGGCCAGTGATTCCTGTAAGTCACTCTCAAAGACAACTGCATAGAAATACCAGAGGGAAGGGAGGTCAGAGGGACCACCTGCAGAAAACAGAAGTTGTTACAGAATAGGACCAAGCTTCTAATGAAATAAAATGGAAATGCTTGCAAAAGCCTAGTTACATAGCGATATGTTTTTCTCCCATTTTCTCTTCTATTGCCAAGTTCTGGATTCTTTTCCAATAACTTCGAGATGACTGACACAGGGAAACAGAGCTAAAATTGTTAGTGGGTCTTTAAAACACTGTGTTCTCCTCTCTGGAACGTGTTTTCACACTCAGTCTTCTGATGGAGCATTACCCAGTGTGGTGGCCTTTGGTCACACACAGTACCTCAGATGTGGCAGGTGCATGTGTGGCCTAATACTGAGTGTGGTGGATTAACGAGAGCGTACCACTGGCTATGGTTTGGGTAGGAAGTGCCCCCTATGGGTTTACGTGGTGAGGGCTTGCCACCCACCTGTGACACTATTTTAAGAGGTGATGGATAATTTGGGAGGTGGGGGCTGTCTGGGGGGAGTGGGCTTCTAAGTGATCCTTAGAGGCTGGCCTGTGTCTCCACCCTTTCCTGTCTCTTTTCTAACCACCATGAGGGAGCAGTTGCTCCACCTGCCCCATGACCACAGTACGCTACTCCATCACTGGGCCAGAGACAACAGAGCTGGAAATCATGGTACACTGGAACCTGTCTTGAACTTGAAGCCAAAACATATCTCCCCCCACCCCCCATTTTAAATTGTCTTATTCTGTGTGTTGGTTAGTTTTATGTTAACTGGGCACAAGTTAGAGTCATTTGGGAAGAGGGACTCTCAACTGGGAAAATGCTTCCATAAGATTTGCCTGGAAGCCGGTCTGTAGTGCACTCTATTGACTAATGATTGCGGTGGGTGGGTCCAGCCCACTGGGGATGGTACCATCTCTGGCCTGGTGGTCCTGGGTGCTGTAAGAGAGCAGGCTGAGCAAGCCACGAGGAGCAAGCCAGTAAGCAGCAGCCCTCTATGGTCTCTGCATCAGCTCCTGCCCTGTTGGAGTTCCTGCCCTGACTTCCTTCAGCAGCGATAGGCTGTGATATGGACCTATATGCTGAAATAAGGTTTTTTTTTTTCCCCACACTGTTTTTTTGTGGTGGCATTTATCACAGTAATGGAAACTCTGATGAAGACATGCATATATTTGTCATAGCGCCGACACTAACACTGTACTCAAACCTGTTTAAAATGTTTCAATAGCTTGGTGAAGTATTTAAGTCTTTATGGAACCGGCATTGTGTAGCTGCTGTGCGGCTCCATTGTGATGAAACTGCCCCAGCTTTCAAAGATTTATTTGCGGTTATTTTTCAATATGGAGTGCTCGCAGTCTACACAATCTTGCAGTTGACTTATTTTATTTTTCCCCACTACGAAGATAGTCACACGGATTGCTCTCGATGACATTAAATGGCCCTGTTGGTCATGTGCCAGGTTTCTCCTGGCTCCAGTGCAATTTTCCATGTCAAGGTCCAGTCAACAAACTGACCCTCTCCTCTGTCATGCTTGCTGTCTGAGAGGGGGAGGCAGGACACCCCCCGCCGACCCTGTCCCTTGTGGGCCTGCCCACACAGGGGAACACAGTGGGTACTAAGGAAAGCTTAGCAAGCACCTGAGACGGTCTTGCCACCCTGTGTGGACACTGGCTCAGCCACTTCCCTTGGGACATCGGTGGCAGAGTAGCTCGGGTTGTTCTGTATTCTAACCCGGACTCAGAAGAAGGTCTGAGTTATGATTTTGTTGCCCGTGGATGGCTCTTTGTGACGATTATCCAATATGTTGTAGCTCTTTGGGATTCAGATTTCATTTTCTTCTAATTAATATTTTAATGGAGCTTAATAATCAAGTGAGCATTATAGCTGAAACTTTTGTCCAAATCTTTAGTACGACCTGCTGTTCCCATGACTCTGTTTGCATTGTAAGACTCGGGAAAGGGAACAGGAGAATGGACACTAGTTTGGCTCTGGCGGAATTAACACTTTTAGCTGTAAGCGAAGGCACATTAAGGGAGAGGATGGTTCGTTGTCAGCAGGCAAGGAATTCCAAGCCAAGCCTTGCAGGGCTGACCTGTAAGTCAATCCAGTTCTCTTTCTCCCAGCTCTCACCTCTTCTACCTTATGCCAGGCACTCTTACTTCTTCCGATATTTCTCGAATGTTTCTGCCTGTTCCCTCTGTCCTCTCAGGTGGTCATATCCAGTAGTCAAAAAGCTTCTGTCGAATTTCAAAAACCACTTTGCTCCCCTGACCCCAACCTTCCAGGGACTTTATATTCCAGACGCCAATCTTCCTCATTTTCCAAACCTCTAAGGTCAGGCCCCAGGATCTCTCTTATCTCCTGTACTGTCCAGTTGCTCAAGCTTGTCCCTTCTGACCTTCCTTCTGCTTCCGGGGTCTACGTGTTTGTTTCCCCACCAGACTTGTGTGTGCTGTTCCTTTTCTTGGGGGCACTTCCTCCTTCCTGTCTCCTGACTCCTGAAGAGCTACACGCCCTGATGTTCCAAGTCTCTCAAATGTCAGGTCTCAGTGAGACTCTTTAATCAATGTATATAAAACATCGCACACACTCACTTACATCAATGGTTTTATTGTAACTCTAAAGCCTGCCTGACACATATTGACTAGTGGCCACTCTGTGCACCATTGGAATGGAGTGCCTCACACACAGGGATGTGGGTTCTACCTTATAGAATCAGCATCATGTCTGATACATAATGAGCATAGGTTATGTGAATACTTCTGCAAGTGAGCGATACAAATTTCTCCGCCAGCTTCTCAGCAATTCCAGGCACCTTTGCCTCCTTGAAGCAAAAAGGCTGCTGCAGCTCCCCCCATCACATGCTCACGTGCCACTTTCAGAAACGGAAATCGGTGGGCACAAGTCTTGCCCCACAAGCATTTCTCTATTAATAGAAGACAAATAACTTTCCGAGAATTAATTCCCCTGCAGGCTTGGCTTCCCTTTACATTGTATTGACTAGAACTGGGTCAAGGGCTGTCCCTGTCTACAAGGGAGCTGGGAATGTATTTGATTTCCTAGTCTGTGGAGAGGCAGACATGCAGATGAGAACAGTAAGATTAATAACATCAGAATGTCAGTAAAATGCCAGGACTAGTACTGCACTCTGCAGCTCTCCCGTGGCTGAGGAGAGAGTTTGTAATCCGGGAGATCACCGTACTTATAGGCATTTCCATCTGACAGTGCTCCGGCTTTTTCTGCCCTTTGCATCTTGAAAACATGGTCATTCATATAACTTATCTTTCCAATTTAATAACTCTTATGAAATGAAAGCCTTCTCAAGTCATTGTGTGGGAAAATTGCTTATGTATTTCCATGATTAAGGGAGGCTGACAGACGGTAAAGCAAGAGGAGAACAGGGTGGTCAGATGAAGAGAAACAGCCAGAGTCATGCTTCCCTCAGACCAGCCAAAAGAAGAAAAGACAAGAGAGAAGGTCCGCCGAGCCAGGCTGGGATGCTGGCGGCAGGCACAGGGGGTGGGGGGTTGGGGGGTTGGAAGAGAGAGTATGGCATTGCCTACTTTAGTTCAGATCCTTTTTCAGATTTTTTTGTTGTTGTTTTGTTTTTTGGGGGGGGTTGTTTGTTTTTTGTCTTCATTTGTTTTGGCTTTTGTCAAGACAGGGTTTCTCTGTGTAGTTTTGGTGCCTGTCCTGGATCTCGCTCTGTAGACCAGGCTGGCCTCGAACTAACAGAGATCTGCCTGCCTCTGCCTCCTGAGTGCTGGGATTAAAGGTGTGTGCCACCACCACCTGGCATTTTATGAGAGAACAAAGACCAATTTTTGTTTTGATTTGTGTGTGTGTGTGTGTGTGTGTGTGTGTGTGTGTGTGAGAGAGAGAGAGAGAGAGAGAGAGAGAGAGAGAGAGAGAGAGAGAGAGGAGGGAGGGAGAGAGAGAGAGAGAGAGAGAAAGGGGGGAGAGAGAAGAGAGAGATGCTTGTATATATGTGGGGGGGTGCATGTGTGTATCTGTGTATGCATGTTTGCAGGCGTGTGGGAACACATGTGATATGTGTGGGTGCGTGTGGAATCCTGAAGCTGATGTTTTCAATCACCACTGCCCTCTACCTTATATACTGAGGCAGGGTCTCTCACTGAACCCAGAGCTCACCAGTTCATTCAGCTAGTCCAGCTGGCAGCTGCCTCTGGGGATCCTTGTCTCTGCTTCCTGACTGCTGAGATTTTAGGCAGCCACTGTCTCTGCTCAGTTTTTAGATGGCTTTGAAGGACTCAAACTTAGGTCCTCACACTTGGAAGGCAGGCAAGCACTTTAGCTAAGCCTTCTCCCAAACCTGGGAGATGGAGCTGTTATATAACATTTCAAACCAAACACTAAGATAACTACATAGTACTGTTTTGTATTGTTTTTTCATTTTAAAAGCTTCTTCAAAGCTTTTTTTCTTGGCAGGTTGACACGGTAGCCAGTGGCAGTGCCCTCCAAGTCCTTAAGCGATCTAAAAATCACACTAGCATTTCCATGCCCCAAGTAGAAGCTCTTCTTCTTGGTTCCCATGAGCTATCCATGCTGGAAAGAATGAAGATGCATTCTGCAGGCCTGACAAGTCAGAGAACAGGCAAGAGAGCAATCTGCCCCGGACAAAAGAGCAGGAAGAGGAAGCCAGGAGATCTTCCTTTCTTCTCGCCTCAGGGTTGTGTCCCACAGTGTTCCACAAGGTCAGAGTCTTGGAATCAGTAAGTGAGATAGTGCCGGGCTCAAGATGCCACCAGATCTTGTTGGGATAATATTTTTGCACACTGTGTGAAGATGTGTCTCTGTCTTACCTCACCTAGCTAAGGCACCTTCTGATTGGTTTAATAAAGAGCTGAGTGGCCAATAGCTAGGCAGGAGAGGATAGGTGGGACTTCCGGGGAAACAGGAATTCTGGGAAAGAATTAGAGGCACGGAGATTCTCCAGTCTGAGGTGGAGGAAGTTGGACATATGGTATTGAGGATAGGTAACAAGCCATGGCCGAACTTAGAGTAATATAAAAGGTTAATTTAAGTTCTAAAAGTTCTAAACACTCATTGGGAATAAGCCTAAGCTAAAGCCAAGCTTTCAGAATTAATAAAAAGTCTCCATGTTGAAAGACCCCCGAAGGTAGTCTTCCCTCTGGAGAGACCCTCGCCCAGAGATCACACCGAGACCATAAGTCAGATGCAAACAGCAAGAGGCTTTATTCAGGAACACGGGTACCCGGGGCGACACAGTCACTCAAGAGGCTCAAGAGACTGGCGCGCCGATGGGCTGGAGTGGAGGGTTTTTATAGGGTCGGGCAGCAGAAGGGCGGGTACAGAAGCGAGAAGCATGGTTTACAGGGTTCTGATTGGACGATTCATATGAGGCCAGGTTCAAACTCAGGACAGTTCGTGGCTTTTCCCCCGAGCTCGACACGCCTGCTGACTTGGCTCTTATCTAGGGTACAAGTTGTTTTTCTGACCTTTTAGTTCCCTGTTCTGAGGCCAGGTGGCCGACCACAGATACCCTGTTTGTTCCCATGTCCTCTAACTGAACTTTCCCCGTACTTTTCAGGCCTTGCTCAAAATGGCGTTAGGCTAAGCAAGTATGCTGGGGTCTTTCATTCCCCCATTTTCTTATCTCAGGGAATGGAATCCTCCATTCATGGGGAAGAATAGGGATGTGGCTTCATTTCCACCTGGTTGAGTCGTTGGTATTGTTGGGTCAATACCAAGGTCTGAACAATAGAAACGCGTTCCCTGATAAATTGGACAAGTCTGTTTAGGATACAGGGCCCGAGCGTCAGAAGGACCAATAAAATCAGAAGGGGTCCCATAAGGGTGGAGATGAGGGTGGTGAGCCAGGGGGACCTTCCGAACCATCCTTCAAACCATCCCTGCTGTTCTTCAAAGAGTTTTTGTCTTTGTTCTAATCTCTTTCTTAATTTAGCCATGCTATCTCTTACCACCCCAGTATGATCCGCATAGAAGCAACATTCTTCTTTAAGGGCGGCACATAACCCCCCCCCCTGCAGGAAGAGGAGGTCTAATCCCCTCCGGTTCTGCAGAACTACCTCAGACAGGGAGGAGAGTGACTTTTCCAAGGCACTCACGGATTCCTCCAGTGCCTGGATATCGGTATGCATGGCAGCCTGGAGGTGTCTGAACTGGTTGGTTTCCATGAGGGCAGTGGTACCTGTGCCTATTCCGGCGGCGACTCCTCCCATAGTTAATCCACCTAGTATCAGGGCCAGGGTTAGCGAGACTGGCTCTCTTTTTCTGCGGGGGACCCCTGTTTCATACCGGGCATAGATATCTTCAGGTGTATGGTAGACTATCTTGGGGTACAGTTCTATGAGCACACAATAATCGGCCGTGTTGGCTAGTATTGAGGGGGAGATGCATGGTGTAAGTCCAGTGCTACAGGCCCAGTAAGTCCCGTTGGGAGCCGCGAGATAGTGGGGTCCTGGAACAAGTGCCTGGGTGCGATTACACAGGTGTTGGTGGGTGTGGGGTACTGTCCCCAGACATAGTCCTTGTCCTGACACCTCAGAGATTGTGAGCTTATGCTGAGGTGTCGAGGCACATTCTGACGGGGGTGAAGAAGAATTGGTGAAGCTTCCGACCACGGCCACCCCCTCATAATAGGGAGGTGTGGAGACTAGGCATAACCAGCACTCCTGAGTCCGATTTGGGTTGGTAACATTGAGGGCTGAGTAAGCGCCCTCTATAAGATTCAATAGCCGGTCTCCTGTCCCGAGCCGTGGCGCCATGGAACCAGTCAGGATCCCAGTGGGCGTCCGGGGAGTGGGTATAAATCTGGATGGAGGTTTTTGATCCGCAAGGACCGAGCTGGGCCCACAGAGTTGGAGCGGACGGCGTCTACCTTGAGTTTGATGGTGAACCGTAACCCTCGATCGTAGTCATCCTCATATAGCCTGAGCCCCCATGTTCGACCCTGCTGCCAGCCTACATAGGCCTTACCTGGGGCAGTGAAGGTTATCTTCAAGGGGAGTGAGAGTCCAGGGGTAAACGTGTCTTGCCCTGAGTTTGGGCGGAGGCTGGACTTGGGTGCGCAGAACCAACCGCCTGCGGCTCTGGTGAAGTTCCTCTCAAGTTTGATCAGGTCCCAGCTGGAGCTGGGTTTCCACCATGCAGAACCGGTGGTCTCACAGCCCCAGCTTGCGCAAAAGAAGTCCCCCCTTCCCCCGCACCTCCTGGCAGTGACCCGGTCTCTCCCATCCCCTGGACACACATAAAAATCATGTTGTGCCCACCTGCACCTGGACAGAGGGGTGCGACATCCCGCGGTTTGGACTGTGCCGGAGTGGGTGGATGCGTTTAGGTCCCTCAGGTTTACATCCTCGATTCCCCAATCCCCCGAGCCCAGCGCCAGGTGACAAAAGTCAGGCGTAAGCATGGGCCACCAGGTCCATAGGACATGGTCTTGGGTAATATTCCAGACAAGGGTGCCCTCCTGGTTTAATATCTGCCAAGTAAGCCTCTTAACTAGGTGCGGGCTCTCTGCCGCCCTAGTCCCCTGGGGGTAGGCAGAGATTAAGAGGAGGGGGAGGAAGAGGAGCCACGGGCCAACCTTATTTTTAAGGGGTTTCGTGAGCGGCGCACTGTCCATGTTGATTTTCTGGATCCCGCTGGGTCGGGTTCCCTGGCAGCCTTCATATGAGAGGCGTGGATCCATGCAGCAATCCCGTCGACCTTGAGTGCAGTGGGGGTGGTCAGCAAGACAGTGTAGGGCTTCTTCCATCGTGGCTCTAGGTTCTTGGTCTGGTGGCGCCGGACCCAGACGGAATCTCTAATCTGGAAGGGGTGGGGGACCACTGACCTGTCCAGCTGCTCCTGATAGGCTCTAGCCAGTGGCTTCCAGATTTCCTTCTGCACCAGCTGGAGGGCCTGGAGATGTGCTTCCAAAGTGGGGCTGGTAGTAAAAGATGAGATATCAGGGTGAAGAAAATCTACAACAGGAGGTGGGGCCCCATACATGATCTCAGAAGGGGGTTAGGCCGTGTGGGCCAGGAGTATTTCGGGCTCAGTAGAGAGCCAAGGGAAGTAGGAGCACCCAATCTCTAGTGCCAGTTGCGTTAATTTGGTTAAAGTCTCCTTGATTGTTCTATCAGCTCGTTCTACCTGTCCTGAGCTCTGGGGGCGGTATGCACAATGAAGTTTCCAATCGATCCCCAGTAACCTGGCCACCTTCTGACTTACCTGGGAGACAAAGGCGGGCCCATTGTCTGACCCCAATATCTGGGGTATTCCATACCTGGGAAAGATGTCATCCAGGAGTTTCTTGGTTACCACGTTAGCGGTCTCCTTCTTGGTAGGGGAGGCCTCTGTCCATCCATGATGTAAGCTTGTCGCTCGGAGTTCCATTCCGCCCCCATTTTCTTTGCTAGTTCCTGGTCCTCCGGGCTTTCGCCATCCGGAGGGCCTGGGTTAGCGCGATCAGCTCTGCCTTTTGGGCCGATGTTCCAGGTGGCAGTGGTGAGGTCCAAACTACCTCCGATTCGGTGGTGACGGCTGCTCCGGCCCTCTGTTCTCCTTCTTGGAGGAAGCTGCTCCCATCCGTGAACCAGATAAAATCTGAGTTCAACAGCGGTTGATCTGTTAGGTCAGAGCGTGTGCCATGGGCCTCCGCCAGAATCTGGAGGCAATTGTGCTCCTTGGATGGGTCTGGCAAGGGCAGCAGGGTTGCGGGGTTGAGGGAGACAACTGGTCCGAACACCACTCGGTCTGTGTCTAACAACAGAGCCTGGTAGTGGGTCATCTGCCGGACTAGAGCTTCCACCGCATGGGAGGATAACACAGTTTATGGCTGTCCCAAAGTCAGTTTCCCTGCATCCTTGAGCAAAACAGCAATGGCGGCTACCATGCGCAGACAGGGGGGCCATCCTGCAGCTACCGGGCTTCCCTGGCCCCAGTCTCTGTACCAGCATTCCTTTTGCAAAGCCTGAGTTCTCATCCACGAACAGTTCAAAGGGCTAGGACTTGTAGGGGGGGTCCCTTTGGGTCCTGTCCAGATGCCAGCTGAACCTTTTTCTTGGTGGTCCATCAATACCTCCTGCTACCTGTGGCCCCCTGGACCAAAGCTGTGTGGTCACTGAGAGAGCCTCCGGTATGGCTCAGGACTGAATGTTGAGCCCCGATGTCCACTAGGAAGGTCACTGGCTGCCCCCCAATCTTGAGAGTTATCCTAGGCTGGGGGGGGCTCCTGGCCGTGACCTCCCTAATCCTCCAGATTGAGGAGGCCCTTGGCCCTTGGCTTAGTTCTCCAAGACCCTTGAGGCTTCTTTGATCAGTCAGGAGCCCAATGTCCTCTCTGTTTACAGTAAGCACACTGGTCTTTGTCAAGCGGTGTCCTTCTTTGATCTCCCGTCCTAACTCCCTCTCTGACCTGTCCCTGAGACATTACAGTGGCCAGGACTTTTTTTTTTTCTTTTTCCCTCTCCCTCCATGTCTCTGTTTCTCGCCCTCCCTTCCTCCTGCTCGCTCTCCGCTCTCGTTCTCTCGCTCTCTTTTCTCTCTCTCACTTTTTCTGTCTCTCTTATTAAACATTTTTCTCTCTAAGTCTTCCCAAAAACGCTGCCGGCGTCTCTTCCTGGTAACCTGAGCCGAATTGGTAGGGGGTCTATTGGCCCCTCGGAGACCCGCTAAGAGCAACTGGCGATAGAGACGTAGGTGCTCCCTACCTTCGGGGTCGCGGAGTCCCAGTTCGGGCGGGTGAGGGGAAAGGCTGCATCAATGACCCTCGCAGGCGACCGGCAATTGGGGAGGGAGCCGGGGCCTCTCTGTAGAAGCGGTTCGGAGGCCGCTGCAGGAGCCGCCGGTCCCTCCAGTGCTGTCGGGGGGGGGGGCTGTAACACTCCGGGCGGGGTGACTCGGCGTCCACGGGTGACGCCGCCCCCGAGCCACCTTCCCCACACCGGGCCCTCCCAGCCGTCCCGGAGCCGGTCGCGGCACACCGCCGCGGTGGAAGTGCGCTCGGCGCCGGTCGCCGGCCGGGGGGCAGTCCCCCGCCGACCCCATCCCCGGCCCCGCCTGCGCGCCCCCGCCACATCCTGCGCCCGCCGCCGCCGCCGCCGTGGGCCTTCGCGATCGGATTCCCCTGGTCCGCACCGGTTCTAAGTCGGCTGCTAGGCGCCAGCCTAGGCGAGGCGCCCCGCGGAAAACCGTGGCCCGGGGGGGGGCGGACCCAGCGGGGGAAGACCGGCGCAGCCCCAACCCCCTGCCCGCGCGGGAGACGCGGACGGCCGGGGAGAGCGGGGAGCGAGGAGGGGAGGCCCCCCCCCAGCGCCGCCCTGGACCCCCGCGACCGCGCCGCGGCCGCGCGGACGGGAGGAGGCACGGGGCGCACCGGCGCCCGCCTCCGCGGGAGCGGCGGAACGCGGGGAGAGGAAACGACACGCTGGTGGAGGGGTCGGGAGGAACAGGGAGTGGGAGAGATCTGCCGATCCGGCTTCCTATGACTGTTTCTAGGAGGAGAACGGTTAAACAGAAAACACAGAACGACAGACAAACACAAATGAGACTAACACGCGCTGCGCGGCTTCGGTTCCAAACCGAAAGCAAAACCAGAAAAACCGTTCCCCAGAGGGGACTTCAGACCGTGCCCCAGAGGGGACTTCAGAGACCCGTGGAACGTCTTCCAGGGTCGCAGTGGCGAAGTCCAAGCCCGTCGGCTCCTTCAGTTCCACTGACACAGACAGATTCAGGCCCGCAAACAGACAACATTCAACATTCAGACAAACCAACAACACTCAAACAGGACAGAGATGACATACACCAAGGCCGGCCGGCTTACCTCCTGACAGTGGGTCGGTGGTCCCGAGGCGGGGGTCTCCGATCCCGGACGAGCCCCCAAATGAAAGACCCCCGAAGGTAGTCTTCCCTCTGGAGAGACCCTCGCCCAGAGATCACACCGAGACCATAAGTCAGATGCAAACAGCAAGAGGCTTTATTCAGGAACACGGGTACCCGGGGCGACACAGTCACTCAAGAGGCTCAAGAGACTGGCGCGCCGATGGGCTGGAGTGGAGGGTTTTTATAGGGTCGGGCAGCAGAAGGGCGGGTACAGAAGCGAGAAGCATGGTTTACAGGGTTCTGATTGGACGATTCATATGAGGCCAGGTTCAAACTCAGGACAGTTCGTGGTTTTTCCCCGAGCTCGACACGCCTGCTGACTTGGCTCTTATCTAGGGTACAAGTTGTTTTTCTGACCTTTTAGTTCCCTGTTCTGAGGCCAGGTGGCCGACCACAGATACCCTGTTTGTTCCCATGTCCTCTAACTGAACTTTCCCCGTACTTTTCAGGCCTTGCTCAAAATGGCGTTAGGCTAAGCAAGTATGCTGGGGTCTTTCAACGTCATTATTTGGGAGCTGGCAGTCCAAAGAAAGACCTGCTAGAAGGTCCCACAGTGTTCCACAGTGCCAGAGTCCTGGAATCAGAGGGCAAGACAGTGTGAAGCTCTAAATACCGCCACCAGGTAAAACACACCATTCGTGTTTTCTTCTGGCGCTTTTCACACGTTGGAGATGTGGGACAAACAACGGAAATGAAAGACATTTGCATGTCCATGCACAATAGTTCTTATAAAATAGCACAATGGGCAGCAGGTGATTGGAGCTAATTAAAATCATCGGGGACTGTAAAAATCCTTCGGTCAATGTGGCCTAGGGGATGAGCATGCTGGCCTGCTGCCGGATTCACACGTCCATCTCAATATCAGATCAGCAGACTTGCTGATCTATTAGAAGTGGCTTTTGATTATTAAAGATAAAATTAAGGAGAGATTGACCATGAGAAGTGAACACTTGACTGAGGAGATAATTGGATTCTCAACTTCATTCCTGTCCTTGTCACGGATGAACTCTTGACCGTGCTGTGTCAGGAGAGGTGGGAAGGTGCATTCTGTCTCTGCTGGGCAGAGTGGGTGACAGGTAACCGTGGCAGGGGCTCGAGCTCCCTGATCTCTTGTGTTTTTATCTTGAGGAAGATGGACTGCTTTGGGCGAAGGTGGGCACTGTCACAGTTTAACAAGTAGTAAATTCTTAGAACATTGCCTGGCGAGTTAGATGTAGTATGTATGAGCGGTTATCACCGCTATCCCTGGAGTGCATACATGGCTGGTAAACAGAAACTTGGAAGAACAAGTGGAAATGGGCCTTTGATAAAACCAGTTTACGAAAGGAGATGAAACATATTATATTTCCATATAAATAGAATTCTAAATCCTGTTAGTAAGAAATTATAGCATGATGTTTGCTTCAAAAATTATTGAAGGTATTGGCCTGTGTAAATGTTGATAGAAAATTTTTCTTTCTCTCTGTGTGTCTCTCTGTCTCTCTGTGTGTCTCTCTGTCTCTCTGTCTCTCTCTCTGTCTCTCTCTCTCTCTGTCTCTCTCTCTCTCTCTCTCTCTCTCTCTCTCTCTCTGTCTCTCTCTCTCTCTTCTCTCTCTCAATTGAACTGGCTAGAAAACTTAGCCAGGAACAAATCATTCCATCCAGGAAACTGAATCAATGAAGCCACAGGCTTTGCTCAAGTGACCTCTTTCTCTACCCAAACTGATTGACGGATGCCAATTAGGACCACGGAGCCGGCTCACCAGACATTTTCCGAGGCTGCCAGGAGCAGGGCCCCTCGTTCATCTTTAAGCAAGTCTTTGCTCTTCCCAGGGACGATTGGTGCTTGTTTTCTTAGTGTGAAACCTTGAATACCGACTCCCTTCAGACAGTCAGAGCAACTGTCAGGGATCCTGGGGCTACTGAGTCTTGGCATGGGTTTTTAGCCAGCTCGGAGTGGCAGCTCAGGGGCTGTAGCCTGAGGCTGCATAAAAGTACTGTGTAGGGAGGTGGCTTCTGGTGGGTGGTGTGGCATGTGCATGTTTAGAGCTGACAGCATGGCAGCTCCCTGGCAGGCTACTACACAGTTTGTCACTTCTCTGTCAGGTGCACAGAGAGCACATGAGACACCGCCGTCAGAGCCCCACACTCTGAGTTCATTGTTCATGGCCTCCTAGTGCACTATGGTGGTCTCAGCACATGAGGCTGACCACGTGTGTCGTGTATATTCATTATTCTCCGTATTGCTGTGACCAAACCCTTGGCAAGAAGCCATTGAAGGAAGGGTTGATGGTGGCTCACAGGTGGAGGAGGGTTCAGTCCACCACGGTGACAAAGGCAAGGCAGAGTTACAGAGACTCTGTTGCCCGGCCTGTTACATCGTCAGCCGTTTGCGAAGCATAGACCGGGGCTGGAACCATGGTTAAGATATAACCTTCTAGCCACACCCCTGCCATCCCATATTCTCCTGCCAAGCCCCACATCCAAGAGAAGACTCTACAATCTCCCAGATGGTGCCCCAAAGTAGTAACCAAGTATTCAAGCTTAAGTCTGTCAGGATGTTGTCCATTCCAACCCATCCCATCACGTATGATACACCCGGGGTCTGAAGGCAAAGAGTACCAACATCTCCATCCTGGAAAGAATGGATCTGATCATGTCACCACCTTCACTGAGCATTTCAACCACCGGCAGACAGAGTGTAAGTCCGTGAGCCTTGGCATCACATGGCCCCGCCTTTCAGCCCTCATCCCCACGCCTCCCTCCCTCTCTGACACAGCCACCCTAGGTCTCTATGCCATATGTTTCAGCTGCTCTGAGCAACTTACAATTCCCTGGCCCTGACAGACGGCAGCTCGCTTCCATGTCCGTCATATCCACCCCACCCCACCCCCCGCCACCTGTTTCAAAAGTGAGAGCTCCTTGTATGTCAAGGGCAGCTCTGCACCACTTCAACATGCAAGTGGTGTTTTCCTTTTCATGACTTTTTTCTTTAATTGGCGTGTGTGTGTGTGTGTGTGTGTGTGTGTGTGTGTGTGTGTATGTGTGTGTGTGTGTCACAGAAAGAGAGAGACTGGGAGGGGTGTGATTTGTCTGTACATGAGCTTAGGTGCGCAAGAGCCACAGCATTTCTATGATGATGGATGCCATCTTCGGGTGTCACACCCTGCCTTCCACTTGGTTTGAGACAGGGGTCTTTTGTTGCACGCCACTGCAGAAGACAGGTTAGCAGCCCTCCACCCCTCCACAAGATCCCTAGATTCTCCTGTCTCCTCCCTTCTCGCTGAGGGGGCACCAGGATTACACATTTTATGTGGGTTCTGAACTGGGGGCCTGAATGCTCGCACAGCAATTGCTTAATCCATTGAGCATGAACCCAGCGCGGTTCATAACTTTCTAATACACCTCCTATCATCTGTGTGTCTCTGCTCTTCCTTCTCCTGTTCTTTGGCAACGCTCAGTGCCAAGCCTCTTCCTGACTCTTACCTCAGAACTGCTGCTGTAGGGCAATTCAGTACATAGTGAATGAATGGAGAAAACGAACACTCCGCCCTTGCTTATCTCCCCTGTCTCCTTTACTCTTGTCCCCACCGGGGAATCATTTGGCTCATCACAGGCGCCAGTTCTCCCTGGTCCGATGTGTGGTCCCCATGAGCCCTCGGACGTGATGGACTGTAAGGTGAAGTGACTGACTGTGTCCTCCAGGGCACGTGCAGGATGACCTCTGGGAGCTCCGAGCTCCAAATTATACTGCTGATAAAAAGCAGCTGCCCTGCCTCACCTGCTGTCAGCGGGCCTGCTCCCAGATCGTTGTGAAAATGCAGTTTTGTGACATGCCGAGGTGGGGTGGGGGGTGGGGGTGGGGGTGCTGCTCAGCAGCTTCCCTGTGGATTGGTTTTCTGGCAGAGCTGAGAAGGCAGAGGCTGGTCCTCAGAGGCTGAATTCCAGGCTGGGCTGGAAAGCTGGACATCTATGCAGCTCAAGCCAAGAGTGTTTCCCTCCTGTTTTGCTGACCTTTATGGATTCAGAGGCTGTGAAGGACTCAAAAACTTTACATAAAGTAGCAAGTTTACCAGGACAGATAGAGGGCTATGGTACAGCTTTATTCACACCTTCCTGGGAGGGCTGAGGTTTTCTGTAAGTGTCTTCTTCAGGGAGGGAGAGTGAAGAATACAGCCTGAGACATCTTTCAATACCAAGATGTACTGGCGATTTTGTGGGTAGACTTGACACAAGCTGGAGACATCAGAGGAAGGAGCCTTAGTTGAGGAAATGCCTCTATGAGATTTAGCTGTGCAGCATTTTCTGAATTAATGATCAATGGAGGAGGGTCCAGCTCATGGTGGGTGGGGCCATCCCTGGGCTGGTGGTCCTGGGTTTTTATAAGAAAGCAGGTTGAGCAGGCCATGTAAAACAAGCCAGTAAGCAGCACCCCTCTGTGGCCTCTCCATGTGTTCCTGCCTTCAAGATCCTGCCCTGCTTGAGTTCCTGTCCTGACTTTCTTCAGTGATGAACAGCAATGTGAAAGTGTAAGCCAAATAAACCCTTTCCTCCCCAACTTGCTTTTTGGTTAAGATGTTTCATCATAGCACTAGAAATCCTAACTAAGATACTAGATGAAAGGCCAACCTGGGCCCTAGAAACCTGGACCATTTCTGTGTAGTTCACTCTCAAAGGGCACTGAACAGCAGTTATCATTGGTACCACTTAATGTGTGCCCTCGTGTTGGACTCAGTTCAGTCGCATGGAACCTGCCAGCACTGACTAAAAGCCAAATAAAAGCTCCCTCCTAGGTGTCTTGTGCACCTTTCAGCTGCCTGGCATTGGCTTTCCTCATTACAACCCTGAGCACTGGGGCAATTCTACATTGTTAGACATGCAGCAGGACCAATAGTCTGCACGTGATGATGAGTCTATCTGGCTAAAGGCATTAAAAGCCTTATGGTATAAACGGCCAGAAAAACTGATATAGGAGAATAAACATAGTATCAGCTAATTCTTACAAAGCAGCCACTGTGTAGGAGGCACAATCCTTGAGGATTGTCCCACAGGCTCTTGACCACTGACACCATGGATGGACCAGAGTCCAGTCAAAAGGTGGGTCTGGTAGCCTGATTTCCAAAAGCATATTTCAACTGCATGTCATCTACAAGGTGGTGTACTTTTGATGCAAAGACACAAAAAGATTGACTCTTAAAAAAAAAAAAAAGACCAGAAACTCAAATAGCAAGTCCATGAAAACTGGAGGAGAGAGAGACACCAATGCCAGACCACATAGACTGTAAAACAAATAAAGATTCAGCAACTATAAATATATGCACACCAGATAACAGATACAAAAATACACCAAGAAAAGCAAAGACAACAAGGAAATCTAACAAAGCAAGTTTGAGATTTCAAGGACCCACTTTGAATAATTGGTAAAATTAGACAGGAAAAAAAAACACAAGAAACTAAATTAACAGACATCCAACAGCAAATCACACATTCTCCTCAAGAACAAGTGTGTGCTACTCTTCAAGACCAATGCTATACTAAATCCAAGAAAGAATGCCTTAGTAAATTTAATGGTATTTAAATAATGAGAAAGTGTGTTCTCTCACCATAGAGAAATGAAACATGAAGGCTGAGTCATGGAAAATTTGGGGAATATCCCAAGTATATGAAAACTAAAACACACTTAAATAAAGGATGACTTGAATAAATTGAAAGAGAAAGAAGGCAACATTTTAAGGTGATGGAAATGAAGACCTGTCAAAGCTTTAAGAATGCAGCTGAAAGTTAGAGGGAAATATAACATAAGTGACTATATTAAGGAGGAAGAAAACTCTCAAATCATTAACCCAACATCTCATCTGGAGACACTGAAAAACTAAGACCAAACTAAACTTAGAACTGTAAAATATTATTATTATTATTATTATTATTATTATTATTATTTTGAGTAAAACCAAAATTTATTATAAGCCACAGTCGTCCTAGGGACCTCCATGCTATATATATAGCCTCTATGGTTCTATGGGTTGTGGTCTAATTGTTCTTTATTTTATATCTAGAATCCACCTATGAGTGAGTACATACCATGACTGTCTTTCTGGGTTTGAGTTACCTCACTCAGGATGATTTTTTCTAGTTCCATCCATTTGCCTGCAAATTTCATGCTTTCATTGTTTTTCTCTGCTGAGTAGTACTCCATTGTGTATATGTACCACATTTTTTTTCATCCATTCTTCCATTGATGGGCATCTAGGTTGTTTCCAGGATGTGGCTATTACAAATAGTGCTGCTATGAACATAGCTGAGCATGTATCTTTATGGTATGAATCAGCATTCCTTGGGTATATGCCCAAGAGTGGGATGGCTGTAAAATATTATTTTAAGGTATGTTAAATTTGTTTATGTTATGGAACATTTGCTTAATGATGCAAAGATGTGTTGCATTCTTTTATGTTGCATTTATTTAACTCTGTGAAGCTATGTTACTGTGCCTGTCTAAAACACCTAATTGGTCTAATAAAGAGCTGAATGGCCAATTGCAAGGCAGGAAAAAGGATAGGCAGGGCTGGCAGGCAGAGAGAATAAATAGGAGGAGAAATCTGGGAGCAGAAGAAGGAGCAAAAGAACAAGGAGAGGAGGAGGCTAGCCACCCAGCCACCCAGCCACCCAGCCAGCCACAGAATAATAGTGATACACGGAAGAAAAGGAAAAAGCCTAGAGACAAAAAGGTAGATGGGCTAATTTAAGTTAAGAAAAGCTGGCAAGAAACAAGCCAAGCTAAGGCTGGGCATTTATAGTTAAGAATAAGTCTCTGTGTTTGATTTATTTGGGAGCTGGGTGTTGGGCCCCCCAAAAGAGCATAGCAACCAACAGCAGACACTGAAAAAATAAGACCAAATTAAACTTAGAACAAACAGAAAGAAGGATTAGAGCAGAAATCAATGACATATCTCATTAATATGACATCAATATGCAAATCAAAACCATAACGAGATGATACATAACATTCTACAATGGTTAGAATAAAAAAAATCAAGCTGTTGCAGGATATTTGATCACACTGGATGGAAAGATGCGTTCTGATTAATGTAATAAATAGCTAGGCAGGAGAGGTTAGGCAAGACTTTCAGGCATAGAGAGAGGAACTTGGGATGAATCTATCGAGGCAGGAAGTGCCAGCAAAATGGATAGAACAAGTCAGGTGTACAGAATGGGAGAGAGGTAAAAGCCATGTGGCAAGCTGTAGATTAACAGAAACAGGTTAATTTGAGTTATAAGAGCTAGTTGGGAACAAGCCTAAACTAAAGGCCAAGCTTTCATAATTAATAATAAGTTTCCATGTCATTATTTGTGGGCAGGCAGTCTAAAGAGAAAGTGTACTACCAATCAAGTTTGGCCAAGTGTGCAGAGAATCCAGAACACAGACATTCTGCTTATAAGAAAGTAAATGGTACTTCCACTTTGGAGAACAATTGGACAGATCTTCAAATGATGAAACCTGGAGTTTCCACATAGCCCAGCAATTCTATTCATAGGTATATTCTCAAGAAAAACAAAACCATACAGCCATACAAAAATGTGTATGTCAATGTTCAGGATAGTAACATTCATATACATTATTCATCAGAGCCCAAAGGTGGAACGACCCAAATGTTCATCAGTCAAGAAACTAAACAAGAGTGTTATATCTGTAGAAGGGGATATGATTCATCCCCAAAACAGGAATTGACTGCGTAAAACAGTGCTATGGAGATGCTATGCATACGGAAAGAAGCTGGTTACAAAATACCACAGATTATAAAATTCTGTTCATATGAAAGCCTAGAATAAACATATTGTAGGCAGAAAGCAGATTGATTATTGCATCTGGCCAGGGAGATGGGGGATTTGGGAGTGATGGATAAAGACTATAGAGTTTCTGAGCAGTTGCATGTTTTAATTGTACTATGATGACATACAGGTAACAAATCACAGAGTTATATGTTTTAAATGAGTGCCTTGTAGACTCAAAATTACATTTTAATAAGGCTTTTTAAACGTTATTTGCATTAAGAGGAAGGGGACCAGCAGGTGGGGTGGGGAGAAGAGGAGATAATGGAGGTGTGAGCATGATAAAAGTACATTATAGGTGTGTGTGTGTGAAGTATCATAAGGAGGTCTATTACTTTGCACAATTAATATATACTATGAAAGAATTTCAGTTTGAATTAACTTTCTTATTTTCTGGTTTCGTTCAGGATAGAAACATAAATAAATAACAGTGCCTTGGTTTGCTTTCTGTTGCTGAGATAAATACTACGACCAATGAGCATCTTGGGGAGACAAGTGTTTATTTCATCTTACAGGTTATAGTCCATCATCAACTGAAGCTAAGACAGGAACAGGAGGCAGGAACTGAAGCAGAACCACAGAGGAATGCTGATTGTTTACTTGTTTGATTGTGCCTACTTCTGCTCAGCTTGCTCTTTACTCAACACATGACCACCTACCCAGGGGTGGGACTGCCTACAGTGGGCTGGGCATTCCTCATTCCTACACCAATCGCTAATCAAGAAAATGTTCCACAGACTTGCCCACAGCCAATGGGATGGAAGCAAATCCTCAATTAAGGTTCCCTTTTTTCAAGTGACTCTAGATTATGTCAAGTTAACAAAAATAAATCAACACAGATTAGACAGACAGACAGACAGATGATAGATAGATGGTAGATGATATAGCTATCACTTACCTAGGTGTAACATGTGTATCTATCATAAAAAAATAGTTACTTGAAACAAATAGCACCTGCCACAGACAGATAGCAATTAAACCCTAAATTATATACAGCTTTCCACCACTTATATTTTTTCCCTTTAACTCAAATGTAAGACTCTTAGAGCAAAATGAATGTGATAGTCAAGTGCAATGTACCCCTAGCATTGTGACTAGCCATTTTTTAAGAAAATAAAATAAACCTAATATATAATACCCTCATCACCATCAATGCTGACTTGTCACCACTTGCAACATCACCCAGGTCCTGAGCATCTCATCTACCTCCCTTATCTCCGTTTGCTTTTTGGTACATTAATAGGAACTGATTTTAATTGTTCCATGGTATCTGTATGTGCTGCCCATTCATATAACATGTCTGCGTTTATATCTATGCGTTTGTATATAGACTGAAAACTTCCCAAAGTGTTTAAGGTAGGGGTTAAATTATAATTAAATCATACAGCATATTGTATATTGACCAACAGCCTCACTAGGAAGCTCCATTGTGCTCTCCCAGCTGTCCAGCACAGCACTGTGAACGTCTGGCTCTTGGCTTTTATCCCAAGATAATCAGTTAGGTGTCTCTGTCAGTCCTTGCAGCCGGTGGCAGCTCCCTGTCAAGCGAGAAGGCTGGGAAGCTGCATTTCCTCCTGTGAGAGCTGTAGCTTAAATGAACTAGGGCTCTTCCTCTTGAAATTTGGTACCAATGAGAGGGTCTATATAAATACTAAAGGACTGAAAAATCGTCCCAGTTAAGGGTGGCTAAATCCTCTCAGGAAAAGGATTCCTTCTCACCTGCTAATATGCCCACCTTCTACTCATCCCTCTGATTGTTCAAAACAAACAAAGCAGACGGCTTCCTTGCCAGTCCCCACCTGGTGACTTTGATGTGGTTGACTCAAATGTACCCGTCACACAGGCATCTGATCCATCATTTTCTATTTTTGTAACTCAATTAAGTTCTGGCTAATTTCACATCAAATTAGTCCTTAAAGCAAACTCATTAAATGCCGATATAAAATATGTAGTATTTTATGGCTTTTGAATAATGGGGAAATTTTAAATTGTTCACCCAACTTTTCAGAAGTGAAGGTACTGTGAAAAGATTTTTAAAGAAAGGCAAGCAGCCATAAATACCTGTCTTTTTTCTCCACACAGTCTCTTTCACAGAAGAGCAAGGGGATGAGGCCCGCCTCCCTTTCTTGCAGCTGTAGGTACCTCGGCTGTAATGACAGACTTATAATTCTGCAAACAAGCAAAGAAATGCTTCACAAATGGCCATGTTTGCTTCTTAAGATCCTTCAATTGTGCTAGGAAAAGAGGCTGGCATAGAAGATGCCAGCGCATTATTGTTTACCATGCTCAGATCTCTTACTAAAATGTCAAGCTAAAACTCAGGTGCGTTTATTTAACCTAAATTGTTAACATCATGGATTACAGAGCATTCAGGTATCACCCCGTTTATGCTCTGGCTATGGATTTGTTGCTGTTCCTTGAAAAATCAATTAAGTGTTCTCTGTGTACTCTGGTTTATCCCTGACAGGCTGAAAATAAAACTGTTGAACAATCTTCCAGGTTGTTTTAAAAATCACTAGCATTTCCAGTCATTTCTTTTGGAAGTAGGAGAAAACAATCAATATCTCTCCCTCCCCGTCTCTCCCAAATCTGACTTCAACCACAATTTCTAGGGAAATTGTAGGATTTATCTTCAAGGAAAAATGTTTTTTCACTTATGGAAATTCTATTAATGGGTCTTTCGTTATTAAAAAAAAAAGGGGGGCACTGGGCTAGTTTGGGGGGAAATTGGCAACATTAATAAACTACTCTGCAAATAGAAGATAACAAGGCTTTCATGATTCCGGGGAATAGCGGTAAGTCTTGGAAGAAAAATGTTCCTTCTGGTAGAACAGAGTTGAAATCATGCATGACAACCCATCCTCAAAATTTGGCCAAACCTTTAAAGAAAATCGGTTACCTGGGAGAATATTTTGTGTATTTTCCTACGGAGATTGAGGATTGGAATGTGGTTACATTTGGTGTAGGGCATGAGAGGCCAGAGAACTGAAACCTGCAAGGAGACACTGATTGTCTCTTGGCTGATTGTCTTAAGGGCAGGAGCTTGAGTTCTTTCTTCATAGGAGGG
Source organism: Peromyscus leucopus (assembly GCF_004664715.2). Lineage (NCBI taxonomy): Eukaryota > Metazoa > Chordata > Mammalia > Rodentia > Cricetidae > Peromyscus > Peromyscus leucopus. Next base: position 66,700,851 of record NC_051073.1, read on the forward strand.
CTTGGGGGAATGACAGTATTAATAATAATAATAAAAATTAGGGACTCAAGAGTTTCCCACTAGGTTGTCCTTCCTGACACTGAATTAAGGTGGAAACAAGTCAACTTTCGGGTGACACCTGGAAGCCGGTGTTAGTTAACACAGGACTGAATATTATTCAGCCTGCAGAAGAAGGGACTCCTGGCACATGTTACAACATGCATGAATCTTGAGAACATTGTATTAACTAGACCTAGTTGCCAAAAAGAGGAAAATGCTTCCTAATTCCTCTTACATTAAGTCTCTGGAATAGTCACATCCACAAAGGCAGAAGATTAAGCTATGGTGGAGGAAGAGGGAGTTGTTTTAATGGGCACAGAACTTCAGCTCTGCAAGTTCTGTGACTAAGACCATGGTGGCAGCCATACATCCCCGCCAGGGCACAGAATACCCCACTGTGGAAAATTCAGCATGATGGACGGAGTAAAATTTCTGTCATGAATATTTTTTTTAAAAAAAAATTTATAAAAGTACTGAAACAACATTCATTGAATGCTTAACATGTGACAGGTACTCCTCTGAGTTCTTTTCAAACATGATCTCCTTGAAGGGCGAGGGAGATAACTCAGCTGGTGAAGTACATGCTGTGCAGGCATGAGGACCAGGTTTCAGATCCTCAGCACTCAGGTAAAAAGCAGGGTGCAACGACAGAAACCTGTAACCCCAATGCTGGAGGAGGGGTAATTGGTGGTTTGAACAATAATGGTCCCCCTAGGCTCCTATGTTTGAATGCTTGGTCACCAGGGAATGGAAATGTTTGAAAAGATTACAAGGATTAGGATGTGTGGCCTAGTTGGAGGAAGCATGATTCTGTGGGTGGGCTTGGAGGTCTCAAAAGTTCATGCCAGGCCCAGTCTTTCTGCCCGGGGAAGAGGATGTAGCTCTCAGCTACTACTCCAGTGCCCCCTTGCATGTTGCCATACTCTTCACCATGGTGACAATGGACTAAACCTCTGAAGCTGAAAGCAAGCCCCCAGTTAGATTCTTTCTAAGAGTTGCCTTGGTCTTGGTGTCTCTTCACAGCAACAGAACAGTGACTGAGACAGAAGTTGGTACCAGGAGTGGGGTTTTGCTGTGACAGGCCCGCCCATGCTGCTTGGTGGTGGAATGTTGATTTGGGGACTTTGGATTAGGAAAGCAGTTGACTGCTCTAAGTGGGGCTCAGTGGGCCATGCTAGTAGGAGTGTGGAAGTTGGTGGGGCTGACAGCAGTGTATATTGTGGCTGCCTGGCCCAAGAAGTTTCGGAGGGAAAGAATATTAGTAACGAGCCCAGAGACCATTCTTGTGACTTTTCAGCAAAGAACATGGCTGCCTTTTTGCTCTTGTCCTAAAAATCTGCCCGAGGCTAAACTAGTTTCAAATTAATGGTGTTGGCAGAGTTCAAGACAGCCCAGTATTGACAGTGTTGTGTGGTTATTAGTTTTCATCCTTATGCAGATCTATAGTAAGAAGGAGCAGGCTGTACAAAAAGAAATAAAAGATGTACAGTTTGAAGAGAAAAAGAGCACCAGGAAATGTAATGTTGGAGCTAAGATCTGTACTCAGAGAAATAAAAAGTTTAAAGAAAGCCTGATCCACCTTTTGGGAATCCGGTGCCTGTGATGTGACGCCTTGCGCAGCCTTGGTGCAGTGGGAAGGGGCTTGGACCTGCCTAGGCTCAGTGTGCCGGGCTCTGCTGACTCCTCATGGGAGACCTTGATTTGGGGGATGTGGGGATGTGGGGTGGCTTGGGAGAGAGGGCTGGGGGATGGGAGGAGGGAGGAGGTGGGATCTATGGGTGGTATATAGAGTGAGTAGAAAATTTCTTAATAAAGAACAATGAAAAAAAAAGAAAGAAAGAAAAGAAAGCCTGATCCTAAATGGAATAAAGGGAGTAGTGACCTCAGGACAAGACCCCACCCGGGTAAGCTTCCAACTTGTGGAAAGGAATTAAAGAAAAGCTTAAGCAGTGAAGGAAACCACCAATAACAGAAAGCTGTACTAGGCTTTTTCTTTGGGGCCACCAGTCAGTTCCCAAATCATGACACAGGAACTTGTTATTAGTTTTGAATGCTTGACCTAGCTTAGGCTCATTTCTGACTAGCTCTTTTTAACTTAAATTTACCTGTTTCTCTTTATCTACCTTTTGCCTAGGGGGCTTTTCACTTTTCTTTCCTTCTGTACATCTCACTTTCACTGCTTCTCATGTCTGTCTGTCTGTCTGGTGGCTGCCTGGCTTCTTGCCCCTGTCCCATCCCTCTCTTTCCCCCGCTCTTTCTCCTCATTTTCTTCTCCTCTTTGGAGCCTAGATTTCTCCTGCTATTTATTCTCTCTGCCTGCCAGCCCCACCTATCCCTGTCATGCCTAGCTATTGACCATTTAGCTTTTAATTAGACCAGTCAGGTGCCTTAGGCAAGCAAGGTGAATCAAATGCAACACATCTTTACATCATTAAACACACATCCTTACATCGTTAAACAAATGTAACACATCTTTACACAGTTAACGTAACATTCCTCAGCATAAGCAAAAGTAAGACATCTTTGCCCAGTTAACGCAATATTTCACATTAGAAAGCTGACGCAAATGTAATTGAAAGAGAGGGTCGAGTTCCAGCTCAATCAAGCAGCAGAATTTGGCAGCTTCCACCACATGATTCTGGCTGTAGAGTCAAGGATACGAGACAGGGGTTGCCTGTGTTGACTTGCAAAGACATGAGGAGGGGATAGGATGTAGCCCACCACTGTGTCCCAGAGCATTTTGTCAGGAGAAGGTCCAGGTTATGCATGCTTTCATGTGGGGGAACAGAGTCAAAATGGAGGGCGTGGGGGGGATGGGCCCACAGAGTGGACAGGCTGGGGAACAATGGCCTCTTTCTAATCTCACCATCAATTTGATGAGTGTATTTTCTGCCTTTTTCTTGCCTTTCTAAATGCAAGCTGTCAGACTAATGCAGACTGTTCTTCCAGGCTTCTTCTAGCTGTCATGGTACTCAGTGCAAACAACAACAACATCTATTTATTTTCTGCTGTTTACAAACTGTACTATTTGGCAGGAAAACAAATTAAGACTCCTGGGCAAAGAGGTGTTATCTGATGTCTGAACAAGAACGTCCCCTCGTTCAGATTTACTCATTCTATGGCAACAAAATGACCTTGAAAGATCTTACTGTGGCCAGTTGTGAACTCTTCCCTCCTCTACCAGAGAAAGCGCTGAGGCCAGGAGAGTGTCAGGGGTGTCCCTGCATGGAGGCCTAGAGAGGCCTTTGTGTAAAGCTGTGAAAGTGAAGCTTGGATTGCCTTGGAGACTCCAAGATGTTGGAGATGCCAGAGTCGTGGGATACCTGCCTAGGAGAACTGCTAACAGGCATTGGAACCAGCCCAAGGAATAAATGTATTGCAGTCAACAAAGATGAAAGGAGTTGGAGATCTGAAGAACATTTTGACATCAGATGTAGAGATGCAGAGTTTGGAGTTTACCCAGCTGGTTTTCAGTCTGGCTTTGGTCCAGTATTTCCTCACTATCCTTCCTTTTGGAAAGGTAATGTATATTCATTGCCATTGTATGGTGAAGATCTGCTTTTTGATTTTACAGGGGATTATAGTTAGGAGATTGCTACGACTCCCGCAAGAGATTTTGGACTTTTAAACATTGTTGAGACTGTGGTAGACTATGGAGGCTTTTGAAGTTGGACTAAATGCATTTAGCATTATGTTATGGCTACAAGCCTATGAGTGCAAGGGAATACAGTACGGTGGTTTGGGTAATAATAGGTTCCACAAGCTCATAGATTTGAATGCTTGGTCTTTAAGGAGCGGTGCTACTTGACAGGGATAAGGAGGTGTGGCCTTGTTGGAGGAAGTGTGTCACTGGGGGTGGGGCTTTGGGGTTTCAAATGCTCCAGCCGGTCCAGTGTGTTTGTCTTTTCTTCCTGCTGCCTTTGGGGCCAGATGCAGAACTCTCAGCTGCCGTATCTGCCTGCATGCTGCCATGCTTCCCACCATGCTGATAATGGGCTAAACCCCTGAAACACTAAGCAAGCCCCAATTAAATGCTTGCCATTATATGAATTTCCATGGTCACGGTGTCTCTTCATGGCAATAGAACAGTGGCTATGACAGTGTGTCACACAGGACTGGCTTTAAGGCTTCAACAGTCACATGCCATGCCTATGGTACCTCGGTTTCCTGCTTGCTGTAGTGCCCTGCCTCTCTCCCTGCTATCACAGTCCCCTCCAGGATGGTAATGGACTGTTTTCCCTCCGGAGCCATAAGCCCCCAAATAAACGCTGTCTTCTATGAGTTGCCTTGGTCATGGCATCTTCTCACAGCAATAGAAAAGTGCCTAATGCTCTCACCAACAGGCTGTCTGTTTTTGAAGGCATTTCCAAACATTACAAATTAACGAAATATATGTGTGTGACAGTTTGAATCTGAATATCCCTCACAAGCTCGTATTTTGAACACTTGCTCTATTTTGGCAAACAGTAGGACCTTTAGGAGATGGGGCCAAGCTCAGAGACACGAGTCATTCATCATAGGCGGGCCTTTCAGGGTTAGGCCTGGCATTAATTCCTCTTCTGCTCTCTGCCTCCTGGCCTACTGTGATATGCACAGCCTCCAGCACGCAATCCCCCTGTCAGGAATTGAACTGCTCCACCCTGCCTTCCCCACCGTGGTGGGACAAAGCTCTGAAACCAGGAGACTAAATCTTTCATCCACTAAGTTGGTTTTCATCAGGTATTGTGTTCTTGGTTGATGCAAAAGTAACTAACACAGTATCGCATTATATGAAAGTCACACACGTGTGTCTTCTTTAATGCCAGTTCATCTATAGGATATAAGCCATGTCTATTGAGATTATGGTTTAATTTGAGGTTACTAAAAATACAACCAAAACTATTGGTCTGGGCAATGCATCAGAAAGAAATACTCCTTGCAAGGCATGCAACGTTCTGTTTTCATAATCCTGCAAAGATACCACTTAAAATATTACATCTCGAATGAAGCCCTTCCTGATGCCTTAAAAGTGGTGGTGAGACTTATCTCCAAATTAGAGTATTAATATTTATCTTTAGAGTTAACACTACAAAAAAACTAAGAACTCAGGTCCTGGATTTTGATCTTGTTTCTTCATTTCTTAACAAGACCTTGGGATTCACTCAAGATCATCTGGACCTGTTTCCTCCTCAGGAAATGGAGATCTTCACCTAGGCAGTAGATCACAGGTACAGCAAATGTGCCTATGTGTTGTTGTGACCACCATAACTGAAGAAGCAAACACTCTTTGTGAAGCAGGAGCTTTCTATGGCTTTTTAGCTCACAATATAACATATCTTGTGTTAACAGACTGAAGGAAATCATCCATTTGAATGAATACTGCCTGCCACATCGTTAAGTTTTCAATAAATGTCTGCTATCATTAACCATCTCTATGGTCCCTTTAAATTATACCTGGCTGTGTGTTGAAGTATTTATCTTAGCTAAAGTCTTGGCCTTCAACTGCCAGTAGGGATATAATCTCATCTATTCTGCCAAATACCAATGACTATGGCCCTCTTCTTGATTGTTTTAGAAATACAGAAGGGAAGTCCCAGTCCCTTCTCAATTAAACACAAGACTGTTTTCATAATAAAGTCCTGATTAAAACTCATGCCCTCAGTCAACCTGATTCCCAGTTCCTCAGTGGTGCTGCGTGGTGTTGGAACGCTGTCCTCATCAACATCTCTACCATCACCAGGAACCAGACAGAACTGGAAAACAACCACACCCAATTTCGTGGAGTGTGAGTAACTCAGCCACAGGTATCCCTGCTGAAGTCAAACTGACAATGTACATTTTTTTTGTGTGTGTGAGATCCTCCATGATGTCTCTTGCGTGCCCAAGTTCATCCAGCTTCAGGGATATAACCATAGTCTCCTCTATGCACAAAACTGGATCACATAAGCTGTTTGCTCTACTCCATGGCCACCAGGACTGCAACTGTCTTCTTTCTCTTTTGAATTTTTTGAATATGTACATGCTTACATATGTGTGTGTGTTTGTTTATGCCTGAGCATACATACATACACGTGTGGAGGCTCAGGACAATGTTGAGTGTCTTCCTCTATTGCTCTCCACCATACTTCCTGAGACAAGGTTTCTCACTGCACTTGAAGCTCACAAGTTTGGCTAGGCTGGCTGTCCAGCAAGCCCCAGGATTGTCCTGTCTCTGCCTCCTCAGTGCTAGGATTGTAGGTGCCTACTACAGTGCCTAGATTTTAATAGGGGTGCTAATGATTGCACATAGTTCCTCGAGCTTACATGGCAAGCCCTTTGCCCACCTACCTGTCTCAGCCCTGCCCTTTGCTGCTGATTCTGTTGCTAAAGTATGCCCTGGAGTCAGGATCCTTTGCCTTTATGGCAACCATTTTCCAGTGGTCTGTTTTGTGTCTCAGCAAAGAGGGTCAAGCATGTATCTCTGGACACAAATGGTAGATAAAGGTCAAGGTAGGATTTTTTTTTTTTTTGTTTGGTTGGTTTTTGCTTTTCTTTTCCAAAGAGGCTGCCAGCTTTTCTGTAGATCAGTGGGCAGAAGTGGGTCTGTGCAGACTCTTTCAGGATTGTTCAGATTGAGAAGGCCAGCCACACCAAGTGTCGGGGAAGCTGTAGACTAGCACATGGTCTCACACACTGCTGGGGAGAATGCACACTGTCTCATACGGTTTGTGAAATACTTTGGCAACTCTTACAAACTTAACCATAACATACAGCACATTGCCCAACCATCCCAGGCCCTAATATTTATTTATCTAAGCTAGAGGAAAGTGTAGATCCCTGGTAGAATGATACATCAGTGTTCATAATTTTCTATAGTATTTCAAAACAAGAAATAACTTTATTTCTCAGAAAAGATGAATAGAGAAGTAAATTGTAGTAGATACCAATTCAGTGGAATGTCATTTAGCAAGCAATACATGAATATATATATATACACACATGTATATATTATATAAACATAAATACATACATTCATACATAAAGGTAAGAACTGGTTTTTTTTGTTTGTTTGTTTTTTGTTTTTTGTTTTGTTTTGTTTTTTTGAGACAGGGTTTCTCTGTATGACTTTGCGCCTTTCCTGGATCTTGCTCTGTAGACCAGGCTGGCTTCGAACTCACAAAGATCCACCTGCCTCTGCCTCCCAAGTGCTGGGATTAAAGGTGTGCACCACTACTGCCCGGCCAGGTAAGAACTGTTGATATAGAAAACAATGTTAATTGGCCTCAAAGTGATTGTGTTAAGTGAAAAAAGCCAACTAACACTGTATATGCAGTACAAACCATTTACGTAGTATAGATTGTAACCTAATCTACGACAGGATGAGGGCCAGCATGTTCCTGGAGCCTGGGGAATGGGATGACACAGAAAGATTATTTAAGATCATGAGCCAGTTTTGTGAGTCGGTGGATACCTTCATCATCTGGATGGTAGTGGTGGCTTCATGGGTATTTATGGATGTCAAAGTGTATCACACCAGTCCCTTTCAAGTCTGAGGTTTATTGTATGTCAGTCAAACCTCACTATAACCACTTTGTAAAATGGACCCTGGGAGAAATATGCCATCTAAGCCTTTTCTTCAAAATCATCCGAGTGTGTCCCCTTCCTATTGAATCAAACGCCCTCTTCACTGTCTGTGATTTAGTTCTTAGGCGAGTGGAAGCTAGCTCCTCGAGGGCAAACATGGCCCTGTTGAGCTCTGGCCTCCATAAACCATAGCACAATAGTGTGCAATCATCAGAGGCATCCTATGCACATGTGAAGTGATTGAAAAATTAACGAACTGAACAGTTATCCGTTTGTAACAGCACATTGTTTTCGATGTGAAGCTCTGCCACTGCTGACTTCTCTCGGTGAGAAAACATGCCTCCTGACAAGCCAGCACGTTTCAGTACAGATTATCAAACAAGAAACCTTTGTGAGGAAGATCTCTGCATATGAAGGATGCAGTTCATAATGGGGAGCGGGGTGGGGGTGGGGGGCTTACTTCTCCAAACAGCAATGAGGTGGCCTCTCCACCTTTCTTCATCAGGACTGCAATTTGGATGGACCTTTAGCTTAATACCTAAAATTCAGTTCAGAGCCTACCTGTCACTATTCAGAAGTCTCAGGGGAAATGGGAGAAGATCTGTAGATAAGACCCAGGCCAGGAAATGGGAGCTGGTGTTCAAATCCAGAATCTGTGGCTTCTCAACTGAACCTGGGGAAAAAAAAACAACAAACAAACAAACACACAAAACCGACTCATTGCTCTGAGGATTCTTTTTCAGCCTTGAAAATAAAGGCTAAAGGCGAAGTGCTTTTAGAACATTCACATGCCAACATCCTGTGGCCCTGTGGTTTCAAGACGGAGCTAGTTAAAATGGACCAAGGATTCCAGTGCTCTGTAGGGTAGGGGAAAAGTGAGGTGTCAGTCGGGGTTTAAGTGGAAGCAGAAAAGGCTTAATTTGCAGAATGATTCCACTGTTCTAAAACTTCAATGAACAGGAAAGACGATCAGGGATCAACCCTTCCATTCAGCTGTGTGCTCTCTATGGTTCACTCCTGGAGTCACACTGCACCTTACCCAATTGTGGCTTTATTCTGAATGGAGCATGGGCCACTTGCTCTGCAACTTCTCCATGCGTGTTTCTTATCCGGGGATGCCAGGCAAAGATTTGGCATGATCTGTATTCAGTCACTCTCAGAGACTGAATTGCATTTTCTGCCTCTATTTCTAGTTGGCAAGAGTCCCTCTTCTGCTGATGCCTAATGTGATACAGTCTCCAGAAGGCTGATTGATTGCCAGGTGCAGGCATGATTAAGCCAGTGCAACCGAGGGCCACCCCAGACCCGTAATGTAAGAAGCAAAGCACACTTTCTCCGCGGGGACACTGTGGCTTTCTTCAGCCTTACAGCTCATGATAGAAACACCCCGGAGTTAAAAATAAATAATCAAAACCTATTTGTGCATGGAGTAGACTAGAATCCTTCATGGAAACAGAAAGGAAAAATAAATTACTGTCAGGACTCAGGGCCCAAAACTTAATTATAAGGACTGAAAGCATAATGGGCATTTAAAAGACTGTGTTATTAGTTCTGTCCTTCCCAGGCTCTGCTTATGTAGCCAAAGAAATGCAGTATGTGGGTCGCGCCTGTTATGGCTCAGTATTCTGTTCCTGCTTTGGAAATCCATGTCGACGGGAAAGGGGAAAAAAGTCTATTTCTGAAATTCACCCCCACACAAAAAAATATCCTGAATGTTTTCTGAAGACTCAAAGGAGGAGAAAAAGAATACTGAGTAGAGTTTAGTATAATATGGGATAAATTATAGAATTGTTCTAAACATCACTTTACCCACAAAGCTCCACCTACTTCCTTCCCAAAGGAGACTACTTAAATCCCCATTTAGTTTCTGTACCAACGTCCCAAGCCCACAATCCCCTGGCAATTTGGTCCTTTCTATCACCCTGGATATGGCAACTTGTTCTTTAGCCGTGAGCTCACCCTTAATTACCCATGGGGGAGTTGATTCGAGCACCCCACTTCCTGCCCAGGGATTCTGAAATCCTTCGTGATCAAACTCCATATATAAAATAGCATAGTGCTTGCATCTGACCTATGTCCATCCTCTGATATATCTCAGAGCCTCTTTTGACCTAATGGAGATAGTAAAAAGATCTGTAAATAGCAGCTAATGCTGTGCTGTTTTGGGAGAAGTAGCAGAAAAATAAATGAACATGTTCAGTTCAGGTGAAATTTTAAAAAAAGGAATCTACTATTGGGTGAATCTGAAGATGTGCAATGTCTTAGTCAGGGTTTCTATTGCTGTGAAGAGACTCCATAACCATAGCAACTCTTAAATAGTAAAACATTTAATTGGAGCTGGCTTACAGTTCAGTGGTTTAGTCCATGGCAGCATGCAGGCAGACATGGTGCTGGAAAAGGAGCTGAGAGTTCTACATCTTGATCCTCAGGCAGCAGGAAGTCAACTGTCCCATTGGGCATGGCTTGAGCATATATGAGACCTCAAAGCCTTCCCCGACAGTGACACACTTCCTCCAGCAAGGCCACACCTACAAGGCCACACCTCCTAATAGTGTCACTCTCTATGAGGCAAGCATTCAAACACAAGAGTTTAGGGGGCCCATACCTATTCAAACCACCATATGCAACATGATTATAAAAAGCTGACCATACAAAGGAAACAACGTTTGTCCACCACAGCCTCTACCCTGCTGTACATAGATGGATCAGGCAGATAAACCAATAAAAAGTCCTCTTTAGGAAGCATGGGAAACTCAAGTATCATGGGACTCCGACAAGAATGGAATATCAATGGGTGGATCTGTTGAAGAATCATGCTTCTGAAATAGGAGGAAATCTTAGTAAAGATTTGGGTTTTCTTCTGGAAAGCTAGAGGCTCAAAATGTTTCCACAGTCAGGACTTTTTAGGGCCAAGCTCGTAGTTTCTCCAACAACACATTTCCATGCTAAGGATAGTGGACTTCTGGTGGCTTTGCTGCCATTCAAGTCCTGTGTTTGTTAGTTTGTTCCCAGGCACAGGGTTCAGGTCTCCCAGCTTAGCATTCTGAAGCTTGCCTACAACAAGGAGCACAGACAGGAAGGCAAGATCTTGTTTGTTTCATGTGGAGGGACTGGACCTCCACTCAGGGCAGTCTTCGGGGACCTTTTGTTTGGGTTTGGTTTGGGTTTTGTGCTGTTTTTCTTTGGTTTGTGTTGAGTTTGGCTTTGTTTCGGTAGGGACTGGGGTTTCATTGTGCTTGTTTCTTACAGCCCCCATAGTTCTTGCTCTTTGGAGTCCTGATGCTGTTGGATTTTCAGATCCTGTTTCTACTTCCTAACAGCTTGCACAGCCACTTTTACGTCAGCCGCCTCTTGCAGATGCTTGCTCCTTTATTGCAACACCTTGCTAAACGCACCTGCATATACTGCGCACCTGCATACACTGAGCACACAGAGAGTGTTTGTTTTCGCCCCGCTTTGCTTGTCCCTTATTCTCTAGAGGAACAGAACCACTAGATGAATCTACATAATGAGCTTAGGTTGGGCTAAAATAGCAACAGCTGAATCGAACCTGGGAAGCTGAAGTTCTGTCCTTGAGGTGTGGATTCCTCCACACCGAGCACAATCCCAGAGTAGCTGTCTCCTACTGGGCAAGCCGATGACCCAGTCGTGGTTCTGTCCATGAGGCTGGATGCCTAAGTAGTCCCAACCAGGCACTGAAAACCAAGAAGGTTCCTGGAAGAGCTGCTGGTCCTGAGTCAATGACGGGAGCCTGGAAACTCCAGTTCAGATATTAGTGAAGGAATCTGTAGTCTCTGGCAATAGTCGATCAACTCAGAGGCAAGAGGAAAGGCCAAGCAAGCAAAAGCTGAGTGATCTCCCTTGTGCAACACCCCCTTTTCCTGCATGGCTACCAGAAGGTGCCTCCCACAACAGGGTTAGGTCTTCCTGCCTCAATGAAGGCAGTCAGGACCATTGCCCTAACTACCCCGGTGATTCTAATTTGTGGTAAGTTGACATTAAAACCAACCATAATATCCTATGACTCAAGGATGAGAAGATACATTTTTCTACCTTCCAGCTTACAGATGGTGACATTACCAAATGTTGTTCCTCTGGATAATGTATGCTATTTTGTTTCCAGCTTCTTTGTTTCTTCCCCGGCAGCTTGACCACTAAGCCAAATCGGCAGCTTTTAATTTTTTTGTTATCGCAAAGCCCTGAGCTTCATTCAATATCTGGTTAATTGGGGCTATAAAATGGTTAATTCGAACAAAGAGAACTCTCCTTACTAATACACACATAAACACACACGCACACATACACATGATCTGAGAGAGGGAATTAATATCAAGTAATCATTAAAATATATATGTGCAAGGTAGTATGAACAGAATCTCACTCAAATTTATATTAAAACATGGTACAAAGAGCAAGTCAAACACTCCTTATCTCCTCAACAGACTCATGGCCTGAAGCATGGGACCCTCTCCACTCCTCTCGTAAGAGATTTCTGAGTTAATTCTAGGCATACCACTTTTACATAGGAAAGGTGATTTGGCTCATGACCTTGGAAATATCTCCATACTGTAAAAGCCAGTGACTCGGCTTATGCCCCAGAGAGATTCTTCTGCATTCCAAAACTTACATACAAGCTCAGATTTATCATGGCTCTAAGCAAACACTCTAAAAACAAACAAAAGTGGAAATTGCTCCATTGCCCTTTATTCATTGAGGGGAAAAAAAAATCTTAATTTAGTTTACTCTTACTTCAGTTAGAATCACAAAAAACCAATAAACATATAAATGATGGCTCCCCAGCCATCAAGTTTGTTTCTTGTTCATATCAGAGTCCAAAGTTGGTGTTCCTGGTCTGCAGTCCACTCTCCTCCAAGCCATCCAGGCATGCGTGTTTAGAACCTGCCGTCTCCACTGTGATTTACAGGATCATGGGGGAGGGGTCTGGGGTGGGGAGACAGTGTGGTTGCCAAAACACTTAGTCATAGGAGAGCGTAGAGGAGGGGCCTCTCTTTCCCCAGAACCTTAGCTGGCAGCAGCACCCTGTCTTACTGACTTACTCATACGCTGTGTTTACTGCCAAAAGAGTCTGGAGGCACGTCCAAACTTCCCGCCAAGGGAAATCGATTGCCAGATGAAATTAATTTGGTAAATGGCCATATTGACCATAGAAAACAGAAAAAAAAAATAATATGAAAGTCAGATCTGAGGACCTGTAGACAAGTAAATTTAAAGGAATCACCTTTTTTAAAAAAAAAAAACATAATATTTATATTAATCTTTGAGAATTTCACACAACGTATTTTGATCATATTCTCCTTACACTCTTCCCCCAACCTTCTTCCAGTCCTTCTTCCCTAACCTTCTCCATTTAGTTCCCTCTCTGTCCAATCCCTCCCCATTTCTCCCCTAACCCTTCCTCCTTCCAAGGGAGTCCTGAACCAACAACTCAAAAGGAGGTTTCCCATGCCTGACATTGTGTTTTTTGTTTGATAATTGGGAATTTGGGGTCTGGGAATGTTGCCACCCCAAGTGGAGTAATATCAATTAATATATTATATAACATATATGTATTATATACAAGTGATATATGCACATATATATACACACATGAGTGTATACATATTGCATACAGTTTTAAGTAAACATAAAATATCATTCCCTATGGCTTTTTCCATCTTATGTTATTATATCCTTTTATTTTTAGCTGTTTTTTTTCAAGGTGAGTCTCTGACATTTTGCATTTTTCTTGTAGTGATGTGTCCCACGGTCCCTCTCTCTAAGAACCCCTGTGCTCCCCTATGCTCCTCCTCACCCCTGCTGCCACCATGGTCCCTTTTTATTTCCCTAGTCTCTGTGGTCACTCCAGGTCATATATTCACATCCACAGCTTCGGAGCTAGCATCCACAAAACGAGAGAAGACGCAGTGTTTGTCTTTCCGGGCCTGAGTAGTTGCTGAAGCTGCCTGCCAACCTCTCCAACCACCCCTTGCCTTGTGACAACCTGGTAACACTTCCAGTCCCTTCGGCGCCGTCACTTTGCTCGTTCAGAAGTCAGTTTCAGGCCACACAACTTGATGCGACAGAGGCCACTCGCTGTTCTTCTAGATTCCATCTGTCCGGCGTTGCCTAGTTTGTTCACCAGCCTCTGTGCGTGGTCACACATGTCGTTCTTTTCTATCTTTTCAAACTTCTGAGGTTTAAAAAAATACCTGCTGCTTATCTTTAGGCATTCATTCAATTCTAATGGAAAAGTATTGGGAGCAGGAACGGTGTTTGTCCTGGCCATCATAGACACAGTTACAGCTCCTAAAGCATTTTTTGTTTAGAGGCTTGAATTTGGTTCCCATTGGTTTCTATAGCTTCTCCCTTCCTAACTTATATTAACCATACCTCTCTAACTTCTGCATTTGGATGCTTTGACATCACTGGAGGAACGATAGCTCTTGGAACTCAGCCAATTCCTAGAGGTTGTATCTTACCCAGAGGCATGGTTTCTTACAGCCAATTCAGAGCCCACACTCCAAACACCCCTTCTGTGAATGGTCACTGGCTGTCCACCTGCCTCAGTGACTCCAGGGACCTCCAGAAACAAAACTAACAAGATGAGTATGTGTAAAGAGAAAGTTTAATCTTCTTGTTGTCTAAGCTACTCCCTCCAATCTCCGGCCCCCTGCTGAGGAAATACTTGGACTTTTGTATTTGACGTGCTGAACCCAAACTTCTGAATGAATACTGTGCCTCCTCTGGCCTTTCCTCCTCAGAGACAGGCTTCCTCCGCACAAGGACCCTGGCAGGCTGTACTTGGGCTTGGCCCTGGGAGGTACTGGAAGTTAGATCCTTTACTAGCTCCTGCATTATGACTAGGGAAATTTCGGCTTGTGTTCTGATCATCCACCCATCCATCCAATTCCTCATTCAAAACTGTAGAGTATTCACTATCTGTCAAAGGCTATATTAGACTCTTGGAATAAAGCAGGTCCTTACTGTCACTGAGTATACAACAATGACAGAAGTAATTTTTGAAAAACTAAGATTTCACAGAAAAAACGGTCCAGGCTATAATAAGTAGAGTGAACAGCATGTTGTGGGAGGGTGGCGGTGCCTAGCTCCCACCCTTTCCACCTCCTTCACCCATGACTGCTCTCGTCATTTGCCTGTCCCTCCTCTGTCTCCCTTGCCTCTCAGGCCACTGCTTATACCAACAAAATGTCTCCTCCTGGCTTCCCGGTGTTTTTCTTTCCTATGAAATGAAGTCCCTGGAGATGTGTCGGGGATTCAGTGAAGGAGATTTAAGCAGGATTTCGAGCAGCTGAACTTAGTAAGTCAAGTCTGTGTTGGGAGGATGAGCTATCTGTGCACATATACAATCTATTATAGAAGAGGAGAGAAAGGCCTGCTGCCGCTGCTCTCTTTGGGTTGACATGGGAGATTGGTCAAAGTAATATTACTACACCATTGGCCCAGCACCATGAGTTTAAAAATGTTTGTGTGAAAATACTAACAAGGGACACATGTTACACTCCCACACACGTCTAAAAGAGATGTGAGCCAAAATGCCAGGAATAGCAATCAAATGCGAACACTTCTGCTTGAACCATGGAAAGTGGGGGCGTGAGCCGGAGTCCCCTGGCAAACCAGACAGGGTCAGAAACCCCTTTCTTTAGGCTGCTTTCTGCTTTGGGTGCTGGGCAACACCCCCCCACACATACACAAACACACACACAGGAACCCAGGGCAGCCATCTTGGTGTGGCAGTCAGTCTCTTTCTCCTCTTGTTTCTGGAGCAGCTATTTACAAAGTGCCTACGTATGCCAGACTCTGCTGGGAGGAGAGACGGCTGCTGAATCTGAAGGACACGATCTTTGTCTCCCTGGAGTTTGTAGGCCAGAATCTACCAAGACTGGTGCTGGAAGTAGGCAAAGAGGGTCACTGGATGGTCATGGTACTTCTAACCCTGACGTGTAGGCAAAAGGGACATTGTCTATTTTATCTTTATTTTTTACGTGTGTGTAGTGTGTATGCATATGTATGTATTCACATATGTATGGATGTGTGTGTGTTGTGTGTGTGTGTGTGTGTGTGTGTGTGTGTGTGTGTCTGTCTGTCTGTCTGTCTGTAAGCCAGAGGTTGGCATTGGTTGTCTTCTATCACTTTTCAGGTTCTTTACTGAGGCAGAATTTCTCACTGGACTCAGAGCTCGCTGACTTGAGGAGTCTAGCTAGCCTGCTTACTTGTGGATTTCATCTCAGTCGCCTAAGCTCTGATTACAGGCAGACCATCTCACTGCCTGGCCTTTCATATGGGGCTGAAGATCTGAATGCATCCCCATGCTCTCATGGCCAGTATTTCATCATCTCCCCAGCCTTTCCTGCTTTATTTTTTTTTAAATCAAATTCATTTTCTTCATTTTACAGAAGAAACTGAAGTTTCCAGGAATAAACTTCTTGGACACTATCTCTTGCCTCAGATAGTGTAAATGGCAGTCTTTGTTAGTGTCAGTAGCCACAACAATGATGCTCTTGAAACTTCCAAGATGAGAAAGCAGAAGCCAACTGCCCTGCGAGGGAAGAGCACAATGATCCCTACTTCTGAAGCTGAACTTTAAATGGCTATGAACCAGAATGAGTAGTGGATGGGTCCTACCTAAGCTCCATGACTAGTGAGCCAAGGTATCATTAAAAGAAAGGAAAAAAGAAATTTTAAACCAGGCAATAGCCCTGCCCCTGCATCCCTTGCTCCACCAATGAATCTTTTTCCCTCATGATTTCCTTTGCCAGTTCCCAGACCTACTCTTGGCCCAGATTCCGATCTGCTCTCCATCATTCTTGCTTTAGACCTCACGTGACCTTCCCCCTCAGGCTTTGCCTGAGAGCTGAATCCCTGTCCAGGCAAGCCTCTGGTCTGGATGTTCCCTGCTACTGTTCTGCACAGCTCAAGGCAAATGTGTTCTCTAAGGCTGCACAGCCCCAAGAGAGATACCTTCCAATGCTCCAGGCTCACCTGCCCCGGGGCAGGGCAAGGATGCACAGCATCCCTTGGGGTGTTCATATAAGATAGATCCAATATGGATGCATTTCTGACTCTTGGGAACACAACAGCTTGAATTTTGGATTCTTGCCCCCTGCCACAATCTGAACCAATAATGCAAGTGAAGATAATGGAAAGCCGTATCAGGAAATCGGTTTTCACCTTGTGCTGAGTTTGCTTGTGGACAAGTAACATAGCAACTGGATTTTCTTTCTCTGCCTTTGTTAGCAACTGAAATCGGAAAGACTTATTTTTCTCCTGGTTTCATTTAGAGATTCAGAAACCCTTTTGTCCTGGTTCTCAGCAAACCACTCACTGTACATTGGGAGAAAAAGTCTCTCCCTTGCCTTATAACTGTCTGCTATAACTAGGAAGCTGAATCAAAATGAAGTTGGTGGGTCAAAGGCCATCACCTTTGTCACATGGCCAGAACTGAGTGGTGGGGTTTTGACAGAGGACAAATTGGTTGTGATTAGGGGAATAATTTAAGGCTCAACTCAACAAATCCAGGCTTTGCTGTTTACAGGCACAAAGCTAAAAACATAGCGCTCAATTGTTTAACAGCCGTGTGTCCCCGAGCTGTAGATCATTTGTCTCCTGCTTCCAGCCAGCGAGGCAACACGTCATAGAAACAGCATTCCTGCCCCGTCTGCGTCAGAGGGTGTTATTCCATAAGACGTGTGCAACGCAAGGGCAGGGAGGAAACCCTCAAACCATCCAGACCGACGAACTCAGTTTTCTGTCTGAGAAACAGGTCCAGAGAGCACAGCCACTGGGCAGAGGTTAATGGAGGAGTCAAACTTTGCCTAGGCCTTGAATTTCAGTCCAACGTCCTGTCTGTTATGTGCCAGCTCTTTCTGGAGACTTCTGAGGCATTGGACTGGGAGGAGATGCTCCCGCGTCGGTTGTACTTGGAGGAGCAGCACTGCCCTGTAGGAACCACTTTAATGATGGATGGTAAAGAAGAGACAGATGCACCTGCTGCTGCTGCTGCTGCTGCCGCTGCCGCCGCCGCCGCCGCCGCCGCCGCTGCTTCAGGCTCTTCCTTCTCACATCCTTACTGATGCCTCGTTCATCAACCGGAATGCTGCCATGATACCTGCACCGAAGAGAAAATGCTAACTTCGTGTGTGTGTGTGTGTGTGTGTGTGTGTGTGTGTGTGTGTGTGTGTGTCTAAAAATGCCCCTTCCTTTTGGAAAACAATGTCCGAAGGAAATCGTCGTTTTTCATAATGTACAATTGCACTTCTCCTTTTTAAAATAATTTTTTCCCCCACAATACATGAAATGTTTAATGGGCCCAACAGCAAACTTCTCCCTTGGAGGAGAGGAGCATTAGAGAGATGAAGGAGAAGCTAGGCTCACTTTCCATCTGAAAATTAATTTAAAAGATAGTTGTAACCATGATTGCTTTTTAATTAGGCACATAAATTTTTAATACAATTAATATACAGCAACTACCGAACACCACTTCCCAGAGTCCCCAACCACTCCTCCCACAAGACCAGCTGCTAAAAGTGGATTTTGTGGTCAAATGAATTTGAAAAATGCATAAAAATGTAGTCTCTAAAAAGTATGAAATCCATATTTCATAGGTTTTGTGCAAGTCCTTCGAAGTGCCTTACTGTCAATAAAAATGCATTTTCAGGTTATTTTGTCACAGAACCATTTTACATTCCTCAAAACAATGGTGTGGATACCGCATTTTAAAAGATCAATAAGTATTTTAAAATTTTTATGAAGCTGGGGTCTGGGGAAATGGCTCAGCCTTAAGTCCTTGCCACATAAGCCTGAGGACCTGAGTTTGGATCCTCAGTTCCCGTGTAAAAGCCAGGCACAGCAGTGGCAGGTATACCCCTGGAACTCCCTGGTCAGCTGACCTAGATAAATCCATAACCTCAGATACAGTGAGAGACCCCCGTCTCAAAAAATAAGGTCAATAATGACTGAGAAACAATGTCTAGTATCAATCTCTGGCCTCCATAAACATATGGGGACACACACGCACAAGCACTGGAATATGCATATGCATATATATATATATATATATATATATGTATATATATATATATGCCATACGCACAAGTATTAATAAATTGAAAACAATATAGTTAACAACAAAGCAATGAATCTGTGGGTCCTAGTATAGAAATATGACTAATAGCTCATGCAAGTAGAAATATGGTCATGAAATACGAAGTAACTGTTGTCCAAGTTTGAGAATGTAAGAGAACCAAATGCATTATGTGCAGTCCAGGATAAATGGCCTTTAGCACGAGGCCCTGTCTGAGAAAGTTCAGTGAGAACAGATGACACAGAGGAGCAGAAGTCTTCAGAGTTCCTGCAGCCTGAACTTGGGGGCCAGAGGCCCAATAAAGTGACACTACACAGAGAAAGAACTCTGGAAGCCCTTGGCAACAGCCAGATCCAGTGTTATTTCCCCACAGGGAGAACTCAGTGAGAGCTGGTAGAAAAGACCTACATCTGACCATCCATGGGGAGAAGACCTTCCTGAACACGGAAGACTTTCTTCGGAGAGCCCAGGAAGACACCAGTGCTGGACCAAAGACTTTATCTGATCCTGCCTAACAAAGCTGAACATCAATCCCCAAGAGGACCCAGTAGGAAATTTACTGTGGCAAATTTGACATGCCATTTGGCAAGGGGCACACTGGGCTCTCAAACATGAAGATGGTTGAATGCCAGAATATGGTTTTTTAATTATATGATATTTAAATGGTGTCATAATAGAAGGCAGTAGTCAATAGATGTAGATCCTGAGATGACCACGGTGCAGAAATTGGCAAACAGGAGCTTCAAACAGCTTTTGCCTATATGCTTTTAGATTTAAGGTAGAATATGGACATAATGAGAGAAGTTGTCAAACTGAAAAATACTGTTCCTGGAGGATGAGAAGCAAGAGCACCAATAAGCTTACATATACGTTTTTGTTTTTTTCTTTCAACAAATACTTTCAAGACACCTAGTAAATAATTCCTTTCCATGATAAAGTTTCAAGTTTCATGTTTAGATTCTGAACTTGGATTTTTCAGGTAGGAAAAGTTTAAATGAAACTCTCGAACAGCAAAGATTCTTATACATGGTGACAGAAAAGACATGGACTATATGTAGGCACAAACATTAAAATCCAGCTGTTATTGGCAAGTTAGAAAGGAGCCATTAGCTGGTGTAAAGGCAGAGAGTCAGATGTTGGAAGCAATAAAAGAAAATGTTTCAAAACCAAAATGTGAGGCACAGGCAAGCCCTTGATATGTATGGTCACCCTCAAACAAGGAGCTTCAAGATTTCTTTTCATATATATAAATATATAATTAACTTAATTTCACATATCAGCCACGGATTTCCCCGTCCTCCCTCCTCCCACCCCCAACTCTCCCCCCAATTCACCCCCCATTCCCACCTTCTCCAAAGCAAGGACTCCCCTGGGGAGTCAGTCCAGCCTGGTAGACTCAGCCAAGGCAGGTCCAGTCCCCTCCTCTCTACACCAAGGCTGAGAGCAAAGTGTCCCAGCATAAGTCCCAGGTTCTAAAAAGCCAGTCCATGCACCAAGGACAGGTCCTGGATCCACTGCCTGGGGGCCTCCCAAACAGTTCAAGCTAATCACTTATCCAGAGGGCCTGGTTCAGTTCCATGGGGGTTCCTCAGCCATTGGTTCACAGTTCATGCATTTCCACTAGTTTGGCTATTTGTCCCTGAGCTTTTTCCAATCATGGTCTCACTATCTCTCACTCATACAATCCCTCCTCTCTCTCTCACCAATTGGGCTCCTGGAGCTCCACCTGGGGCTCATCTATGGATCTCTGCATCCACTTCCATCAGACACTTGATGAGAGTTCTATCATAACAGCCAGGGTGTTCAGCCATCTGATCACCAGAGCAGGTCAGCTCAGGCACTCTCTCGACCATTGCCAGTAGTCTATAGTGGAGGTCCCTCAAGACCCAGCTATACCACTCTTGGGCATATACCCAAGGAATGTTCAATCATACCACAGGGACACATACTCAACTATGTTCATAGTAGCATTATTTGTAATAGCCAGAACCTGGAAACAACCTAGATGCCCTTTAAATGAAGAATGGATAAAGAAAATGTGGTACATATACACAATGGAGTACTACTCAGCAGAGAAAAACAATGACATCATGAGGTTGCAGGCAAATGGATAGAACTAGAAAAAAATCATCCTGAGTGAGGTAACCCAGACTCAGAAAGGCAAACATGGTATGTACTACTCATAAGTGGATACTAGATGTAAAGCAAAGGACAACCAGACTGCAACTCACAACTCCAGGAAGGCTACCTAGTAAAGAGGACCCTAAGAAAGACACAGGGATTGCCCAGCAACAGAGAAATGGATGAGATCTACATGAGCAAACTGGGCGGGGGGGGGGGGGGGGGGTGGAGGCCAAGGGTCCAGGGGAAAGACAGCTTAGGGGAGAGGGAGGTACCAGCTGGATCAGGAGCAGAGTGGGAGAACGGGGAGGGAGATACCATGATGAATGAAGACCCTAGGGGAAAAGGAAGAAGCAGAGTGCTAGAGAGGTCCCCAGAAATCCACAAAGATGCTTCAAGATGTCATATTCACTCTGAGCTGGTTTTCACATTCGCAGGAGTCAATTTTGTCACTTGATTTTATCTTTCCACCCTGCGCTGTAAGTCAGCAAAGGGGAAGCCCACCCTCCTGCACAGGGTCTTCTGCAGGAAATCTTGCAGGAGTCTCTGGATACTGGGTCAGGAGAGGCAGACCGGGCGTTGCTGAAGAGGGTGTGTAAAGATGTAAAGGGGATTTAGGTCCCATAGCCTGTGAATGGCCTTGCAGGAATGTCTGGTCTCTGTTCTAAGATACAGTGGCAGGGGGTGGTGCAGAGGGGTGGGAGTGGGCTGAGGGTTGAGGCCGCCCCTAAAGTGGGGCATCTTGTCACTGACACAGTTTAAAATCACTTAGCACATACGAAATTAGGACAGCTTCTGTCTGGTTTCAATCTTTTTCTTTCTTCCTTCGTTGGGGTTTGTTTTGTTCTGGTTGAAACAGGGTCCCAGGTGTCCCAGGCTGACCTTGAACTTGTTGGGTCATTAAAGATGACCTTGAATTTTGATGGTTCTGCTTCTCCCTCCCAAGTACTGGGATCACAGGCTTGTGCTGGGAATGTGACTTTTAATGTTCTTTTACCATCCTTAGATTATCAGCAATTAAGAGAGTTTGCTGTTCTTCCAGGGAACCTGAGTTCAGTTCCGGGCACCTAGGCCATGTGGCTCACAACCGCCTGTAACTCCAGCTCCAGGGAACCCTGGCCTTTGCAGGCACTGACACAGGAGGCACACACAGACGACACACACACACACACACACACACACACACACACACACACACACTTCCCCCCTCCCTCAACTAAATGCTTTCTTAAAGGAGTCTTACATTATTGCCCTCCGGTCTTAACATGCGCTACTGCCTGGACGTTCTTCTTGTTACTTTCTGAGGCCATCCTTTCTTTGTTAGTCAGATAGTGAATAGTCAGTCGGAAAGACACTCTTAGGCTCTGCTGTACAGCAGACTCCACTAGTGGACTGTGCTAGCCCTGCGGTTTAGCCATTACTATGAATTGCTTTTTGAACTTTGTTATTATTTGCATGTGTGAGCAGTCCTGGCACTGGTGTGGATGTCAGAGGACGTCCGCTTCACTCAGGTCTCCAGGTTTGCATAAAAAGTATTTTTTATCCCCTGAGCTGTCTCCCCAGCCCTAATGAATCTACTTTTAATTGTCACCAATGGACGAAATGATCCCATGCATACACTGTAAGGCTGATTTTATAGAAAATTCTGATAAATCTATTAAAATTAAATTTATATGGTTACTAAATTTTTTTTTAAAAAAAACCATAAGCTTTCTTTAAACTTTGTAGTGCTTCACTCTTGACATGTGATATATCTCAGGCTCAGAAAGAGGACTTGATGTAGTCTGTAGATGTAACCAACCGTCTTATTAAATAAGAAACACAGAACCAATGTAAAAGAGAAAGCCAAGAGATCAGAGCTCAGAGCTAAAATCTCACCCTTCCTCCTGCGGTGGTCCTAGCTTCCCAAAAGAGAGCTATTTCCTGTGTGTCTGTCTTTTCATAGTATTTTGTTCTGCCTTCTCATTGGTTGTAAACCCAAACACGTGACTGTCTCGTCACTGTCTGTATGTACAGCCCTCTAGGTCTTAAAGGCGTATGTCTCCAATGCTGGCTGTATCCCTGAACACACAGAGATCTATGGGATTAAAGGCGTGCGCCGCCGCCCCGCCGCCGCCGCCGCCGCCGCCGCCGCCGCCACCGCCACCACCACCACCATGCTCTGTCTATGGCTCTAATAGCTCTGACCCCCGGGCAACTTTATTTATTAACATACAATTAAAATCACATTTCAGTACAATTAGAATACCACCACAGTAGTCAAAAAGTTCTTCAGAGAACATGAGTAGATTACACTCTTCTCTTTATTGCCCAATTTTGTTTTCCGTGTGTATATGATGTATGATTATGTATGTGCACATTTCTATGTGTGAGTGTATGTACACATTAGTCATGGTGCACATGTAGGTCAGAGCACAGCCTCAAGTATGGGCCCTCACTTACCTCATCTGAGACATGGTCTCTGCCATTTGCTACTGTGTACACCGGCTTTGCTGGCCTATGAGTGATGGGTGATGGTCCTCTGTATGCTGTGAATGTGTTGCTCTGATTGGTTGATAAATAAATGCTGATTGGCCAGTAGCCAGACAGGAAGTATAGTTGGGATAAGCAGACGAGAATTCTGGGAAAAGGAAGGCTGAGACGCCAGGCTACCGTCCAGGGAACAGCATGTAATGACACACAGGTAAAGCCATGGAACATGTGGCAACATATAGATGAACAGAAATGGGCTGAGTTTAAGTGTAAGAGCTAGTCAGTGGTAGGCCTGAGCTAATGGCCGAGCAGTTTTAATTAATGTAAACCTCTGTGTGTTTACTTGGGTCTGAGCAGCTGCAGACCAGGTGGGACACAGGAAAACTCTGGCTACATATGAGCTTCCAGGATTCTCCTTTCTCTGTCTTTGACCTTCTCATTGGAGCACTGGGATTGTAGAAGCTGGCAAACACATCCAACTTGTTCTTCACATGGGTTCTGGAGAGTCACACTGCAGTCTTCACAGGTGTGTGGCACACACTTTACCCAGGGAGCCATCTCTCCAGTTTCTCTTTTCTCCTTCCTGAATTAAGCCATGGCATCTATGTCTATTTGAGTTATACTTTTAATCAAAGATGATCATATTTTGTAGATTTTTACTTTTTATCATCTTAAGGCAGTGAGAAATCCCCAGACCTTGGCAGCTTTCATCTACTTGCTGAAGGAGATGGTTCAGTGATTGTGGAGGGCATAATGCAGGTCCTTCCTCCAGCCTCTGGACAGCCTAGGCTCTGTCCTTCATGATGATGGTGCATTTCTCTAGTTCTGACTGATAAACAACTTTATATTCAGAAAAAAAAGGTCATACAATGGCCATGACAGACGGTAATTTTCAGGTCCTTGCCGTCTTCCGCCTTTGAGACAGCACACATGTGTTGCCACAGGACATGAAATGGAGCCCTGTCATTTCAAAGACCTGGCAGTCAAACCTTGAAGCCCTTGTTGTATCTGTGGGAAGGTGGAGGATGCGGCCTGGGGGTGACATAGCCAAGAAGAATTTTATTAACTTTCCATTAGTTTTGAGTTGGTAACACTTCAGGTGACTGGGCTGACAGTGCTAGGTTACTTCTTGGGCCCTTGAAGGGTGCTTTATGCTGCAGTCTATGACTCCTGCCCTGGGCCTGTGCAACTGTTTGATGGTTAATTTTTTTTTAACATCCAAGGCTACAAACTCTACCCTCTGTAGGTGGACTTTGCTGTCCTGCTAGCCGTTCCCCAAATAACCACAGAGAGACTTAATATTAATTATAAGTGCTCAGCTGGTAGCTTAGGCTTGTTTCTACCTAGCTCTTACGACTTAAATTAACCCATTTCTATTCATCTATGTGCTACCCTGAGGCTTGTTTGCCTCATGTACGTACTTCCCATCCTGCTCACTCTGCATCTCATGGGGTCACCTCAAGACTCTACCCCTCTTCTCCCCAGCATTCTTTCTGCCCCCCAAATCTTGCTTAGCCATCAGCCAATACGCCTTTCATTAACAATGAGAGCAACATGTCTTCACAATGTACAAAAGGATTATTCCACAACCCTCAGATCTTGCTAATGCTGACATTTCTCTGAATTCATCACAGGGCATGGATTCCTTCACCACTAGACACCTTGTACTGTGCTTTTTTTCTCCCCATAAACATCCCCAAACTCTATCTTGGGATGGTGGATTTAAGATTTGGGTCTCCCACCTCCACTCTTGGCTGCCTGACGAGTAAGCCTTTTCTCTCTGTCGCAAACCTTGTTTCTGTGTGTGGAGGGCTGTGCACTAGACAGAGCCAGCCTCTGTTCTGCAGCACTGCAACAGGCAATGCTGGGGGTAAAGGGATCCAGCAAACTCCCTCCTTCTCCGGAGGCCTGGCGTTACATAACCCGCTTTCCTTCCACACTCACAAGTGCTCAGTCTCTCAAACAATCTTAGGAAGAGGAGCATAAGGAAGGGAGAGTCAAGTAGAGCATTTTGTGCCTTAAAGTAGAACATTAACTGGAGGACTATTTAAATCGCTGCCTCAGAACAGGTTTTTTTAAACTTGGAAATTATCTCAAATGTACAGAAGCGCTGTGTGTGCAGACTAAAGCCCATGTGCATTTGGGACCATTGAGAATCTCTGGCTGAAATGGTACCTTTTTAACCACCAAATAATTTCATGTGTCAAATTAAAAAATAAAATAAAACAGGAAAAGGAAATTAAGTCTGCCTCTATGACTACACTGTAACTCTATGATTACAATATAACTATTAAAATGGAGGGACTTAACATTCACAAGTTGCTAACATTTCATTCTTGCAATCCACTGAAACTTCACTAGTTGTCACAACAGTGCCCTGTACAGAAAAACGCACACAGCTCAGAACCACACAATGTATATCGTTTTAATCATTCTCTTTGGAGCACGTTCATGGCCTTAATTCTTTTGGAGATTACAGGGTAGTCATTTTATAGACTATGCCTCTGTTTAGATTTCCAGATGTTTCTTCATAATTAGACCCGAGTTGTTCATCTCTTGCAGGAATACTGCAGATCTCTGCTACCAGCTTTACATCTGCATCTGAGCCAAGGCCACACCGTTTCCGTTTTGGTGCATTACTTTGAATGTCTCCATTCGTTGCTTGATTAAAATCTGCTGGACTTACCCATTGTAGAGTTACACTTTCTCTTTAAGAGTCATTTTATTATTTTATGTGTATGTGTGTTTTGTCTGCATGTTTGACTATACACCAGGTGTCTGCCTGGTGTCCTTGGTAGCAAGGAGAGGATTTCAGATTCTCTGGAACTGGAGTTAGAGAAGGTTGTGAGCTGCCATGTGGGTACTAGGACCCAAACCCAAGGCTTTTGGAAGGGCCAGTGCTCCTGACCACTGATCTATCTCTTTGCCCCCTTACACTTTCCCTTTCTATTAGCAGGTATTTGTGGGAGGGGCTTTGAAACTATGTATACATGTTGGTTTCCATATAGTTCTGTTGAATCTAATCAACTGATTCCATTTCCTTGAATCTTTTTTTTTTCCCCATAAACCTTTTCTCTCATTATATATTTGGAGTCTTTGTGCCTTTTTTTGTTTTTTGTTTTTGGCTGGGTTAAGAACATTCTTCAAATTCTACCTTAGCTTCCTGATAACATTAGGTGCTATGGTTCTAACCTACCTTGCTCAGTCCCATTGTCTTAGGATTTTTATTGCTGTGAAAAGGCACCATGACCATGGTAACTTTTATATGGAAAACGTTTAAATAACAGGGCTCTCTAACACTTTCAGAGGTTCAGTCCATTATCAGCATGGCAGGAGGCATGGCAAGGTGCAGGCAGACATGGTTCTGGAGGAGTAACTGAGAGTCCTACATCTTGCAGGCAACAGGAAGTCAACTGAGACACTGGGTAATGTCCTGAGCATAGGAAATGCCAAAGCCCGCCCCCACAGTGACACACTTCTTCTAACAAGGCCATACCTACTCCAACAAAGCCATGCCTCCTAACAGTGCCACTCCCTGTGACATTATGGAAGGCAACCACATTCAAACTACCACACCCATCTAGTAGTTTCAGGACTAAATAATTCAGGGAGGAAAAAGAAGGGAAGAAAAAATAGCTAACAACATTTTAAGCCTCAACAAACAAGTTTATTTCTGTTCTTATTCTCCTAACTACTACATCAGCATTGACAGGAAACAAAATAAAATGCTGACACTCTGCTAATGTGGAAAATAGCAAGAAGGAACTTGAATGCCTGCTCCATTTCTGTCCAGGGGAAGTCCCAGGAACTTTGTGTCTCCAGCAACCTGAGACTTTGTGGGTTCCCTGTGATGGTTACTCATATTTCCCCTTTAATTCACCCCTTTGTCAGACGTAGCAACCAAACTATTAAATAGAGCAATGATGGAGACCTGTTTCAAGATCTTTGAAGATGGAAAAGGTAGTGAAATTTTATGACTTTTCTATAGTTGGATCTGGAAGTGGGTACGAGAAGAAGTGTAGACAGGTGAAGAGGATTATGGACAAGTTGACAAGCTTCAATGTCTGTTGTCTAATAGAAAAGGAAAAGATAGAGAAAATTGGAACTTTCCTAGTACCTAGGAGATCTGGTGGCTTAAGAAGCAGGAGGCAGTCCCTTGGCACCTTCTGCACAGGTTCATGCTGTTTCTAAAAGGTCATCTGGTGGGTGGCAATACTCCACAATTCTATGTTCTCACAGGTGCTACTATTCCCACATAGGGATTTTATGCATGTCATAAAAGTATAACCATGTTTTGTCTTTGGGGGTTGGCATTTTGAGGACAAGATTTTCCAGTTCTGATTTGTTGGAATTTTTTGCTATGTATTATGTGGTAATAAAAGAATTACATATGTGAAAGAAATGTCAGTAGTATAATTGTGGATAGAGAACCAGATAATTTTATTTAGATATTGTGGAGTTTTCCCCCTCACCTCTGGGGCCTAGTGCTGCTTTCTGTAAAATATGAAATCTTAGATGAGTAACTACAGAGATTTTTTTAATGCATGTGCTAAGCATCTGGAGTTAGATGATGATGGCATTTCCATCACATGGCACAGGTTCCTGAACCTCTTTCTAGCCCTTCTTACTAACACAATGCTCTGCGACTCATGTGGCACAGGTTAGGTTGAAAGGCACAGTTTTCAGCTCTCCCGTGAGCATGGAAGTATAGTAGCAACCTTCACAAATTCCATTTTATCTGTTTATCTCAGGAAGTAGATGAAATGACCTGTAAATGGTAGAACTCCTCCAGTTTAGCTGTTTGGGAAGAGATACAAGTCAACAGTGACATGTTTTCCCCAAGGTCATTAGTAAACAAGCAGGAAGAATTCCCTCCCAGCTTCCAGGCCAAACTCTGTCTACTGAGGCATGGGGCTCTGTGCAGATTAGTTTCTAAAGGTAAGGCAAGATGAGTTTATTCAAATGAGAAGATGATACTTAGAGATTGAGAGCACAGGCTCCAGTGAGTGGTGGCAGACACTCCCAAGGTCAAAAGAGAAAATCAGGTCTAAGAGGGCAGAAAATTCACTTTCAGCAAGAATGTCTGTACAGGATTCCCTAGAACATGACCATGAATGACAAGTGGAGGCTGGTTATACAGAAATCGAGTGCCTTTGCTTTTGGCTGTAGTATTTCATGAAAGCACCAAAAACAGCTCAGGAAGGGAAGGGTTTATTTGGCTCACATATTGAGAGTCACAGTCCATTAAGGGAAGCCAAGACAGGAACTCAGATTGGTCAGGATCATGGAGGCAAAAGTTGATGCAGAAGCCATGGAGGAGTGCTGCTAACTAGCTTTCTCCTCATGGCTTGCTCAACCTGCTTTCTTATAGGACCCAGGACTGACAATGGGCTGGGCCCTTCCACATCAATCACTAATTCCAAGAATGACCTATAGGCTTGCCTGCAGCCCTGTCTTATGGAGGTATTTTTTTCAATTGAGGTCTCTTCCTCTCAGATGACTATAGCTTGTGTCAAGTTGACCTAAGACTACCTAGCACATAGAGATATCAAATGTGTTACCATTTTTATGAAGCTGATATGCTCCACCCCATAGACCAAGTACAAAGAATGACGTTTTCCAACAAGTTTGATGGTTTTTAGCTATAATTCACAGAGATCACTTGACTGCAAGTTGACAGTGCTATTGTTAGAGAAACTGGATTTCCCAGACATGGACAGACTGATAACAGATCTGTTATATGTCATATCAAGAGGCTAGCACACAACAGGGAAGTCCTCAGAAACACCATCTGTTATTGACTCTGGTCAAAATGCTCCCTGCCATGCCCATTCACCTGCAAAGCAGTAACATCATCTGGCTAGAATGAACAGTGAAGGACCCCATGCCCTACAATGCCACAGGAGCGTCTCATCTCCCGGAGGAAACAATACATCATTATGTCATCTTTTCCTGCATTGTTGGTATGAACATTTCCTCATTGATTTGTATTATTGACTTCTGAAATGAGTGGCCCTGGGCTTCACTCCCCACTGCTTTCTCAGATGAAAAACATATCCTGCAGTCTTCAGATTTGAGCTGTCTTATGCTGTCCTCTGTGAAAACCTCCTTTTATGAAGGCAATGGATTAAGACTACATGGTTGGCCCTTTCAGGGGGAGACTGTTAAGTTGATTATTAATTTTTATAGCTATTTATTTGTCATAGATTATGTGCTTCAAAATTTTCCTGCCCACGGTTTGTGTTAGCTTAACATTTTTAATTGAATATTAACATTTTTCTATTTAAAATCATTTTGTTTTTCATAACTATTTATCTGGCTAAGGTCTATGGAAATGAAGAGTAAAGAAGAGCTCTTGTGTTACAATTCTTTGAACAATTGCCTTTGTGCATCAGGTACTAATTTTCCAGGTGCTGAGGAAAGAGAAAGGCAGGCTATGGTCTCTCTCACAAGCACAACACAGTTTTCCTCATGACAGCCTGCTGGCTTGAACTTAAAACACAGGTGTGTTGTAACCATCTGTCTTAGTTAGGGTTTTCATTGCTGTGAAGAGACACCATGACTAACTCTTATAAAGGAACCATTTAATTGAGGTGGCTCACAGTTTCAGAGGTTTAGTCCATTACCGTCATGACAGGGAGCACGGTGGTGTGTGGCAGACCTGGTGCTGGAACTGAAAGTCCTTTCATCTTGACTCAGAGGCAACAGGAAGTCAACTGACAGTCACATTGAGGGAAGCTTGAGCAAAAGAGACCTCAAAGCCCACCCCCACAGTGACACACTTCCTCCAACAAGGCCACACCTCCTAATTGTGCCACTCTCTTTGGGGGCCATTTTCTTTCAAACCACCACAGCGTTTCAGCATCAACCATGACTGCTGGAGACAAAGCATCTGTGTGTGCTCTGCAGATCTCTAATGGCCCAGTTTTTGAACACAGAAATTACAGCTCAGAGAGAATATGCAATTTGACCCAGACCATGTGTCTAGTAAATGACACAATCAGGGTATGGGCACTCTCTCTGTAGTAGGTTTTCTGTAAGCAAAATAATGTCACTTTCATAGGAATCAAGGAGTCTGATAAATAGCTTCCTGAAATGGACTTACATAGTGATATACCAGGGAGTGTTGATTAAGGAAATTTCATCATCATTCACGGGGAAATAGTACAGATGATCTTGGATCCATTTGGTTGTTCTCAGCCAAGTCTGCTCAGAGTCACTTAGCTCAGGTAGGAATGGGAAGTCCCATAACCCTCTCAACTGATTAAAGACAGGATACATTTTGCTAAGAGTCAGTCATTTTGTTGTGTGTTCCTGTTTTAAGAGTTTATTTATAACAAGTAGCAACTGAAAGTTCATTATACCATGCTCCCCACAGCTTAACAAGGCTAGCTCCGGTCACTCGTGTAACTGGATCCTAAATAATTTAAAATTAAGAAATGCATTTTTCTACCCTAGCATTTTTAATTGAAATATTGCTGTCATTTTCACTTATATTTTGCATTTATCCTCGACTTCGGGTTTGAGTAAGAAAAGAGAACACTTTCCTTTTGATACACCAGTTTACAGATACACAAAACCGTAAATTACTTTTTAAAACTTCAGTTTTGACCCTGGCAGCTCCTTCAGCTTATTCTCAAATTTATTTGGCAGACTTTGAGCATCTCCCGTGGTAAAGCATTGGATTGGTTGCTGGAGATATGAAGGCAAGCACACATCAAGCTCTGTCCAAGAGACCAGCAAACAGACTTGTCCCACTGTGGCTGACAAATGCCACCATGAGGCAATGAGAGTGCTGGGACCTCAGACTTGGAGCTGAAAGTCAGGCAAGTGACCTCTGTTTTTCCCATTCTGTGACATGCCCACCCTCAGGCCTTTCCACTCCCTGAAAGAAAAAGGCACATTTCACGGAGTTCCACTTGACCATACCGTCACCCAGAACACAGTCATGTGCCACATCGTGCCTGCTCAGTGTGCCGGGCACAGTCCTTGGCAGAGGGGACCCCAATACAGAGCAGAAGGTGAAATCTCTGTAGCCTGGAGAGGAGATTTTATGTTTCACAGAGGAAAGATGCACACAGAACTAGACAGAATGTGTTGGGTATTGACAATCGCTCAAAATCAAACAAACCATTTAGGATGTATAGAGGGAAATGTTGATAGAAAACAGGTTGTAGTTTTGTAAAAACTCATCAAGGAAACCCTTTCCGGTAAGGTGGCATTTGAAGTGTGTCCCCAGAGGAGTAAAGAACTGAAATGTCTAAAGGAACACCTCTCCAGCTAGAGGGGACAATGAGTACAAAGACCCTGAATGTGTTCTCTGTGTTTGAAGAACACACAACACAGTTGTGGTGGCTGGTGCGAAGGCGTGGATTGGTTTTGCTGGTGTTATCTGTGCTCCTGAGTATAGACTCAGACTGATGGACATGAGGAGGTGCAGCTGATCAAAAGGCTGTGTCCTAGATACAGTCTTTGGAAGGCTATGGTGTTTGGACCAGGGTGGCAGAAAGAAGAGGGGGGAAATGTGATCTGATTCTGGATACAGTTTGATTGTGAAGACAACAGGGTTTGCTGATGGCTGAGTATGAGACAAGAAAGAATGAAAGAAGTCAAGGTGGCCATTGGAAATATAAAAGCGCAGAAAATAGGCAGGGCTCCAGTTCCGGAAGTTTACCTATTGGGGGACTGGACATCTAGCAAGCTGGGTGCAAATAAAGGTGTCCTTTGTGGCCAGCTGTAGTGTTGCCCACTACTAACAACCTCCAGTAGACAGCCTGGGCAACCTTGTTGAGAAAGGTGTATATAAGCTAATGCTTGAGGACTGAGTGGGGGGGGGGCATTCATGTGAAGGCCCCTAAACATGACAGCCCCGAGTATGAAAGGGAGGAAATTAGACTGAAACCAGTCGGCACAACTCAAGCTGGCTTTGCTCAACATTTCTATTTTGTAGACTTAATTTTAAACAATGTGTGCATGTATGTGTCTGTGTGCATGTATGTGTCTGTGTGTGTGTGTGTGTGTGTGTGTGTACATGTCTGTGTGCATGTATATGTCTCTGTATATGTATGTGTCTGTGTGCATGTATGTGTCTGTATGTGGGTATGTACACCTGTGAATGCAAGCGCCTATCGGAATCCAGGTTGTGAGTTGTCGGACATGAATGCTGGGAGCTGGACTTGAATTCCCTGCAGACTGCTTTGCTCTAAACCACTGAGCCAACTCTCCAGCCCAGCTTTGCTCGACTCCTAAACACTCCAGCACAGTGGTTTTCAAAGTATCATCTGCAGCCCCGAGTTCCCAGAGGCCCTTTTAGAGCTATGGGCAAGGTCAAAACTCTTCTCACATCAGTTCGAAGCCATTCTTTTCACTTTTCATATGAAGTGTCTCTCATGACTGTACTGTGCCTCCCAAAAGCTGTGAGACGCTTTCACAACAGACTGAATGCAAAGCCAGTAGGCGAATCCAGCTGGCTTCTGTTGAGCCAGACATCAGAGAGGTGTGGGAAAATGTAGAGAAATGTCACTCTTCACACTGGGCTGTGTGGATTGTGTGAAATGATTACTCTCTAAGACCTATGCCATTTCCTGATAAATTAAATAGATTAATTAATATTTGAGAAAGGATCATTGTTTCTTTCAACCAATTACACAGTAAATTGCTCCATTAATTGGGTATACCTAAAGTAAATGTGGCTATCTCACACAAGCCCACAGAAGCCTTGGTTCCTCCATCATTTTTCTAGAATCTGAAACTCCTGAGACAAGTTTCAGAACTGCTGCTAGCATCAAGGTGATCTCCACAGTGGTACTTAGTGTCCGTATATAAAACTCTTCTCCTACTCAGAATGCCCCTTAGGAAAAAAAAAATGGAAAGAGTTGCTAACCTGAACTATTTCCTGTGTACCTAAAGGGAGGCAGACATTTTAACTAATGCAATCACAACAAGGGTGCCAAGGAAGAGAGACATTATAGTCTGGCCCGGAACACAGAACCAATAAGAGATAGAACTGGGATTGTGGCCCTGCCGGGCTGTGCACATTCACTATTCTTAACCATCAGCAGCAATTCAATATGTATGAGTGAATAAATGAAGGTTTAGGGTCAGTGCTGTGCAGGCGATCACAGTACCTTTAGCTAGTTGATTCTGCTGGCGCAGGCTAGTTGGAGGGGTCCTTTATCAGTGTTAAGAAGACCCGAGGACAAGCAAAAGGCCTGGGTAGGCAGTGCTGTGCTTCAAGCCCTGGGAACGGCTCTGTCATCAAGTCCCACAGGCAAACATTAGTTAGGATCAGATTCAAAGGTCCAAAGTTCAAGCCTACATGAGCACCCAGTAGACTTCAGATTGAACAGGAGTAGGACTGAGCTCATCCTCTGGCGCCTTCCATCTGAACCATGAGTGTCTTTAAGAGCTATGACCTGGCTCCTCTGATCTTCAAAGGGTCCAAGTGTTCGCTAGATATTGTGTGATTAAAATAACCAGCACAAACAATTTAAGAGGAGAAAATATTGACTATTGATTCAGTTCATGGTAGTCTGGCCCCATGTGTTTGGGTAGAAGAGTAACGTAGTAATAAGGTTATGTGGAAGCAGAAGATGTTTATCTCACTGAGAAATGGGAAGCCAGGGAGGGAGGGAAGGAGACAGAGAGAGAGAGGAGAGATGGGGGGAAGGGAGGGAAAAAGAAGAGAGAAAGGGAGAGAGAGAGACAGAGAGAGAGAGAGACAGAGAGAGAGAGAGAGAGAGGAGAGAGAGAGAGAGAGAGAGAGAGAGAGAGAGAGAGAGAGAGAGAGAGAAGAGGAGAAGGGAGACCACTTGACCACCTCTTCAATGTGGGAGTCTTTGGCAGGGGTGGGGGGATACTTCTTATTAAAACCATAGCGGTCTAGATGTCCTGACAGTCACATCTACAGGGGAGGCTTTGCCTGAGATTAGAAAATGTCCCCCTTTCCCTTTTCTGTTGTCCCAGTTAAGATCACAGAGCTGGAAACCAGTTAACTTATGGTGCAGAGTGCCCACGATGTGTCTGTTGAAACACAGTGGCACCCTTTTGCATGAAGTTCCCACAATGCTATGGGGTCATCGTGAAATCCTTCACAGGAATTTAGACATACCACAGGCGGGTTTCCTGGTTACAGTGTTGGCTGAGGGAGAACACTCATATTGAATTTTATTTTGCCATAATATATCCTATTTGGTGGCTTAAATATTCACACATAGTTTGCAGGCTTTGGGCTTTCACAACAATTCAAAATTTCAATGCCAAAATTACTGAGTGCAATTTATTTAAAGCTGCTCTAAAGGCCAGAATCAATAAAATATAAAGGGCTAATTATATTCTACTGAGTATACAGATCAACTCTAGTGAGAATTCGAAAATGCCACTTAAAGATTTTCTGTTTAGGAGAACGAGCAGTTTCTACTCTCTGTAATACAATTGCAGGCTAACAGGGGAGTTTTCAGATGTGAGAACTCACACTCTTCCGGCACAGGCTGTGTGATGTGCCCTGCCTCAGTTAAGAGGAGTTCAGCTTCTTCAGGGTGTGTGATATGTAAATGAAGTGAAGAAGAAGCCAGGAAACTCAGAGATGGCAGGTTCGGTATATGCTGGGAAGCAATGATATAGAAGGCCACTCTTCTCAGGTGACGTCTTTGGTCTCTTATGCATCTTCTGTAGCACCCTAACTCACTGAAAAGTGAGTACCAGCTGTGTGGGCTTACCACAGATGCACCCATTCCCCAAAACATACTGCCTAGTTGCATGTGTTTTAAACATCTGGTAGATAAAATTGCTCTTTCCCAGCATGCTTTGTCCACACCCCTCTGTTCCTGAGGGCCACTCTGTACCTGGAGCTTATTCCTGTTTTCTTCCTGTGGGATTCTACTAATGGCCTCTGCCTGGTTACTTCACTTCTTGACTCACATGAAGCAATTAAAGTGATTGTTTCTAGGTTCTTACTTCATAGTCAACACTTTCGTGAGTCATTTTATATGTGACTCAAAGCACACAGAAGGTTATCTCGGGGATATGCATGCAATATCAGAACTGCAGAGCCGAGCAAGGACCTCAGCACTACTCAGCAATACCAACTGTTTAATCAATTCCTAAGAGAAATGAGCAAAAGTTGCTCACAGTGATGATGGATTTTAAAAGTCCTCTTTGCCACTCTGATGATTTTGGCTTATATTTTAGAGTAGAAAGATGATTCCCTTGAACCTTGCTGTGAATTTGAGAATTACAACATGCTTGACTTTATTTGTAGTGCTCTACATTTATTTCTGCTCCCCCCGTGGACTTTTCCTTCTTTTCTTGAGCTCTTTTGATTTATTGAAATTATAACACATTGTCAAAAGTGAGATGTATTTCTTTCTCTCCCTATGAAGAGATCTTCTTGGTAACAAGATTGCTTTTCCAACAAGCAAGAGGTGGAAGCAAAGCTATGCCAACTCTAAGTCTAGGCCAGGAGCAAACAAACTACAGCCTACAGGCCAAATCTGGACAGCTGTCTATTTTTATAAATAAAGATTTATTGGAACACAGCCATACTCATTCATTTACATTTTGATTAGAGATGTTTTCCTGCCAAAACAGCAGAGCTGAGAAGCTGTAACTCTGCAGCTTGCAAACTAAAAATATTTACTTATCTAGACCTTCATGAAAAAGTTAGCTGACCTCTAGGCTGGCTTCAAGAGGCCTTGCACTCAATCTCTTTGAACATGTTCAACTATCCAGGTAAAACAGAACAAGCTGCTGCCTTTGAGGGTGAGTGATTTCCTGGGGGCAAAGAGATCAGCCTTCCTAGACAAGGCCATTGTGTACTCACCAGGCCTGGCAGAAGCCCTTCCATCCAAGAGCAGCTGATTCTAGGCCAGATTAGAACTATGTGGCTAACACATGAGCTCATGAGCAATAGTAAATGGCTGCTGTTTTATGGCACTAGCTCCTAGGATGGTTAACTAACTGATACAGAGCTTTGGGGTTTTCATTTTTTTTTTTTAACTTACATTCTCTATTGTCTTCTATTTTTATTCTGTTAGTGCTCCCTCTAAGATCTTCTAGTGCAGCTTACAGTTAATCATCCTCTCTCTCATTTTCACCACCAGTTCTGGCCCTCCATGGACTTCTCTGATCAGCCTCCTCCCAACTGCCATTCCATGGTGTGCCAAACTTTGGTTGTACCTTAAAATTGGCCACAGGTTAGACATGATCACTCCTGATTAGTTTTTACTATGGAGTTCTGTTTAGAGTGAATCATCTCCTCCCTATTTCCTCTTACAGCATGAACTGTGTATGGTGCAGGCAGGTTATTGGCTCATTCTGTTGTGTTCAGAATTGGCACATTAGAAGACGCTTCTAAGCAAACATTCATTTCTGGATTGACACCTGTTTTCTCAATGAACTGGAGGTCTTCTTTTCTGGCTTTCATTTTACAAGGCTTAAGGAAACCATCCATCATTTCAATGTTCATCCTTAGAAAAATCTTTTTTTTTCCTCCAGGTGAGACACATCTTTCTATCATTGTGCTCCATGATACTTTCTTTTCTCGTAGTTTGCTGTTTTATTGATTGGACTATTCAGATCTGTTCAGTTTGCTGAAATGGGGAAAAATGCATATTTGAAGACATTTTGGAGAGGCATGGCTTCTAATCTTGGTCTTCCTCTGTCATCTGTCCTGTTCTTTCATGACTCCAGTTTGGGCATGTGTCAGTCAGCCTTCTCTCCATTTCATTCACAGAGCTGATTTCCACATCACTTTTCTCTAAGTAGCATTTTGGAGCACGTTTCCCTCTCTACTTGAACACGGATTTCTTTCTCCATTTGAGTTAAATCAGTTACAACATATATTAAATTTTTTTTAACATTCTAAGTGTATAATTCAGTGGTTTCTAGAACATGTACAAAGTTGTTCAACTGTCACCGCTATCTAATGTCATAATATTTTGTCACCAGCTGAGCTGCCTACCAGAAGGCTCTAGGGTTGCAGATTTTATGAGCTGTGTGCCCAGGTTGGGGTGGGCTTTTCAGAGATGTAGCCCTCTCTCAGTCACCCATGCCTTTATAAGTAACTTCTCACCCACACTCCTTTGAATAATACAAATAAGTTGTTAGTTTACCACAGTGTGCTTTGGTAGAATAGTTTCCTGGGTCTTCCACTGGCTCCCTACCTGGTCTGAGTAGATGCTCATGTTGCATCTCTTGGGGAAAGTCTCACATAACGGTGCAATAAGAATCTGCCAACCAACCACACCCGCAGACAGTTTTAACCCAGACCCATGGAGATGAGAATGTCATCACATAAGTGCTGTGGGATGTTAATGTATGTCCTGTGGGAGCCCTTCTTGGGTTCCTTGTGGCGTTACCCAGCAGGTCCGTATAGAGGATGATTAGGACCATGGGCCTGAGTGCAGGTGTTTGAGATGGTCTGTACTTGGCTGTGCTGGGGGATGGTCTGTATGTCAAGTTGTTCTGATTGGTCAATAAATAAAACCTGATTGGCTGTGGCTAGGCAGGAAGGATAGGCGGGACTAACAGAGAGGAGAAATTAAAGGACAGGAAGGCAGAAGGACTAGCTGCAGCCGCTGCCATGACCAGCAGCATGTGAAGACGCCGATAAGCCACCAGCCACGTGACGAGGTATAGATTTGTAGAAATGCGTTACTTTAAGATATAAGAATAGTTAACAAGAAGCCTGCCACGGCCATACAGTTTGTAAGCAATATAAGTCTCTGTGTTTACTTGGTTGGGTCTGAGCGCTGTGGGACTGGCGGGTGACAGAGATTTGTCCTGACTGTGGGCAAGGCAGAAAAACTCAAGCTACAATAAGGAGCATTATTATACATGTATTTATTACTAGAGGCATATGATCCTGAAAATAATTCCAGCTACCAAGTAATAAAATTTAAACATCATATCTGCATAATATCAAAAGAGGTTCTCACTCAAAAAAATTGAAAACAGTAATATTAGCATCGCATGTTCTGATCATTGTTTCAGGGGAATTTTATGAGTTTGCTGGTTCCTGGAAGAGATTGGAAACAAAATCTATCCTCGATAGAGAATGGTCTTTTAAAACGGTTCATTTGTTTTTATTTTATGTGCACGCATGTTTGCCTGCCTGCATGTACACACATCCTGTGCGTGCAGTGCCTGAGGAAGCCAGAAGTCACCTGAACCCGGAGTTGCAGGCAGTTGTGAGGCGCCCTGTGGGTACCAGGATGCCCTGCAGAAATGGCAAACGCTCTTCACCCGCAAGCCTTCACTCCAGCCCTGCCCCGTGACCCTTCTCAGTGCTGTGCCACACGCCAGTCAGCTTGCTCTCGAAGCAGCTGTGCGCTCGGCACGATTTTCCACGGCAAAGCTTCTTTCTCTCGCTCAGTGTCATACATGACTAGCACGCCTTGGAAAGGACTGGAGCGCATGGTGCCTAAGACCATCCCCATCTTGTATTTCATACATCTCTGCCCCCTCCCCCACCCCACCCCTGGACAAAGAGCCACTCAACTTGAAAGAAGATTCAATCCGTTCACTGTGAAAGAAGACCCGTTCAATAAGGTGTGGGGATGCCTCGCTTTCAGAACATGCACATACGTGAATCGAGTGAAATGGGAAAAACAGTAAAAGTAGAGAAGGGCTGTAAAAATAAAGGGTTTATTTTTATTTTAGCTTGTGCTTTGCCTCCTTGGGGAAATTATAAACGCTAAGAAAGTAATATTGTGACTTTTTTTTCCCCTACAAGCTTTGTAGCATTTCTAATTAGCACCTTCCTCTTATGGGGAGCTTAAAAACTACAGTGACATTCAGAGACATAAGATCTCATTTTGTTTTAGCCACAGGTGGATAACAAGCTAATAAGCCACTGAAGAGGTGGAGCTGTGGCACATATTCATAGCTCAAAACTCGATGTCACGAGGAAAGAAAATGCTTTTTAGCATCCAGTGATGGCTCATATCTGAGTAACCGCCAGCAGCTGCACGCTGGTGTGTGAGCTGCACTCAGTACCCCTCAGTGTTATGGACATATCTCTAGTGTCCACATTAGCCTCTGCAGAAGCCTGGCTGGAAACCCTCCCCAAGGCATCCTTTTGCGTTTGTCTCCGGGCTTGCTCTCTGTGGTGGTAAATGGATTAACTCAGCAGTTTCTGATAGCATGATGGATGGACTCAGAATAGCAATTTTCTAAACACCCTTTCCTTACTTGATGGATGTTTCCATTGCCGTCTCTTCCCTTGGGGCTCTTTGTGTGCAAAATCTCTCTTCGAAAAGGAGTTTTCATTGCGTGCTATTAGCACTGAGTGGATTTATGGTGTTTCCTCATGCACACAGCCTTTCTGCCATTCTGTAGGTAAAGTTTGCTCTGGTATTCTGTGCGAATAATATCCTACGGCCTTGATCACCAGCTTCCTCTGTATTGGCATTGCTAAGCAGGTAACATGATTAAATACCCCAAATTAATACTTACTTTAGCCTAAGCAGACCAGAGTATAGCTAAAACTTATCACCTATCAGAAGGAGCATTTTCTTTCTTAAACATTCAGATAGATCCCCAGGGCTCCCTTGGATACCCTTGGTGCCTTCATTGATAATCTTGTCTGGTTTCATCACAAGCCTCAGTTGGGGTCAGATAATACAGCTGATATTACTAATCGGGTATATTTCTCCTCTATGACCTCCATCATTTGAGGCCCTAAGCATGTCCACCTCTTTGATGGATGGAAGAGAATTTGCCAAGATTGATGGATAAAGGCACCAACATTCTGGGAGAGAAGATTCTTGTAAGTTGTCAAGGATGTATGTGCGATATGTGGAATCTGAAAACAGTTACATTGTGACCATTACAGTCAAACTGAATTGTTTTTTTTAAACCTTGCTCCCACCTTAAAAAATAAAATTTGTAGAGAAAATTGAGAACTGTTCTGTCAATGTCCCATCACTGTGACCAAGCACCTGTGATGACTGACTTCTAGGGGGAAGGTTTGTTCTGGCTCAGGCTTTGAGGGTTTCTGTCTATGGCCACTGACTCCATTGCTTCGTGTCCATAATTACTTGGTACACCCAACTAGCTAGAATCACATGACCAAAAGTCTGCTCACTTCATGGTAGCCAGGGAGTAAATAGAGCACAAAGGGCTTGGGTCTCATCGTCTCCTCCTGCAAGGTCTCGCTTCCGGTGACTTAACCTTCCTTTCCAGGGTCCTCTGCCCCAACAGTTCCCAAACTTTCCAATAGTGCTCTGGGCTGGGTGCTAAGTCTCCAAGCAGTGGGCTTTGGGGGGGCATTCCACACACATACTACACCAACTCTGTGACAGCTGGGGGATGATTGAACTAGCTTCCAGGTGAAGGTTTCGTTTATTTATTTAACTTGTCCTTTGATGATTGTGTACTCCGTATGTTTTTTTTAATATCACACACACAGCAACCTCTCTTATTTCCCATCTCTGTCAACCCCTTGCCCCCCATCCTTCTAAATCCCTCTCCCATATTCATGTCTTTTTGTTTTGTGACTCGCTGAGTGTAACCAGAATGGTTTGTGTGTCCATGCTCTACCCATTAGAAAGCTGGTGGGCTCACCAGAAACCAGGCAATGGAGGGCAATGACTCCCTGACTCTGAAAATCTATCAGGAGGCACTGGTTCATAGCGAAGGGGAGGGCCTATCGAAGTGAGCTCCTCAATCATGACTGAGTGTCTTGTGTGGGTCCAGTGCCAGTAACCTCAGCTGCTATGAGTTCATGATTGCATTGACTGTGTGCCGTGCTCAGAGCAGAGAAGTTGTATCCTTTCTGCCTATCCCGTGGCTCTGACCTTCTTTCCAAGCCCTCCTCATCAATGTTCTTTAAAGGAGATGGTATAAGTGTCTTATTCAGGGCTAAGCGCTCACTATCAGGTCACTTATTCCCAGCACCTTGAGTTTCCTACTCAGCCATGGGCTTCTGTAATCACGGATGCTCACTGCAAAGGAAGACCTCTGATAAAGGCTGAGAGTAGCATTTGTCTTTGGGTATAAACGTAGGTATTTTAGGAAGGCACTGACACCGTGACAGTTTAGTTCAGGATTTTGAAGGACAGCTTCTTTCCTAATAATAGCGTTTGTATTCTTGGCTGGGGAGGGCTGATAGGCGACAGAGTGAAGCATGTAGATAAAAGCGCCCGGAAGCAGCTCCCTTCTGAATTTTCCTTCATGAAGAGTGAAAAAATAGACCCCCCAATTTTGTGCCTTTAGAATGTAAAAATGTACTGAATTTACCCTTGCTGGAAAGTTCTTCAGAAGAATGAAAGTCGTGGGGACAGCAATTCCATACTTCAGTCACCATCCAGGACCTGTGGACCCAAAGTGCTGTGTCTCACTTCCGGCGCAGGGTCCAGGAAGGAGTCCACATTATTTCTGTGGCAGAGCAAGTCACTTGGGGAAACCAGGGCAGAAGGTAAGAGTACACATCATGTGAGCAGCAGACATTCATGACAGTCCACTTAGTCCCCGCCCCTCACACCTGTGAAGCAAATCTCTTTTAGACCCAACTGTGGGCCACTGAAGGCATAGAGGAAGAATGTAGCCTTGACTGAACAAGTCTTTAATTTATGCTGGCATGAGAAAAAAATTACTGGAGTGTCTTGAATGAAGCATGTGCTTCTTGACAGACCTATGCTGCATGAAGTGAGAACAAACTGAGGTGTAGAAGTTAGCTCACCTGAGTCCTTTGTGCTGTAGTAATTGAAATTTCAGATGATAAGATCAAATAAAATAATTGGTTCTGGCAGGGAAACTGTGAATATTCAGTATGGAGGAAAAGGGTGCTATCAGAAGAATTATAAGAAAATAGATTCTAATACCTGCTATTTTTATAAAAGGAATAGCTTTGCTTAGGCCTAAAAGGAACAAGACTTAAGACTGTGAATCAATGGAAAGTGTTCTATTCTGGACAGGCTTCAGGAGCAGGTTCTGGAAATAATAATTCTCATGGCTCACAGAACAGTTTTAATCCAAATCAAGCTTGGATCTCTGTGGAAGAGAAAAAGAAAGCATACTGGCTTTGGGATAGAGAAAGATGAAGATGAGCAAGCAGTAAGGAACTCCAGAATATTAACATGCTCAAGTCCAAATGTGCCTGACTTGTTTCCTGTCTGAGTCGCAGAGTTCTATCACCCATTGGTTACCCAGGAGGAGGAAGGTAGGGGCACAAGGAGAGGTCATTTGCTGCAGTAAACTTGTGGTTTCTAGATAGAGAATTGTCAGTGGCAAATCCATATCTGTTCACACTTCCCAGGGTCATAGTTGACTGAATATTATCTTTTCAACTTGTGTTCCAGGTAATGTGAGTCTGTCTCCAACCTTGTTTTGGTGGGTAGTAAATTGTGGAACAGCAATCTTTTGAAGTTAGTTAATGTGATAAATCCACGGGAGTCTGTTTAAAGATGATTAAGGAAATTTATTAGGGTAAATTGAGGAAATTGAGTAGACAGCTCAAGTCGTCCTCTAACCTGACCAGGAGCGAATCCACCTGGCAGTTCCATCAGACCAGCAAGCAGGCAGCAGGGAGAAGGGGGTGGGCCCTTCTACCCCTTCCCTCTTTCCTTTTAAGAGGTCATGTACAATGGCAAGAAGCAACACCTCCTTCAGGCCATATACTCAAGGTCATGGGCAGAGCAAATACCACTACAGTTAGTTTCTGCTCTGGATTTGGTAACTAGAATCTTAGTTTCCCAACACAATAGACTAGCACAGATTCTAACTGCATGCTTTAAAAAAAAAATCCTAATTCCCAAATGAAATGCATCTGGGGTTTCTTACTGCTAACTTAAATAACCTCGTTATTTGTGTATCTTGATAGCTTTTTTGCTTTCTGAAAACTAAGAAACAGGCTAAAATGAAACACACTCAAAAGTGTTACCTTAGATGAACCCTACTTTATGTATTCTTAGCAAGTTAGCTCTGTCTGCCACCAAAAAAAAAAAAAAAGGTGAAATTTACATCATACTGTGAGGAACTCTCAGTCCCTACTGTCTGTGGTTAGAAGGTACCAATTCCTCAGGTATCATTTCACACCATCAAGCCATTTTTCTGTACAAAAGATCAAGAGCCTTTGGCTCAAGCCCATGTGAACTCTTCTCCAGCCACTGAATGGAAACTATGGCAGAGTACTGAAGAAATCCTTCACACCTAAGATGTCTCTGAATTGTAAGCACGCCTTGTCAAACTCAGCACCACAGTGAATAACAATACCAAATTATCTTCATCACCAACCCTTTCAGTTATATTTCATGAGTGTGTGAAAAATTAAAATCACAAAGGGTTTTTCCGAGAAGCAACCTCTTTGTCATTTCTGTTTGTCTGCAGGGCCTGAGGCACGGGTGAGCATGTGAAATTAGGCCTCGTTATTATAGTCAGCAATGGTGATGGAAACAGAGTCCACAGGAAACTCGGAACAGAATGAGCTGCTGTCAATGGAAATGCTTTCCAAGGTAACCTCCTCCCAGCTCCACAAATGCAGTCTCTCTTCCTGTCCCGTCTCCCTCCATCTTACGCTTTGCCCTCATCTCCTCTCCCTGACAAATCCAGTGGCCCCAAATCACCAACTTCTTTGCTCAAGATCTTCCTTCTCATGCATTTGACACCTTATCAGTTTCCAGAAATTGTTTTTACTTGAAAATATTAATGGCTTTTTTTTTTTAAGATCTTCCAGAATCTTTCTCAGTCTCTATAGTAAACATCTTTGCCTCACAGTAAATTCAGGCTCCCAGAGGTGACCTTCCAGGGCCACAGTTGGCTCAGCTGCACCTCCGAGCAAGGCCAGGCTCTCATGAACTCGCAGTGGCTTGCTGCAGTTTCCTGTCTGTGCTGGGGTCCTCGTCTCAGTCCAGTTTGGCCTTGCCCACCTCCTACATCCATCTTTGCTTTTTGTTACCTCCGTTCCTACTTCTGTTAGCGAGCCTATCACCCATCACCTTGAGATGTGTTTCTCATGTGCCACAACCCCTCCTTCCTTCCTAAACTCAGGCACTCGCTGAGCACTGGCAGAAAAGCCATGCTCACTGATGTCACAGGATAAATCAGAGTCTGTCTCCATCCAAGCTTTGTGACAACAAATGATGCCGAAAAGTCTCCCGATGCTCTATGAAAACAACATGCCCTGAGTCTCATGGTATCTAAGTTAAAACCCTCATGTGCTTCAAGTCCCAACAAGCGATTTCTTGCCCCAGATTAAGACTGTTCACTGGAAATGGGTTGCATCCATCCCGTTTTCTGTCGACATCACAGAGGCTGTGAAAACTCCTCAAGAACTAGTCTGATTAGTGTTACTAGTTTGATTTCAATTCAACAAATACTCAGTGTTTGCTACATGAAAAACACTATGGTGGCCAATCTGGAGAATTCAGTGATGGCTAAGAAGAGCCTCTGCTCTTCAAGAATATAAAATCAGAGGCAAGAAAGATGGCTCAGTGGCTA
This sequence comes from Peromyscus leucopus, assembly GCF_004664715.2. Lineage (NCBI taxonomy): Eukaryota > Metazoa > Chordata > Mammalia > Rodentia > Cricetidae > Peromyscus > Peromyscus leucopus. The sequence continues at coordinate 66,745,564 of NC_051073.1, forward strand.
AAGGCCCTTGCTGCGGGAGCCTGGCGTCCTGAGTTTAATTCCAGAACTTATGTAAAGATGGAAGGAGAGGACAAACTCCTCTGCCTTCCACACATTTGACGTGCATGCCCATGCACATGTGGTGAACAGACACACACGATGCACACACAGTAATAAATAGAAGAATATGAAATAAGATGGCAAAAGGCATGTGAAGGGAAATATTAGTTAATATGTAACCCCGACTGTGAGAGAGATAAAACAAGATTTGCTTTGAACAGAGCACTTAATGGTTTCTAGAGAAGGTAAGGTTTGCATTGGCCTTAAAAGATTTGCAGGATTGTGTGAGGCAAGGCGGTACTGGCTGAGCGAGCTGCAGCTTTCCCAAGCAGCACATGTCGTAATTGTGTGTCTGTCTCCAGCTGAGACAGGATTGGGCTCTTGGACAAACCACTTTGCATCCACCCTCAAGTCCTCTATGGCTTGGTTCATTGGATGTTCTGAGTAAATGTTAGTTCAATTAATTTAATTCATAGAGACTAGGATGCTTAAAAGCACATAATGCTTCTCAAATATGGACCAGAAGTCGTTGGATGGAGTTTTGCTAAGACCTTACTGTGCTGGATAGTTTTATGCCAACTTGGCACAAACTAAAGTCATCTGAAGAGGAAACCTCAATTGAAAAATGGCCTCCATAAGATCAATCCCTTTGCAAGTCTGTAAGGCATTTTCTTAGATTAAGGGGAAGAACTGAGCCCATTGTGAGTGGTGACATCTCTGGACTAGTGGTCCTGAGTCTATAAGAAAGCAGGCTGAGCAAGCCAGTAAGCAGCACTTCTCCATGGCCTCTGCATCAGCTCCTCCCTCCAGGATCCTGTCCTGTTTGTGTTCCTGTCCTAGTTTCCTTCAGTGATGAACAACAATGTGGAAGTGTAAGCCAAATAAACCCTTTCCTCCCCAACTTGCTTTTTGGTCAAGGTGTTTCATCACAGCCATAGTAACTCTAACTAAGATACTAATAAAAAAATTCAAAGATTAAAAATACAAACCATCTGTCCCATTCATTCCTGTCACCACTGAGCAGACTAGGTGAGCCCCATGGTACTCTCTAGAGTTCAGTGAGAAAAACCTTGATTATTATAGTACTATACTCGGTACTCCGTACCAGGAATCTGGTTCTCATAGTACTCCATTTGGTACTACCTACACAACACTGAAGCAAGTCAGTAGCCAGAGAGGTTGGATAACCTCCCTTTACTCAGCTCCTCTTCAGTAGAGCTTTGCATTTAGAAAGGAATCTCACTCATGTGGCTTGGGGACTTTGGAGGGATAAAAAAAAAATGCCTTATGATCTGTGGGCCAGTGCCACTTGGGAAGCAGAGAGATGAGATTGTGTTTGTGGGGTGGCCACCTTTATGATGATTCATCTATAGCCTAAAATGAAGAGCCCAAATCTTCTGTTACCTTCACCTGTACCCATAGGCATTCTACAGAGAAAATAGAGAGGTAAGACAAGCAGGAAGGACTCAAAACCATGCTTTCCCAATCAGTAGTCAGTAGTACTAGAGTGAGTCATCCAGACTGACCCTGGAGTGGGTGTGTGGCTCCACACCTTCTTCCCAATCAGTTTTCTGGGCAAGGATCTTCAAGTCAAAATATCTGTAATGGTAACTGATGATTCAGATACAGATTTTATAAGGTAGAAAGAAAAAACACCTGCTTACAGCTGTATCAAAGAGAAAAACCATGCTTATCTGCAGAAGGGGGAAGAAGTACAGTCGTCATCATTACTGATATTTAAGAAAATATATTAGTAAATGTAGTCCCATGACTGTTCTATATTCTGATCAATGTATCAGTCCTTGGATATTGACGTTAATAAAGATTTGGGCATAGGGAAGAGACTAGTGTGTGCATTGTCCCAAGTGTTCATGTTTATGTGCTTGAAAACATTTTCAATTGCCTTTTTCTTCTGAGATGCATACTTATAGCATGTTTTCAGTCCTTCAGCAAACATTTGTCAAGTGTTTTGTGTATCAGGCACTCTGCTAGAGAGTGGGGTTGCAACAGAGAATGAGATCATCGAGATGTCTGTCCTGGTAGCTTTGGTATAGTCTAATTGGGAATAACGTGAGGCAAAGAGACTCTGACACCCAACAGAAAAGTGCTGTAGCAGAGAAAGTCAGGTGGTGTCAGGGAGAGAACAGGAGCAACTAGTCTAGAATTGATGGCAGTAGAATGATCAGGGGAACCATGGGAAATCAGCTAGGCTGAAGGAGCTGTGTGAGTCAGGCAGGTGTAGGGGAAGTTGTAGTTATTTCTGCTTCTTCAATACCTTTCCCTTTAGGCAACAATCCACCTCCACCATGCAACACACTTCCAGTCCATGAAGCCCTGGGTTAAGGCTGACATTATCTTCACATCATAAGGGTGGGCACATTGCTCTAATCTGCTCAGTCAGTGTTTCCTACCTCTGGTCTCTACTTCTGGAGCATGGTCTTAGGCATATGTTAATAGCTAAGCCATTGAGGCTGACTCCAAGAGTACACATGGAAACTGCTGGAAAGAAAGGCCCACTGGAGTCCCCTGAGATTGTTTGCCTGATAGAATATGAAGCTGGATTTTTGCAAACAGGCAATACAGATAAGAAGACAGAGTTAGGGATGTATGTGTACCATCTCTCTCCATCTTCTACCAGGAAAGCAGTACCTTCTCAGCTTAACCCACACATCTGCATCCTCTTCCTGGGTATCTGTAGCCTGAGCTGGCAACTTTTAAGAGATGCTGAGTCAATAAAGAATAGCATCTTCAAAGCTGTCTTCAACCAATCATGGGATATGGCTAACGCCATGCTCTTGTTATGCCTTCTCAAGAGAAAAATAAATAAATGAAGGCAAACAATGAAACAACCTGGGTTTTGTTACTAACAAGGGATGGGGGTGTGGATGTTGAGAAGTGTTATCTTTGGTGACTACAGTGTATGAGGTATTTAATGCCAGACATGACAGTACTCGGCCAGGTCCTGCCACCAAATGTGGTTTGAATGACATAAATACATTTTTCTCATACTTCAAAATGCTAGAAGCTGAAAACAAGATGCCAGCAGGTTTGCCTAGCAGACATGGCCTTCTTACCACATCCTTACATTGACCTTCCTGGGTAGATGTGGTGTCTCTCTGTGTTCCAATTAGTCTCCTATTCTCTGGAGATATTGAAGCAGTCCATGGAGATGCTCCTGTTTCCCACTGGGTTCTTCTCCTGCCCCCCTCCATGAATGGAGTAGGTAGACATCATAAGATGTTCAAATGGGAGGTGCTTTGTTGGTTACCTGGGATTGACAACCTTAATTAGGTTAGATAACTTTAAGTGAATTGCCACACAGATTTTGATAGTTTAATAGAATAAGCTTGAGCTCTTGAAAGCAATGGGATCCTAGTCAAGGGCCTTTACAGCTTGAGCAGTCTACTAGCCCCCAGGAAGCTCTCTGTGCTTCTGGGTAGTAGTCCCTTGCAGAGCAGGCCCACAGAAAATGGTCACCAGTGGGAACCACAGGAGCAGTGTGACTCCAGGCTCAGTTTCTAGCAGCTCTCAAAGCTAGATGCAGCTGCCAGAATGCGGCAGCTATAGTGTCTTAGAGGTTGAGGCAGGAATGAATGCACCCTGCTACTTTCAGCTGTTGGCCATGTCACATCACAGAGGTTGGCTCCTGTAGTTAGCTGTTTTTTATTTTTGCTCTTTTGGTGGACCACCACCCAGCTCCCAAATAAATCACATGGAAACATATTCTTACTTATGATTGCCCAGTCTTAGCTTAGCTTGTTTCTAGCCAGCTTTTCTTAACTTAAATTTGCCTTCTCTGGACTTTTATTTTTCTCTATTCTATATGCCTTACTTCACTTCTTCCTCCATGACTGGCTGTGTAGCTGAGTGGCTAGCCCCCAGCATCCTCCTCTTCTCCTTTGTATCCTGCTTCTTCTATTTATTCTCTCTGCCTGCCAGCCCCACCTATCCTTTCTCCTGCCTCACTATTGGCTGTTCAGCTCTTTATTAGACCAATCAGGTGTTTTAGACAGGCAGAGTAACACAGCTTCACAGAGTTAAGTAAATGCAATATAAAAGAATGCAACACATCTTTGCATCATTGAAGAAATGTTCCACAGCATAAACAAATGTAACACATCTATAACCAATCTTCCACAACAGGTTCCAGCAATTCCCTGCCCAGAATTTCCTTTTCTCTGCTCCATTCCTCCTACCTCACCCCTGCCCACCCTGGTTGTGTTTTGACTTTTCAGTGTGCTGAATGAAGCCTTAGGACTCAGGATTTATCAAAGGTCAGCTGGGCCCTGATTGGCCAAAATACCACTATATGACATATGATTAGAAACAGGACCAATCAGGAAAGCACTGTAAAGAGTTTGTCTATTCCAGTTGCTGGCTGTCAATTTCATTCAGCTGGGGTCAGAGGCTCTTGCTTTCTGTGGTAGCAGCTGCTGCACTACCAGCTGTGGCCAGCTGCTTTTTACATATTGAGGCTCCTTTGCCCTTGGGGTGTGAGTTCCCTGACTGTCAGAGAATCCAGTGCTGGGCCAGAGGCTCTGCATAGGGGTCCCTGCGTATTTCTACCAGTGTCAGGTCCTATTGGACCAGGACCTGCTTTAACTCTTAGTCTAACTTTGCCACCTCCTTAACATCCTGTCACCAAACACATCTGAGGTCCTGGGGATCAAGGCTTCAACATACAAATTAGGCAGTATGGCTGCAATTCATAGCACAAATCCAGGAAGTTAAGATTTTTCTGTCAGTGAGAGAAGGGTGCATTCCCTACTTATAGATCTAAAATATTAACAATTATCATTTTTAAGATCACTTTTGTTTTTGTTTGGTTTCATTTGAGATGAGGTCTCATCTACTTCCTGCTGGCCTTGAAGTTACTGTTGAACAGAGTCTTACCCTCTTGTCCCCACCTCCCAAGGCTGGGATTACAGGCATGTGACAACATGCCTGTCTCACGCATGCTTTAATGTGTCAGAGGAAAAGCTACAGTGCATCAATTTGCATTTTGTAGCCGTCTAGATTTGCATTTTCTAGGAGTATTTTTTTCCTTGTGTAATTTCATCATTTGCTGTACCAGATACGTCTCTCTGATCCTCATGGTGACCACTGTCATGGCGACTGTAGACACACAGCATTCAGTACCTCCTATGCTCCTGTATCCAGGGCTTTGCCATTGCTGTACAGGCCATCGACGGGACTCCAACCATACAAACAGATCAAAGTGCTGGGACAGTGACAGACCTGGAAAGACTTCTGTCACATGGCTGTGGAAAACAGTGAGTCAATGCTTACCCCCAGCAATCCTTGCGGGGGGGATGATCTTGAGTACCTCTGTCCATGGCTGTCCCTGGGATTACCAACACAATTATATATCCTTGTATTGATTTCCCTGTTCCCATCTGCTTGGATTGTCTCCTTCTGACCCCTTAGGTTAACTCCCACCCCCACCCCACAGACGTTACTGATAGAGAAGTCCTATCGCAGCTGTGTTCAGAGACGTTTACGAACTGTTTTGGGCTTTGGTACTTTACGACTCTCTCTTCATCATTTGCCATGAGGATTTCATAAGTCAAAAACATTAACTTTGGGGGCAATGTCAAAAAGTTGTGAAAGGAATATATCTCTGGACTCCACGATGTGCCAAACTAGAATGAGGTCAAAAGAAATCATTTTCACATTTGCCTTTAATACTTCAGAACTGCAATGTTTAGAAAGACTCCTATGGTGCGACTGTTTCTATCACTCAGAAATGAAATGTATACCTCTGTAAGTTCTGTTTGGTATTGGGTGCTTAGTTCTTTAGATGGTGTTGTGTAGCTAGTTCCTACAATTGAAACACTCCCTCCTTGAGGGAGGCTCAGACGATTCTAGAAACCTATAAGGCTTGGGAAGTTAAGGAAATGAGGGAACTCTTACCTACCCCACTCCATTAAATAAGCACTAAATAATCACTGAGGAAGAGGAGAGTCTTTGGTGTTGCCTCCCAGGTGTGCAGGGAGCTCCACATGGTGTTTTTGTGAGTCATTACCTATGATGGCATTGAGTCAGCCATGTTCTGTGGCGAGCTCCTCGGCCAGCGAGGAAGAATGACCACCACTGAGGATTCTTCTCAGATCACACTTTATTGGAGCGCCTCTTGGTTAAGGGAGAGGGGGAGGTGAGGGGCCCCGAGAACTAAACTGAAGCTGCTTATATAGGGAATCAGGCAAACGTGCCGTACTGTGATTGGGTCCTGCCAGAATGCAAGCACGGGGAGCCACAGGATAGGCTGAGGACATAGAGCCAATTACCATACCCGTGCATGCACAGGTCACAGGACACTTAGTCCCGAGAGCATAGCCAAATATGGAGGTGTTTACAGCTAGGCTACCAGGAAGCCAGCGCCATCTTAGAATGGTGGCTCCCTACAATGTTCCGAAAGTAACCCCAATGTTAACTCACTTGTTCACAAAGCAATGCATGGATGAAATCTTTAGTTTGGTCTCTTGTTGGTGCTCTATCCATGTAGGTATTTCCTCATGCCTTTCCCCCCAAGTAAAGCAACAACGTGATGTTCTGGTAGCTTGAGAAATAGACCACCCTTCTGAGATTTATTTAGAGTGTGTGTAAGATCATTTCTTAATGTGTCTGTTGCTTATAGTCCATCTGTTTTAAGTGGAGTGTTGCTCACTCTGCTGCATCATTTCCCTCCTTTGAATCACAGCTTTGATTTTTCCCAGTTCCTTGTTTTCACATTAAGAAGGGCTCTATATGCTTTTCTGGAATTAACTCCTGTGTCAGGAAGAATACAAGTCATATTCTTCCAAAATTGCAGGGTCTTACCCAAACCTTTGTTTAGGGAGCCTTCAGATTAAAAAAAAACAAAAACAAACAAACAAACAAAAAAACCCACCACCAGATCCTGGAAGGTATTGTTGTTCCGTGGGCTTTCAGTTAAACCGTAGGCCACCGATGAAAATACTGAACACTTTCACCCCAATGTAGCCCAGCAGTATTGAGATAAGATGAGGAAACCTGGCACAGGGGGAGGAAGAAGGGGAGAGAGGAAAACTGAGCTGACTGGTCCCCAGCAACAGAGACCCTCCACATGGTTGCCATGGTCAGGAGGGGGCGGAGCCTGAGGCTTGTCAACTACAGGTGGGGCTGAGTTCGCACCGAGGCAATAGTGAATTTGGGTGAGTGTATTACCCCTGCTTCCTTCCCTAAGACATAGACTCCTCACTTGAGTGAGCATCAATGATACCCCACTTTTTTGAGGAGTGCTTTAGGGAGTGGGGACACGGCAGAATTGGGTACGGTTCCTTATGTAATGGAGTGATGATCTATTGTGCTCATCTAGACCTACAGCAATGCAGTTGTGAGTCACTTTCCCTTATAGCTGTGGGCTGTGATGATGGCAACAGTGACCTTGCAAATACATCAACCAGTTTGAAGAACTTAGTACAGTGGGGATGGGTCTCTGCATTTTGTCTCCCCCCACCCCATAGTTATAATACTATTCTTTATAAAACCTACAAGCCCCTGTTCCAACTCAGGCAGGAAGCACTGAATAATAGATCCGGGTGTTAGCTGAAAGAACATCGAAAAGCATTCAAACATGCACACAGGATGTTCAACTGCAGAACTGACCTGAGGAATTGAAGCCTGGAGTTAAGAGGAAATATAGGACAGTAGAGTGAGAAATCCTGCGTAGTTAGTAGAGACTGTCTCCAGAGGCTCTGTGAGTCCAGAACCACAGCTGCAAATCACAGTGAAAGAATATCCAATACCTTAAACACCACATAGGACAGAATTACTGAAGACTAATTCCCCTTCCTTCATGACTCTCACACTTCGTGCTCCCAAATTTGACAGCATAGCAGTGAATGCAAAGCTCAGTGATTATATACACACATACATGAAGAGCGAGCAGGTATTACTTTTTCCTGGTGGGAACTAATAAATGCAACTGAGTGGGGTGTTTGTTTTATTTTTGTCAGCAATACCATTTCTGAATATACAACTAACATAATTGAAAAATCTAGGGCAAATGGAAAATTTTATGCACATCTTCATAGCCAAAATATGGTGTCCTGGTTAGCTTTTGTTCACTTGACACAGCTGGAGTCATCTAGGAAGAGGGAACCTCAGCTGAGAAAAAATCTCCATCAGATTGGCCTACAGGCACGTCTGTGAAGCATTTTCTTAATTAATGATTGATGTGGGAGTTTCCAGTGCATGATGTCACTCCTGAACAGGTGCTCCTAGGTCGTATAAGAAAGCAGGCTGAGCAAGCCACAGAGAGCACGCCAGTAAACAGCATTCCTCAATGAGCTCCCCTACAGTTCCTGCCTCCAGGTTTCTGCTTGAGTTCCTGTCCTGACCTCCCTCAGTGATAAATTATAAGCTGCTAGATAAAAAATAAACCCTTTCCTCCCCAAGGTGCTTTGAGTCATGGTGTGTATCACAACAAAAGAAAGCAAATGACTGCAAATGGAAAGTATCCATATGTTGGATGTATATACTATGTATGATATATACACATAATGGAATATTCAGCTTTTAAAAGAATGACAGTTTTAGCACATGGTACAATATGGATGACCTTTGAAGGCTAAGAGAAGTCAGACATGAGGTACAAATGTATGATGCCACTTATATGAAATACCTTATGCAGGCAAATACATAGAGACCAGCAGTAGACTACATACGCCAGGGCCAGGAAGCAGAAGCAGTGTGTGTGTGTGTGTGTGTGTGTGTGTGTGTGTGTGTGTGTGTATGTGTGTGTGTGTGCAAAGTTTCAAATGACAAAGATGGGAAGGTCCTGGAGAAGATTGATAGTGACAATTTCAGAACAATACAACTGTGTTAACCACTGGACTCTATATAGAATGATGGGGGGAGTGGTAGATTTTATGTTATCTGGAAAAAAAGTGAGTTGGGATGGATGGATGGATGTGTGGAAGAAATGAGTGAGCAAGATGTGTCCTATTTTCTATAGAAAAGCAAACTTCTGGAGTATACAGGAAAGTTCTTCCTAAATCTCACTGTAAAGAGTAGAAGACAGAATTAAAGGAAAGTGAGCATGTTGTATTGTTTATAAATATTGATTCCTATGGCCAAAAATAGGTGACAAGTGTTGCAGTTTCTTTCTGATGCTGTGATAAAACACTTTGACCAAAAGTAATTTGGAAAGGAAAGGGTTTAATTGGCTTACATTTCCAGGTGATCAATCTATCAATGAGAAAAGTGAGGGCAGAAACTCCAAGCAGGAACCTAGAGACAAGAACCATGGAGTAAACTGCTTGCTGACTTACTTTCTGACTTGCTCTCATGTAGTTGTTTTTTTTTCCTCTTTGGGGGCCTGCCACACAGCTCCCAAATAAATACATGGAGACTTGTTCTTACTTATGAATGCCCAGCCTTAGCTTGGCTTGTTTCTAGCCAGCTTTTCTAACTTAAATTAAATTATTCCATTTCTCTTTAATTACATTTGCCTCTGGGCCTTTTATTTATTCTATATATCTTTCTTTCCTTCTTACTCCATAGCTGGCTGTGTAGCTGGGTGCCTGGCCCCTGGCGTCCTCCTCTCCTTCTTCTTTTCTCACTTCTCCTCTTGCTCTTCCCTTAAGCCTAGATTTCTCTCCTATTTATTCTCTCTGCATGGCAGCCCTGCCTATTCCTCTCTTGCCTAGCTATTGGCCATTCAGCTCTTTAATAGACCAATCAGGTGTTTTAGGCAGGCAAAGTAACACAGTTTTACAGAATTAAACAAATGTAACATAAAAGAATGCAACATATTCTTCTTGCATCATTAAACAAAATATTCCATGGCACAAATTAATGTAACACATCTTAAACTAATATTCTACAACACTCTCAGGTCTGTCATGTACTAGCTTTCTTATGCAGGCCCACCTGTCTAGGGATGGTGCCACCACAATAGTTAGGCTCTCCCACATGTATTATCAATCAAAACAATGCCCCACAGATATGTCCACAGGCAATGTGATCTAGGTTATTCCTCAGTAAGGGGTTGTTGACAAGAAAGTTGTTTGATGTGCTGGAATATTTGCTAGCATGCAATGTTAACCCAGATTCTCTAGAGAAACGGAAGCAATAAAATCTATAAAGATTCAGCAGCATAAGAAATATTTAAAGGGCTGACTGACATGATTATGGAGGCCAAAAAGTTCTGTGATATACCCCCTGTAAGATAGAGAAGTGGGAAAGCCTGCAATGAGAAGTGGTGTTCAAAGTCCCAGAGTTCAAAGGCTTAAGAACCTGGTGTTCTGGGAAGAAGAATATGAATGTTCATGTTTGAAAGGAGGGTTTCACCCCTTCCCACAGTTATGTTTTATGTGAATTGTGAACAACCTAGATAGAAGCTGTCCTTGTTTGTGAGGGTGAAGTTCTTCATTTAGTCTATAGCTGCAAATCCCAATATTGCTTAAAAATGCCTTCAGAGACAAATCCAAAAATTATGTTTTTGTATTTTATTTATTTTGTGCATCATGCATGCGTGCATGATGTCATGATGTACATGTGAAAGTCGGAGGACACTTTGTAGGAATTATTTCTTTCCTTCCACTATGTGAATTCTTGGAATCAAACTCAGGTCATCAGGCTTGGTGGAAAGGACCATCTCACTGGGCCCCAGAAATAATGTTTTACAAGCTCTCTGAGTAACATTCCTTATAGTTATATTGCCGCTTTGAATTGGCCATCACACATGCGTAACACATACACATAAATAAATATTGCATGTGCTCTGCCTTGCATGCCAGTCCAGTTTTCATTACTATAATAATAAACAAATTTTATGAAGAAAGGCTTGCTTAGCTTATGGTTCTAAATGGTTGGGATCCAAGATCAGAGGAGCCCTGAGTGTTGGCCTTTCATGAGGATTTCACAGAAGAAGGGTAACAACAGCAGTAGTAGCACACATGGGAGGAAGAGATTTAGATTCCTTCTCTAAACAAGATGCCTGTTATTGGTTTTTTAGTCTTTTAAGAGGCCCACCACCCAGCCCCAAATAAATCACAAACAGAAGCTTATTCTTACTTATAAATGCCCACCCCTAGCTTGGTTTGTTTCTAGCCAGCTTTCTTTAATTTTAAATTATCCCATCTATCTTTTGCCTCTGAGCTTTTATCTTTCTCTATTCCTATATACCTTTCTTTGTGTCTTACTCCATGGCTGGCTATGTAGTTAGGTGGCTGGCCCCTGGAGTCCTCTTTCTCTGGCTACTTTTTTTCTCCTCCCAGATTTTTCCTATGTATTCTCTCTGCCTGACATCCTCACCTATCCTTTCTCCTGCTTTGCTATTGACTGTTCAGCTCTTTATTAGATCATCAGGTGTTTTAGACAGGCACAGTAACACAGCTTCACAGAGTTAAACAAATGCAACATAAGCAAAAATAACACACCTTAAAACAATATCCTACAACAGATGCCAGAGCGAGGAGCAGTCATGCTTACTTAATTTAGAACAGCTCTCCTATAGGAATTAATTCAGTGTCCCTTCTGACTTTTCAAAGGCAATACTCCCAGGGATCCTACGACTTCCCAGGAAGCCCCACTTCCTAAAAGTCTCACCACCTCTCACCTCACCACACTGAGAACCAATGTTGTGGAATGTTATTTTAACTGTGTAAAGGTATGTTACATTTGTTTCTGCTGCCTTTGTTCACAATGCAAAGACACATTACATTTGCTTGATTAAATAAAATTAACCCAGGGTCAGGAGGCTGAGTCAGCAGCTAGCTGACAGGAAGTGGTAGGGAGGAGCTAAGTGTAGCCAGGGTTCTTAAGAGGGGGCTGAGCAGAAGGATGCCCCCTTTTTCAGTAGATGCAAGCAAGGAGAGAAGGTTAGCTCTTTGCTATTTAGCCTCTCTGAGCTTAGAATCCTGAGTTCTGTGGAAGGATAGAGATTTTGATAAAGTTTCCTTCGGTGATAGAGCTGGTGCTTGAGGGAACAGAATTCCCACCTGGCCAAGGCCAATGCGGCTCAACTGTTGTTGGTTGCTATGAAGTTGCAATTTCTGGCTGGGGCCATAGTTGCTTAAGGTGCAGCCACTGTATTGGATGATGAACAACAGACCAAGCATTCAACACACAAATCACTAGAGGCACAAAGACAGCAGACTGCATGTGTAGTCTTACAATTCAGCCACTGAAAGTTAGATTCATCAGACTGGTAGCTCAGGTAGCCTATCTCTTGGGCATTGCCAATGACCAAAGTCAATGGTAAAAGCATCACTAAAATAAGACAAGAGGAAGCATCATTTATAGAGGTGCCTTGGGAATCCACTTCAATCGTCTTAATCGTGTGGGGTGGGCTACAGAAGGGAATGCACTGAATGGTTCTAGTGTCACAATTCAGCCCTTACTTGTTCTTCAACTTTGGCTTCTGTCGTAGACTTTAGAAGATCAAAGTGCTTGACGTCCCAAAGCAATGCATTCTAATATCCCAAACCATGTGTGATCAGTGACCATACGATTACACAAGTTACCCTTGGGTCCAGACAATGAATTGACATCAATTGTAAATACAGTCATGTCATTTGGATACGTTGCTGTCGTCATGACATTCACTTGCAAATATGGGCAAGCTGGAGGTGTAGGTTCAATTAAAGTTTCATATGCGTCTCAGAGTCTGTTGAAATATTAATTGATATTCATGAATTTAGAGTAAAATTCTATAACCATTCATTTCACTATGAACCATCAACTTCATACATAAAATAATTTAATGCTTCTCAAACAATACACAGAGAAATATTTATTTTGTAGGATTATGAAACTGCACCATTATCACTGACTAAATCATAAAACCCAGGACTCCAAAGAGGCTTCACCTCAATCATCTCTACAAGAAAATACAGAAGGCTTCATACCTTGTTTAGCATGCTGCTTTTCGTGTTTTATTGCTTTATTATTCTTATATTGTATATATTTTAGTTAAAATATAATCACATCACTTTCCCCTACCCTTTTCCTCTCTTCATCCCTTTCCAACTCCCTTCCTTCTATGCTTCCCCAAGCTCACTCTCAAATTGATAGCCTGTTCTTTAATTATTATCATTACATATGTTATTATTGCTACATGTATGTGTATATATGTATATATACAGACAAATATATGAATTCAACCTGCTGAGTCCATTTTTGTTGTTTGTGGACATATTATTTCAGAGCTGATCACCTTGTGTTGGATATCCAATTAGGGGCTCATCGCTGGGAGTGGACAATTCTTCTCTCAGAAGTCATAAGTTGGCTGTAGTTCTTTGTCTAAGGGCCCCATAAAATTTACCTCCTTCATAGTTAACATATCTATTGATGTTACCATTGCTCCCAGCATATTCATGTGTCTATTTCTATAAGAGACTACTTCACAGCAGACTTCCTGGTATTCTGGTTCTTACAGTTTTCCCCACTCTGCTTTGTAATATTACCTGAGCTATTGAGTGCTCAGGTCCTGAAGCTGCATGGCAGTTGTGTTAACCAGGCTTTACCAGACCTAAGCCAGAACTGTTATTGGTTATTACACACACACACACACACACACACACACACACACACACACACACACGTACGTATATTACATGTACAGTGATATAGCAAAGAATTGGTGGAGTTATGATTTGAACCCAGGCTTACAGATCCACAACTCTCTCTCTTGTGGATAGCACATGCTTCACTAAGTGTAAGCAAAAAAAACCTATAATTTTATTTAAAATTTTTCTAACTGGGAACTAATCTTACCTATTCACTATATTAGTCAGCTTCATATTACAGTAATGAGTACCTGGAATAACTCATTTTTCAGAGAACATGGTTATTAACATGATTTATGGAAAGTTTCACTAACAACCAGGCAGAACTCTGGTGGGAATATTAGAAAGCACCAGAGGAGGAAGGCGCACAATAAACTGCTCATCTTATGGGCAGGAAACAGAGAGTGAGGGCATGCACTAGGTCCCACAACCCTCACGAGGGCGCATCCACAAGGACTTTAGTACCCCCTTCAGACCTTGTCTCCTGAAGATCCCACTTCCCAGTGCAGCCGCCCTGCCTGGAAACAAAGTCTTGTACATAAGGGTCTTTGAGGATCATGTACCCAGGTCATAGTACTGATCATTCAAAACAAAACAAATAAAAAAAACTTTACATGTATTCATGGAATAATATTTTTAAATTTTTTATAGATTCAGCTCACCACTATTTGTGGCTTGAATCAATATTATTATTCTCTCAAGGATTAAAAAAAATCTAACCTTTCCCAAACAGGGGAAGTGAGGTAGTGAGGTAGGAAAGGGGGTCTGGTGGGCTACAGAGAGTCTTGAAACTGTTTGCTGAAAATACTATTTCATGCAAGGAAAGGAAGCATCAAACTTCAAACATTGATAGTATAAATGAGTGTGTATCTACATCACAACATGACTGGAAATCTACCACCTAAACAGGCACAGGTCACAAATGAATATTCTCAGAATCATCTATCAATCTCTCTAAACCCAAAGATACTTATTGAAGGACAAGCTACCCAAGTCTTAGGTTTCTTTTGTTTTTTAACTCAATGCTTTCAAGTTATACTCTTTCACTGATCACCATCACATGGTTCTGCCCCAAAGAGTGAGACAAGTACCTCTCTACAAGACTTCTGTAGAATATTATTTTAAGATGTGTTACATTTGCATATACTGTGGAACATTTGTTTTAATAATGCAAAGTTGTGTTGCATTTTTTATGTTGCATGTACTTAACTCAATGAAGCTGTGTTACTTTGCCTGTCTAAAACACCTGGTGGTCTAATAAAGAGCTGAACAACCAATAACAACGCAGGAGAAAGAATAAGTGGGGCTGGCAGGCAGAAAGAATAAATAGAAGGAGAAATCTGGGAGGAAAAGCAGAAAAGCTAGTGGGATCTAGGAGGAGGATATCAGGGCCCAGCCACCCAGCCACCCAGCCACCCAGCCACCTTGCTACCCAGCCAGCCATGGAGTAAGAATGAAAGTAAGATACACAGAAGTAATAAAAGGAAAAAGCCCAGAGACAAAAGGTAGATGGGATAATTTAAGTTAAGAAAAGCTGTCAAGAAACAAGTCAAGCTAAGGCCAGGCATTTATAATTAAGAATAAGCCTCCATTGGTGATTTGTTTGGGAGCTGGGTGGCAAAAGCAAAAGGAAACAAGAACAACTTCTGCCAACCCATGACAAAAAAATTATTTTTAATGTGTTTTTGCTAACTAGGAACTGACAAGTTTTAGAGTAAACAATGTACAGAATGCTGTAACTGGTCCCAAAGAGATGGCAAAACTCCGCCCTTTAGAAAACTAGTTGTAACATCCCTGTCTCTATTAGATCCTGCTGGAGTTCCATAAAGCACTCTCATAGAGCATTCAAGCCTCATAACAACCCAGGGACTTAGGTGTGAGCAGTTCCAGGTGGTAAGCAAAAGAAGAAATGGAAATGGAAAGGGTCTTTCCCATTATCACACAGCATTTACAATGCAAGTGTAGCCTATTATGCACTGTGCATAGTACCTATAATTAGACACAAAAACCAAGGCAGGCAGACACTTCAGATCTGGGTCACTGATGGAGGGGATCAGCAGAAAGAACAACACTCTGGCAGAAGCTTATCTCAAGAATGACAAAACGGGATGGAAAGAATCCTGTAATTAATTCTTGTTTCTAACAATTCTTCATTCTACATAAGGACATGAAAAAGCCCTTGGAATAAGCTTTAAGCCCTTGGAAATCCACATCAGGGTGGGCATGTTTTCTCACTTTCTCTTAGATAAGAAGAATATATAACACATGTGTAAATATCAAAATCTACATATATAAATGTTTAATTTAATTTTAATATATGAACAACATCTGCATACAGAATTATGTGTAAATGAATGATGCCCATGTTAATGTCTGCTAACAACTAAAATGCCCTGTGTATTGAGTATGCTTTACACTAATCTTAATACTGGTGGGATTAATCCACCGAGCCATTTACTGTCAAGAGATACACTCCTATTATTTACTAATGAAAAAAATCCCATTTGCCACAAATATATAAGAAAAGCTACCCATTTTTCAGTGTGTCTAGATAACTATTACCAGGGAGCCTTATTGTAGTGACTACTCTCCTGTGCATAAAATGCACATTAAAATTGAAAATTGAAAAGCAAAGATTTGTTGACATTTCCACATTTCAGGATTGGAGCAATAGTCTATAATTTGGTTGTAAAAGGAAGACAGAGGTAGAAATAACTTTAGCAACAGAAATAGAAGTCCCCCAATCCAAACCATGCTTTCCTTTTTATTCTGTCCTAAAGATGGAGTGGTATTTTAACACTCGGAAGCTGGCTCTCTGTCTACACCAGTTATACACTGACCCTGGGTTAAAAGACACTTTAACTCCAACAGGAAACTATTAGAAACCGAACAGGAACTTGAAAGAAAAAAAATTAGTTTGTTTCATTTTGCTTACATGTTTCCTATATTGACATGACTGTTTAAATTTTTATTAGAATTAGCCAAATTTCCTTTTCCCCCATATATATTGGACCAAATATTTAGTTCCCAAGAAAAATAGTATTATATCAACATTAGCTATCCTATGATCAAATGATTCCATGTACATTAAAATGTGTAGAGCAGGGGAGATGTCTCAGTCAGCTAAGGTCCTGCCACACAAGCCCAAGGACCTGAGTTTGGATCCCCCAAATCCACATAAAAAGCCAGGTGTGGTGGTGTATGATTGCAACCTGCTCCAGCCTTGGGGATGAGGGTGGAGACAGAATACCTGAAGCTCTTTGGTCAGTCTAGCCAAATCAGTGAGGCTTAAGCTCAGTCAGAGACCCTAACTCAGAAAAGACAGGTAGAGGAAAGACATCAAACATCAACCTTGGGCCTCCACATGCATGGATACACATATACATGTATGCCCACACATACAGGAGCACGTACTATACAGCGCACACACACACACACACACACACACACACACACACACACATTAAATTGAAATTGAAATATATATATGTAAATATTTTTATAGAGAAAGATTTTTTTATATAAGTAATAGGCCCACAGTATTATGAAGGCTAGCTTCTCAGATCTGTAGTAGCAAAGATGGAGAGCCAAGAGAGTTGATGGAGTAAATCCCAGTCTGTAAACCAGCAGGAGTAAGACCCCAGAAGAACTGATCTTTCTGTTCAAGACCAAGGACAATAAAAACGACTTCTGTCCAACGCCCACAGTTCAGTTCTCTCAGATTGCTGAGGATCAGCATTCCGATTGTGTTTAGGCCGCAACTGATTGGAAGAGGCCTGCTCAAATTAAGGAAGGTGACTTGTATCAATCAATTCACCAATTCTGTTATTCATCACACCCAGAGATACCTCCACAGACATACCTGGAGTGATGTTTGACTAAATATCTGGGCACCCTGTGGTCTAATTAGGTCAACGTAGAAAAATCAGCCATCACTGATATGAAGCACTTCATGGTAATTTCATGATTAGAAGTTATTTCATTGCTAATTCTTCACCTTAATGCTAACAACCAGTGCACAGCATGGTCCTTCATCATCCTTCCTCTCTCTCTCCCTCTCTCCCTCTCTCCCTCTCCCCCTCTCTCCCTCTCTCCCTCTCTCTCTCTCTTCTTTCTTTTTTTTTCTTCTCTGTCTCTCTCTCTCTCTCTCCTCCCTCTCTCTCTCTCTCTCTCTCTCTCTCTCTCTCTCTCTCTCTCTCTCTCTCTCTCTCTGCATACACATGTATGCGCACACATGTGAGACTGTCTCCAAGGCAAGTTACTTGTAATTGGAGAGAGAAGACATCTACAGTGCCAAATTAACACCAAGTTCTGAGTTAAATAGGGCTGGTGAGAGAACACCCCTGAAGCCTTTCCAGGTTGGACCTCTACTGGCTTTCTGGCTCTGCTTCCACACCATGGATGGAAGTTCCAAGAAGCCTGGCAGATCGTTGGGCATTCAGTGAGGCAGAGTGACAGGGACGACGCATGTTATTTTATTGTTTCCAATAATACAGAATGTCAACAATGTAGCTAATTCTACTTGGCATTGCAATGAAAACTGCTCATGTAAGACTGGACATGTTTCAGAATGCAGGGAGCATGTGAACTGGTGAGGGAGGGCACAGTCCAGTGGTAAAGGGAAGTCACCTCCTAAACACAAACCCCAGGAAGTTACAGACAGATCCTGCAGCTGATTCAAAGCCCACAGAGACCAGCCCACTACAGTCCCTGCATGCTGGGATCAAAGAGCTTGTGGATCTGAATGGTGACTGGTAGAATGCTGCATAAACCTTCTACTTGTTAAACACACGTTCAGTAACAAATCCACAAATCCACCCATGACTCCTCAAAAACTGTGCACTGATTATACTAAAGAACGTTTTGTGAGTGTGTGGACGAAGAAATACTGGCTCAGAGAGAATCCCTGACTTATTCAAGGCCAGGCATCTAGTGGTGAGAACATCAGGATTGAGCTGGGAGCCTGACTCCAAAGCCTGTGCCAAAACAAGTAAGAACAGATAAAAAATACACGAAGATTCAACACCCCACTAGAGTCCGAGAACCACAGTCAGACTTCGTTCTATGTCACCCCCTCCCAGACTTGGGACCATTTTGGAAGGAGGGGTCGACTGAATGTGAACAACAGAGGAAGGGGTGGGGGACTGAATATCATTCTCTCCTGAGATAAAAGCCTCCACCTGGCAGGGAAGCTCTGGAAGACACAGGGTGTTAGAAAGGAAGTAGAATATTAGAATGTTCTAAAGGCTGGTAGAGCATCTCATCCTGCAGGGAAGCTCCTTAAATTTAAAAGGGAAACAACTCAAAGGCTTCAGAAAAGTCCATGAAGCTGACTAGACACGTAACGTCCCTCCCTCCCCAAGCTGCAAGGACTGCTGAGAAACACCGAGCTATGCAGAGGAGGCTCAGACAGGCTGGGTTTCCTGGGGAAGGCTCAGACCAACTGAGCTTCTGGGAAAGGGCACCTTCCAGCCTGTTGAGTGGCCTGCAGGCTGTGCAGTGTGTTCCTCCAGGTTCCCAGCTTTGTGAGCTGCCACCCATTTTGGAGTGGGGTTGGGTGACGCAGGGTTTTTGAGTCATTTCTGCTCCTGTAAGGAATGCCTCCCAGGAATTTCTCACAGAAATGTAAGTAATGCCACTAAAACTCACTGGATCACCAAGATGGACTTGGGTGGTATCCGTACTTTGATTTGTTGTTGGTTCTCTATTTGGAGAGAGTAGATGTTTGTTTGTTCATGACTCCCCAGAAATAGTGCCACACAACACAGCACCACGTCTTTGTTTCCTTGTGGATACTGGGGATACAGAATCAGGGATTCATGCCTGCATGACAATCCTAACTGATGCATCTCACTAGACCCATATTTCTGAAGAACACTTGGATTATGTTCATAATATAGTAATATACATTTAATTGATATAAATTAATTTTAAAATTAATAAAAAATATAGTAAAAATGTATCCAATTAAAAATATCCAGATCATTCAGGTTTAGGTTATAGTTCATAACCCAACAAAGGTACTTACTGTGTTGAAGATTCAGTGGCTGCTTTGGTTTGGGGCAGGTAAAACAACCCATTAACTCAGTCATCACAAACGTACCAAGGCACCCTGCAAATATCAGCAACTAGACAAACGGATCGCTCAGAGTACTTCTTTATTCCTAGCTGCTTTTGCTTTGAAGCCATGTCCACCCAACCCCACCCTTGACATCCATAGCTTCAATTAACTTGTTTTCTCTGACATTTATTTCTTGGATTTCTTGTGCCGATTCTGTCTTGGTCCCTTTAGACTGAGAAGAAAATAAGAGTTCCTGCCCTAGATTCCACCTCATGGGAGGCGTAGCCCCTGTTTTCAGTCGTTGCATTTTAGAATTCCTCGTTTGCATTATTTTCTTTTCCTTTAGGCAGATGTGTTATTATAGGGCTATGATCTTGGAAATCACATCTGGACTCAAAGTCTAATGTTTTTGCACTTTACAGCTTAGATGCCATATTTCATTTGGAAAACGATGTTTCTATTTCTAAAACTACCACATGAGAGGCTCAAATGAAGAACATAAAATATTTTAAGTGCTTTATAAACTACAAGGGCGTTGTTAACTACTCCATAGTGAGATAAAAGATGACTTATAAAAGGGTCAGGAGGTAATGGGGGACTGTAATCTCCCTTGTCTGAAATAGGAATCCATTTGTCCTAATATATGTTTCTTGAATCAAACCCTAGTAGGAGACCCTTAAATAGAGATCACAATCTCTCCATTCAGAAAACTTAAAATTTGGTCACTTTTGTTCTTATAGTTATTTATCATGAATTTTTAACATCTGGGATTAAACATATTAATATGAAAGTTATAAATTGTCTGGAGGAAAATTGGGCTGGTACAGACAATTGCTTGCATGTGAAACACATTTTTCTTGTTATTTAGGAAACATGCTTGCACAGAAGCCTTTTGTGTCTGTGAGGACACGAAGCAAAGAGCTGGTCCCTCCGTAGAGCCGAGTAAGTGCACTTTCCCAGCAAACGTGAAATGGTTCCTCTTTGTACGTTAATTGGGACATCTCATGCCTGGCAAACTCACACCAGGCCTGAAGATAAGAAATCGGTTTCCCTTGACAAATGGGGATGTTTGAAGTGGTCAGCTGCTGCTCTTGAGTGCTTGATTGCCAAGGAAGGCCCTGCCATACTCCCACAAAGCAAACTGCAACCCTTCAGAAACCAAGAAAGTCCTCAGGATTAACATCTGAGCACTCTGTAAGACATGAAGCCAAAGGGAAAGGATTGATTCAACCGGGAACCAAAATGCTGTCTAATTATCCTGTCTGATAGAAAGCCATACAGCAATTAAAAGATTGATCAGGTACATGTTGTACACACTCCCACCCAGTCCAGAGCTAACCTGTCATCTGACGCTTGGTCCAGAGCCTTGGTTCACTCCAAATCCCTTTTACACATCTCTTCAGGCAATTTGATTCATCATAAGGGCTGTACCATTGCCAACATTTCCCTGAGCGTTTGCCTTATTCCTACGATGAAATTAACTCAGTCGTAATAAATGCCTGCTTGAGCTAGCTCTGCTTGCCTGTGTTTGTTGACCTGGAAGCGGCTCTCTGGTGGGATGGTGTCTCTATGTGTTGTGCCCCATTCTACATGCCCTTGGGCTGGACTAGGTAGTAGACGACGTAGGGCACTGTCTCACAGGTCTTACAGATGTAAAGAGTAGCCACCAAGCAATTCTGTCTCTTATGTCAACTCCAGCAATTGGAGCTGCTTGAAAATTATAGTGGGGATGACGATACCGGCTCCAGACTTGGCAGGTGAAAGTGCTGTGACTGAGTCCCGAGGCATTTGTGAGCAGAGAAAAGCTGTACCTGTCCCACACAGTGGCTCCCCTTGTAGTGCCCTGACATTGAGTGTTGCAAAGCCAACTGCCCGGAGAAGCAGCAGCAGCAGGATTCTTCACAGCTTGGGGTTCATAAGCAATGAAGAGCAAGATTTACCTTGTGGGACATCTACATAACATCTTGTCCTTTTACTTCTACATAGTATTCTTTTTACTCCAACCCATCTCTGCCCATGGGGTAGCTGTCAATTTTAACTTCCATTTGTAGCAGAGAGATTAGAGGTTAGCCCATGAAATGCTAGCCCAAGGGTACTTGTGGGTCACAAATGACAGACTTACAACCCACACCAGATTCTCTTTTTTTCCTGAGCTAGTGGGGTCATATGTCAGTCAAACCTTGTGTTTCCCTGAGAGCCTGGGGTGAAGCTGAAAGCCTGGACTGGATTAGTACAGCCTCTGAAGCATGTCCTGACCCCGGAAGACACATCACAGATACTCAGATCCAGTTCTAGCATCCTCCTCTCGGTCCAGGCAGTTCTCTTTCTTGAGCATCAGAGAGGCCATTGCATCACACAGACTCACAGAGGCAGAGTTTTTGCTAAGTAAATTCTAATTTACTTTATTTAGAGCAACTCATCTAGCTTCATTTGGAAATCGATGCTAATCCAACTGTCCCTTCTAATTCTGCAAGCAAAAGGAGTGAGTGCCTCTCTGCTCCTTGCCTCCTGCAGCAGAGGCAACAGGGTAGCTGTTTCACAGAGAATCGATTTCTTTCTTGAGGGCAAAAGGCTAAGTTCCTACTCAAGGATTTTTGCCACTGGCTCTAATTAGGACATGCATATATACCTGTGCAAATGAAGCACAGAATTTCAACGATTTCGGAAGGAACTTGTGTAAAATAAACTCCCCTCACAATTTTGTGTGTTTCCCACCCAAAACTTTCTGTTTCAACACAAAGAGGATAATTGAGAATTTCTTTCTTCCCCGAGTTTAGAATCATATATAGGATGATAACCCACACCTGTACTAGGAATTTATAATGTGAGCGGCGATTCTGCCTCTGGTAAATCTCAGTCTCAGATGAGTGGAGAGAAGCAATGAGTGACTTGTCATGCTCCAGAGAGCTAAAAACAGCCCAGGTAAAAGTTGGCTCCAGCCATCTGGATATCTTATCTCCCATTCCACTTTAGACCCTCTCAATGTAAATGCTATCCTATAGGTGTTATTTTGCTCCACGATATGTAAACTCACTTCATCCCAATGCTTCAGTTAAGAATGTATTGAGTTCACTACTCTAATTCAAATATTTGTTATCCGCTGTGGGCCTGCCGTGTGTTATTCCACAGAGGAGTAATAGAAGGTCCTTCTCTATTAGCATTTATATGATTGGCTGGAAAGAAGTAATCAATGAATGATAGGTCATGGATACTTGATGGCATTGGAGTCTGTAGGTATGAAATATTCAGTGTGGTAGATACAAAAAGCTACTTTGAAAGAAAAATAGGTGTCATAAGAGTTGAGACCTGAGTGGCCAAGAATGAGCTCTCAGGGGATGCTGGTGAGGATCACTCCAGTGCTGATGTGGGAGAGAGCTAGTCAAGGAATAACAAGAAGACCTTTCATAGCAACTGAGTGAGCATAGGAGAGAAAAGTCAGCAGGAGCTATAACAAAAGGGGTCTGAAAGCCATCTAGTTAGAAGTGTGCTGTAGGTTCAGTGTATTATAGGTTCACTTTGCAATGTCAAATTTCAAATGTTAATTTCCACAGGATGCTAGTTTGGTCTAATGTATCCGAAATTTTGGAGATGTCCAAGGTTTGCTGATGAACTCACAAAATAGAAGGCTCCATGTGAAGGCCCTAGATCAGGCCTATTTCCCAACGTTCAAAGGCAGAAATGGCAAAACACACACCGAACAAGGAAGCCAGTTCAGCATCATGAGAATGCCTATGAGTATACTATGTTTATTTTCTGGACAAGACACAGAAATTCACTTATTGTGGGAAGTATGATATTGTTTGGGTCTACCTGGAAAGTGATTCTACGGCTTTGGAGACTTTTTGGCTCAGGTTCAAAACAGGTAGTCTATAGGATCTATAGACGAGAGTATAATCGATTTCTTAATGTTTTCATTGTTTCTAATGATATGTGTGTGTGACTGCAGAGGCTAGAATTTGGCCCTGGATCCCACGGAGCTAGAATTACAGGTAGTTGTGAATCACCAGCCATGGGTTCTGGGAACCAAACTCAAGTCGTTTGCAAAGGCCGTCACTCCAGTCCTCTATAGAAGTAATCTATTGAGGTTATTCTCGAATATTTATCATCATTGAATTTCCTCTGAAGTCTAACTTGCTTAACAAATGAATAACCTTCACAATGATCAGGCCACAAGCTTTTTACTGCTTCTTGTTCATCTTGGTTTTCTTCCTCATCTGCTGATTGGGGGATGAGAATTCACAAAGACGGCCAAAATTGAAAATGTGCTAAGAATTCAGCACATATTCTCAAGTCTCGTCCATTCATATCTCATGCAGAATGTCGCTGCAGCCAGCCTTCCCCGCCACCTCTCCTCCCTCCCTAGTGCAAACTGCGTGGGATCATTCATTCATGCAATCATTCATTTGTTCGTGGAATGTCTACGGTGTTGGGATTAACTCCTGGGGGTGGTACTGGACACATTAACACCACCTAGTCTGAACCCTAAGATTCTCCTAGCCAAGTGGGACTCATCATGTCTCTCAGTATCACCACAGCTGGCAATAATCTTCCTCCTCTCTGTTCCCTTCAGTCTGTTCCACCTGCACAAAAGCATCACTTGGAGGGGGAAAAAATGTGATCTGTGCATTGCCTCACTCCCTACAAACGCTGCTGTCTGCCACTCAGGCGTTAGGATCTTTAGAAATATTGGGGGAAATAATACAGATGGGGCCCTTCATGGCCTAATTTTATGCTGATGAATGTGCTTATTATCTTCCATAATCTTCAGCTAATGCCCTTACGCTTTCACTTTGAAAAATCTTTCCTCTAAAATTGGCTCCCTTCCCCTTCCCTCGCCTAACCCACTTCCCAGCACTCCTGTAGCTTTCGTTCAGAAAAGGGCAGAATCATCTTTGTGACTTCAAATTCATCTATTTTATGCTTATTTGTGATGCATTTGGGTTTTTTTTAACCACTTAGCTTTCTTTCCAGAATTAGAAAACCAAAGCCCTTGATATTTTTCCAAAAGAAATTATACTATAGATATTTTATAACACCATGTGGTTTTTAAAAGAACTGCCGAGATCTCTAAAAGTGGCCAGTGATGAACTGTGACTGCATGGGGAGCAGTTGGGACAGGGGCTCGCTGTGACTCTTCCTGTGACACATTGAGTACTGTTGATACCCTGTGGCACCCAGACACTTACAGTGCTGCATCTGAGGATGGCCGACAGAGGATCTGGAAATGACATATTTTCATGCTAAGGAAACTGAGGCAGAGGAACATCAATAATCACCACAACTACTATAACTTTAAATTACACAAAAAAAGAGTCTTCTGATATACATGAAAAATAAAATAAGGACATACTTTCAGGACTGTTCCCTGACTTTGTCTTGCCATCGGAAGTCCATCAGTCACTTCCTTATATCCTCCTATTTCCTGAGTGACAGCTCTCACCTCCTCTTCTTAGGTTTACTGAGGTTGGTTGACAAAGGTCATCTTAGGACCATTTGTACTCTACTTCCATGCTAGACCTTGAGTAGACCCCAGCCCACATAGATGGAGCCCCAAGAGTCCTCTCCAAGCTTGCCAGCCACAGGATCCAGGGCAATGTGAGAAAAGATACTGGCAAATCTTCCCTGTCTGTACAGAACCTGCTTTGAAAGTGTCCCATTCTCAGGAATCATAAGTCAGTATCCACACTCCTTCATGAGCGGCAATTATCAGCCCCAATATATGACAATTTCCTGTCACACACTAGTTACTAAAGCCATGCTCCTGTCCAGGTACTAACAGCCCTAAGCCTATGTTTACTCCCATCATAGTACCAGTTTTCTCTCTTTTCCCTTGGTCCATTACTAGGCTAATGACCTGGGAGCAGAAGCCATAGAAGTCACAGTGGTTCATAAAATATGTTTGCTTTCCACACAGACGCTAGGATTCATCTTGCAGGCTCATTCCTGGACATACGTTCTGCTCTCCTTTCCTTCTCCCAAATCACCAT
Organism: Peromyscus leucopus; assembly: GCF_004664715.2. NCBI lineage: Eukaryota > Metazoa > Chordata > Mammalia > Rodentia > Cricetidae > Peromyscus > Peromyscus leucopus. Next base: position 66,771,186 of record NC_051073.1, read on the forward strand.
CTTGGCCAGAAGATTCATCAGTCACCTGGACCTGAGCATCACTGGCACTGTGTTTTTCTCTGCCAGAGAGATTTACACTGCATGCCTCACTCTCCTTCTATGGTGGAGTGATTCACAGTCTCAACTGTATTATAATGGCCTAGCAATCTTTCTTAAAATGCTGAAGCTTAAGTTCTATCATGATTCATTGAATTCAAAGCTTAGGATGTCAAGCTGGGCATGGACATTGCTTCGAATAGGAGTTTCGAAACTGTGGTCAAGATGGAGAATAATCAGTATTGGGACATTACAAATACCAAAGGGGTAACGTTTCTTTGAACTGGTCTCTTTCCCAGTATCTTATAATCCATATCATATACTGTGCTAGCTAATTGTTGTCCACTTGACACAGGCTTAGTCATCTGTTGTGATTAATGGGAGAGCTCAGCACCATGGAAGTGAAACTTTTGCTTTACTGGGACAACTGATACTGGTTAGCTGGAACTAAGAAATTAGTGGTAATTAAGAAGAGACCAGCGCCGGGCGGTGGTGGCGCACGCCTTTAATCCCAGCACTTGGGAGGCAGAGGCAGGCGGATCTCTGTGAGTTTGAGGCCAGCCTGGGCTACCAAGTAAGTTCCAGGAAAGGCACAAAGCTACACAGAGAAACTCTGTCTTGAAGGAGAAGAAGAAGAAGAAGAAGAAGAAGAAGAAGAAGAAGAAGAAGAAGAAGAAGAAGAAGAAGAAGAAGAAGAAGAAGAAGAAGAGGAGACCAGCATCACTGAAATAAGGTGAAATCTGGGAAGAATTTGTAAGGCTGTGGGACTAAAGTTTGTAAAACGTTTTATATTGTGATGTCTTTAATAATGTGTGATCTTGGGGATGGACAAGAAAGGAAAGACTGTGACTTAACAGTGATGTGTGTGTGTGTGTGTGTGTGTGTGTGTGTGTGTGTGTGTGTGTGTCAAGCTGGCAAAGGGTCAGCTGTGCTGGCTAGTTTTCAACTTGACACAAGCTAAAGTCATCTGAGAGGAGATGACCTCAGTTGAGAAAATGTCTCCATAAGATCAGGTGTAGGTAAGCCTGTAAAACATTTTCTTAATTAGCTATTGACAGAGGAGGGCACAACCCATTCTGGGTGGTGCCACTCCTGGGCTAGTGGTCCTGGGGTCTAAAGAAAGCAGGATGAGCAAGCCAGTAAGCAGCACTTCTCCATGGCCTCTGCACCAGCTCCTGCCTCCAGGTTCCTACCCTGTTTCAGAGTTCCTTTTTCTTAACATGTGTGCAGACACATTTAAATAAATAGCCATAATGTTTTTTAAATTGTAACTCATGATAAATTTACATTAAGAATATGGGGCTGTGTAGAGAATAAGTATCAGTGTAGTGCTCTATTACAAATGGGACATGAGAATACACACACACCACACCACACAGACACCAAGGCTCAGGGACAACAGGGGAAGACGATGTGGAAAGACAGTGTTGTCCAGAGGTTGGAGAGGGCCAGAACCAGAGCGTCTTCTCCATGCGATGGCACTGATGCACTCGAACTTACAGCTGTTGTGGGAACCTGCAAAGATCAAGCCAGTCGACACGCTAGCGCGGAGGTGGAAGGAGCTCACAAGCCCCCACCCCTAACTGAGGAGCTACAGGCAGACAATGATTTCTGAGGGAGGGAGGGTCAGTTTTCTTTAAGGGTGTGGCTGCTGCTAGGGTAACCACCCAGGAGGAAATAGGCACCAAACACTGGAGTCAATGGGTTAAAAATAAAGGATGGATGTTCTGGGAGCTGAAGGGAGGTAGGACTGGGTGTGGGAGGGGTTAGGAAGAGGAGTAGGATTTGAATGTGATCACAATGCATTATATGAGAGGCTGGAGAGATAGCTCAACAGTTAAGAGCATTTTTTTTTTTTTTTTGCTCTTCCAGAGGACCCATGTTTGATTCTCAGCATCCATATGGCAACTCACAGCAGTCTATGATTATAGTTCTAGGGAGATGACATTCTCTTTTGGTCTCCCCAGGCACCAGGCATGAATCAAGTACACAGACATACATGCATTCATGTAGGCAAAATACAGACTTAAAAGTAAAAAATAATAATGTTAACAATACATTGTATGATCTTCTCAAAGAACTGATAAAGATATAGTGTATTAAAAAGAAGATGAAGCTAGGAGAATATGGAAATTCAATAAAGTTCTGTCTGCAATAACAGACTCAAGAGTTAATTTCTGAAATGGAAAAAAAAATCAAGAAGCATGCAACATCAGAGTTAGACATGATCTCAGAAACTGAGAAGCTGAGGCAGGAGGTTCACCATAAGTTTGAGGTGAGCCTTGGCTACATAGCAAGATCCTTTTAAATTTTCTTTTTACAAATAAAGGTGACTAGCAGGCAAGCAAAAACAGCGTTAAAAGAAATGGTTCCTTTGGGAATACTGGAACTCTGGGGCAGGGCCCATGATTTTTCATTACAAATATGGCAGCATTATTTTATTTTAGTTAGAAGAATGTGCATGGTTCAAGTACCAGCTAATAACTTACTTACAAAAACAGGGAGCTGGGTTGACCAGTTGGTGGTTGAGAAACAAAGGAGGCGAGCCCCTTAGTTGCCTGCACAATATAACAAGGCTGGCTGTGTGTCCCTAGGAGCCCGTGTTCAGCCTGGTCCAGCACAAGACTGATGACTGTAAGTTGATGGAGAGCACTGCAGTTCACAATAAGACATTGGCTTGTTCCTGTTTCCCTCGCTGCTCATCCTGAAATCCAAATCTAGGAGCTCCAGCAGTACAGGAGGCAGATAATGGAATTCTTCATGTTTCTGGAAGGAGCTGTGAGGCAGTGTCCAGGTCATTTGGAATCTGTTTCCAAGCTGATTCTGATGGCTATTTAATGGCTGAGAAACCTTTCTTTTATGACCTGTGCCGGTGTAGGTTTGCTGTTTGTATTTGCACGGAGACTTGGATCTAGTAACACTAGACTGTAGGCCAGTAGTCTTACCATGCTGGTGCCATGGACCTCAGCATCCAGGTTTGGGAACCAGCTGGCACTTCCCCAGACTAACTGTAGCCTCAGCACTTTACTTGAATTAAGCTTAGATTCCTTGACTGCAAAGGGAGATGACAATCATCTATCTCATTGTGACTCAGAAGAAAAAAAAAATGGGATGCCTTCTATAAAGTGTTCGTGTAATGATCCACCCTGTGCTGACTTTCCTGGATTTCAATCCTGCCTCCCTTCTGGTGCCTCACTTGGTTAGATGGTCACTCACCAGGCAAGGCAGCCTTCCAGCATGCTCTCACTGGTGCTGTCTGTTATGATTGCCAGCTGCGATGGTACAGCCAGCCCATGGCCTCTGCTCTGGTAGTGAGACCCTGCTTCAAGGACAAAACACAATTGCATTTCTCTATCTCTCTGCACTCCCTAATTGTCTGGAGCCACACACCCCCTCCTCCTCCACGAGAAACAAGAATGCTGATTTCCCTAAAGTTGCTTGCCATGAAGACACTTTGCAGGTTGATGAGGCTGAAATGCCTGCTTGGTAAGAAAGAGAAGCCCGTGTTGGCCCCGGGAGTGTTAATAATGTTATGCCCCATGTGCTTCAGAAAAGGAAAGAGCAGAGAGGACAATTGGACTTGAGAGTTGCAGAATGCCTAACACATCCTAAAGAAAGCCAGTCTCCTTATATTCAGATGCTGCCTGCCTTACTTTTCCAGAATATCACAGTTACAAATTTTAACTCTATGTGCATACATTCCAACAAAAAGATAATGATTTGCCTTGAAACCACAGAGCTCCTAAGTTTCCATCGTGTCTGATCTCCTCTCTGTTTACCCAGCGCATACTTTTTTAATCCTCCCTCTGAACTGATAGACACTTCCCCTAATTCAGTGGTTCTCAACCCCTGGGTCATGACCCCTTTCTCAGGGTTCTCCTAAGACCATTGGAAAACACAGATATTTACAGTGCGTTTCATAACAGTAGCAAAATTACAGTTATGAAATAGCACTGAAAATAATTTTATGGTTGGGGGTCACCACCACATGAGAAACTGTATTAAAGGGTTGCAGCGTTAGGAAGGCTGAGACCCACTGCACTTGATTTGAGTGTTGGTGAATGCACACTCCGGGATGATGGATCAGCCTTCCCAGTTGCTGGAAGGTTGACTTCCTATGTCTCACCTCTCACTCTTCTCAGGAAGGAGTGCTGGAAGGCAGAGCATCCCCAGAGCTTCTCCCCCATGCCCTTGGCCCTATCAGAAGCAAAGCCTTTTGTTTTTCATTGTCCACACCCAGAACTTTCCCATGGCAACAATTACCTATGGGTGGTGAGTGCCGTTACTCTGGGGTAGGATCTATCCTTTTGCCTTTTGTAAATATCATCTCTTCCATGGGCTACCTCCAAGCTCTCCAGGGTCATCCTTTCCTCTTATACTCAACTGGAAATGCACAAACCCAATCTTTATTTTGATAGCTCAGGCCATCACACAACCTTCCTGTTACTCACAGGAGTGTGCGGGGAGAACTGTGCTTTGCTCTTAACAACTTGTGGTTTCTTGCTTCTGAAGAATTCTTGGCTCTTCATCTGCCTCTTAATCACTCTTGAAGTCACCATATCTATTTTATACCTCACTAGCCCATCTAGCAATAAATAGCCTTCTCTTTTCGTTCCCCGAAGTCATCAAAAATTCAAGCTGTTGTGTCTATCGCCTTTTTACTGAAAATATGAGATAGCCTCACATTTGTAAAGCAAACACAAATAGGTCAACACAGAAAAAGCTTGACTGTGCTAAAATTATTTTTTGTCTCCTTCTCTCAGATCTTTTCCTAGACAAGATATTCTAAAGACAGCTCATGAGCTGAATATAAACCACGGGCATATTTTGTTTGGCCAGTCCAGTAAATAAAATTTTAATTAGCTCCAACAGTTTTTAATGAGATTTTTTTTTCCCAGATTTTGACTTTTCTTGAAAGCCTGGAAGATGTGGCAGCGCAAGATCTCCAGTCATGCAAGGCAGTGACCAGCTGGAAGAGAGCCAACACCACTCTGGCTCAGACCTGCCCTCTGCAGTACCATCAGCTGCAGCCCAGAGTGGCTCTCTCCTGCACCATCAGGCTTCCCTTGTAGGCACCTAGATGCATTACCTGGATGTGCCTTGCATGGCTTGGAAACTCTACACCACCCTCTCCCAGAGACCAATACTGTCTCTAAGTGCCAACAAACATTTGTAGCACTTCTGCCCTGTATCTAGCAGAGTATTTGTCTCTGCTGTGTTTTGAATGCTTATGTTCTCCCCCAGTTCACATTCTGAACCCCTTACACACACACACACACACACACACACACACACACACGCACGCACGCACGCACGCACGCACGCACACACACAGGCACGTGCACGCACACACCCTTGGTGATAGTGCTAAGAGATCAGTTACTTTGGGAAGGAGTTAGTTCCTGTAGGCGGAGTCCTTCGTAGGAGATGTGCCCTGATAAAGAGAGTAAGGAGAGTTACCTAGATCCTTCTACCATGTACAGGTGCAGCAAGAAGGTGAGGTCCGTGAACAGAAGACAGGTCCTCACCAGATTCTGAATCAGCTGACCACGGCATCATGAACTTTCAGCGTTAAGAACTGCGAAAAATAAAATAAAATTGTTGTTTGTGTGCTGTCTCGTTTATGGTACTAACATAGTCACTTTGAGACAACCCCACTCCATCTGTTTTTATTTTTGAGATAGCCTCTCTACCAGCACAGGCCACTCTTCTTTCATGACCAAAAGTGTCCGCTACAGTTTTTAGAATGCTTCCTTCCACCACATTTATTCATGTTGGTAGACTTATGCTTCTCCTACAAGAGTGGAAGTAGAGTTTCCCTTAAGAATTACTCCCAAACCCAATAGCTAGTAAGGGGCAAAGCCAAGATTCCAACCCGGACATGCTAATCCATCCCGCAAATGTACCCAGGGCCATCCATCACTGGGAGGTTTCGTCTGGGAAGAGGGTAATGGGGAGAGGCATCTCTGCCAGCTGGAGCTCATGAGCATCATTTGTCAGCCTGCTCATCCTTACCCATCATCAGGGCTGTGGGCAATCTCGGCTCCTTCCCACACAGTCTGTGGTTTCTGGGCTGACTTACAGCCCAGAACATTCTAGCTGCCAAGCAGTGTCGGAGATCATCTAGCCCAGCACCTTCATCTTATAAAGGAGGAAACTGAGGTCACTTGTCCTCGCAAGCTGCTTTAAAGCAGAACGTGTTTATTTTGCCAACATACATATTGCTGGCCAGGGTACCAAAGGTATTTTTGTAATAAATCTTTAAGTAGAGAACTGTCTAGACAGTTGTAAATTACAGTAGAAGAAACAGCAAAATAGTTTAGGTTATAATAAGGGTCACTAGAAGCAATGTTGGTGCTTAGTGACACGTGGAAAGGGCCCTTCGGCATCTTTAAAGTGCTGTGAGATATTAGCTCATCCCCTTCAGACCAGCACAGGATACTTATTTGGAAATGATGACATTGCCAAAGCCAATAAAGAGGAAGAAGTGGTTTTACTGTGGACGTCTAGTTTTAATAGATTACAAAATACATAAGCCAAGGAGAGCATGGATGCCCTGAACCCCTGGGCAGGACAAGTACTGACTGGGACTACAGGCATGCACCAAGATGGAGCAGGGTTGCCTTGGAGTGATGATCTCAGTACCACAGCATCCTTGGGAAGAGAGCCAGGATTGATCTCTGCTTGCACCTGGTAGGTAACCAGTAGCAGTTTTACCTACTTGTCAATTTTTCAACTAATTTTCAGATTTTGCAAATAAAAAGAGGAACTCTAGTCAAACTTGAATTTCAGATCCATTCCAAATAATCTTTAGTAGAATATGTCTGATAAATTGTTTGGACCCTAGTTTGACCAAATATTATTCATTGTTAGCAACAGTTCAATTATTGCTTTTTAGTTAACGTAATTTCTTTATTGATTCTTTGGGGATTTCACATCACGTACCCTAATTCCACTGACCTCCCAGTCCCCTCATATCCTCCTCTTACTCCTGCACCACCACCCAAAAGAAAATGTCAAAAAGTCAAACCAAAGAAAAACAAAACAAGCAAACAAACAGAAAACAAACCTCTGTGCTCCTCCATCTTTCCCGTTTCCCCAATACTTCTTCGTTCGTCCTGGTGGCATCGGGAGCTGCGGTGTGTCACATAGTACACCCTTCTGTCCAATCAGCCTCACTAGCAAATGTGCATTGCAAGGAGTCACTGGCCTGGTTCAAGACCTCTGGTTTCTGTTACACCATCATCCCTGAACCCTCACTGAAACTCCTCTGGAATATCCCATGGAGATCCTGCGGGTATTGTTCCACGGGACCAGTCCCTTCATGAGCTCCAGGTGGTCCTAGATGAGGTAGATGTTAGGGTATGTGTATGTGTATCCAAGGCCCTGATGTAGGCCTGGGTGGTAGCTGAGCTGATCAGTCCAGGCCATTGAGGCCAAGGGGCAGAGCCAGCTCCCCTAACCCCTGCCATCCGGGTCAGTTCTCCCTCACCTGTGGTGAGGGGTGAAGCCATCTCTCCTGAATGCAGGGGCCGGCTCTCCCATGAAGGTCTACGCCAGCTCTCTTGCTGCAGTGTCCAGCGAGAGTCAGGGTCAGCTTTCATAGAGCCAGGAAAGGAAAGGGCTGGCTCAGCATGGTTCTCTGATTTTGTCACACATGGTTCCTATGGCCCTCTGAGGGACACAGGCCACAGGTAACAATACAGACCCCAGCTGCAGCTGGACCACGGACTTCTATGTGAACTTTGGTGGCAACATAGGCCTCAGACTTCAACACAGACCCAGCTGAGGTAGGACCACGGACCCAGACATGATCCTCGGAAGCAGCCAGATCTGGGTGTCACCATTACCCCAGGTGCAGTACAGGCCACTCAAATAGGCACAGTCCCAGTGGCATCATGGCCCTCAGATACTAACATGGTCCAGACCTCAAGCAACCACATGGCCTTTGATGGTAACAGGAGACTCAGACATCAAGGCAGACCCTGATTACTGAAGGGCCAGGGACCCAGACATGGCCCTCAGCTTCAGCTCTGGATTGGACATCACCATGGCATTGGGTAGCAGTGCAGGCCACTCAGATCTGTATGGCCCCAGCTGCATCATGGCCCTCGGACACCAACAGGGACTCAGGTGGCTGACCTGACCCTGGGCATCCACATGGCCCTCAGTGACAACAGGAGCAACAGACATCAACCTAGACCCTGGCTGCTATAGGACCACATACTCATGGCCCTACAACAGCAGCTCAGGCCCAGATGACACCATGGCCCTGGGTGGTAGCACAGGCTACCCAAATCTGTATGGCCCTGACTGCAGCATGGTCCCCAGACTCCAATGAAGCCACAGGTTGTGGCCCAGATTCCAGGCCTCCACATGGGCCCTTGTGACAACATGGGTCATGGACGTTAACACAGATCCCAGCTGTGGTAGGGCCATGGACCCACACATAGTCCTCCGCAGCAGCCTGGGTCTGGATGTCACCATGGCCCCAGGTGGTGGTGAAAGCCACCCAGAGCTGCATGGCCCCAGGTGGTGGCCCAGACCCCAGGAACCAGCATGGCCCTCAGTGCCAACAGGAGCCACGGACAACAGCATAGACCCTGGCTGCAGTAGGGTCATGGCAGCAGTACCATTATAGTCAGCACATTACATGTTATGGTACAGCATGTACCAATCCATTAGGGTATAGTGCTGGAGATAATGAAGCCACTGACCAAAAGCCGCTTATGCTGTGGATGACTCCTGCAGAATTGACAGTTGGTCTACATCCTCTTTATTGGCTCTACTAGTCACATGCTTGAGTAATAGAAGGTCAGTTTGAAACACCAAATGTTTCTAAACACTCTCAGCTTTTAAATACATTGACTGTCGGAAGCAAACACTTGACCAGCCAACATCAGTGGGTGGAGCCCATGCCAAGCAATACTTAGCAGGAAAGAAGGATTGCCCATCAGATTTTATCTCCATGACTTGATGGCTAAGGATCTCATCTCTCAAAAGATGCCCTCAAAAGAGTGACAGCAGTTGTACCCAGTGTGAGGGCATCTCATGTACTGACTCAAGTTTCTTATATAGTTAAAACATTAGCAATACAAGATTGCCATCCAAGTCTCGAGAGGAATGAAAATGTAAATATTTGATTTCGAGACACAGAGAAATGTCAGGGTGGTAACCAAGGCAAGGTTCAGAACTCCCTAGTCATTCACATACCTGCCACACTGCTTAGAAGACTTATGTACAGATAGCACATGCAAATGGGAGAAAGAGTGAGTGCCTCCACTTTGGAGTGTGGAGTGGATTTGCAGCCCTTAAATTGGCTTCATTTGTGTTTTTACTGACTTTCCACGACTGCTTTTCTTTTGATATGTGACATCAAATGATGTATTAGTGTTCCTTCTTTAAGGCGAAATGTCGACACAGTTTGGCTTTTAGAGAGAAAGGTAAATTTCAACTTTATAGACATATACACATAATTTGGGGATCCTGTGAGATTATGGACACAAGTATACCCTGTGTCCCTACCTGTGGAAGAAAGTACTAATTACGTGCTGAGGCTCTGAACCTGTAGGCATGATGGTGCATGCCTACAATCCCAGTACTGGAGAGGCTGAGTCAGGAGAAACACTGTAAGTTAATGGTCAGCCTGGGCTACTTAGTGAGCCTGAGCTTAGCCCAGACTAAACAGCAAAATCAACTTTATTATTATTATTATTATTATTATTATTATTATTATTTTATTTTATTTTATTTTACAATACTATTCAGTTCTACATAACAGCCACAGATTCCCTTGTTCTCCCCCTTCCTGCCCCCTCCCCTTTCCCCCAGCCTACCCCCTATTCCCATCTCCTCCAGAGCAAGGCCTCCCCCAAGGATTGAGATCGACCTGGTAGACTCAGTTCAGGCAGGTCCAGTCCCCTCCTCCCAGACTGAGCCAAGTGTCCCTGCATAAGTCCCAGGTTTCAAACAGCTAACTCATGCAATGAGCACAGGACCTGGTACCACTGCCTAGATGCCTCCAAAACAGATCAAACCAATCAACTGTCTCACCTATTCAGAGGGCCTGATCCAGTTGGGGGCCCCTCAGCCTTTGGTTCATAGTTCATGTGTTTCCATTCGTTTGGCTATTTGTCCCTGTGCTTTATCCAACCTTGGTCTCAACAATTCTCGCTCATATAAACCCTCCTCTTTCTCGCTAATTAGACTCCCGGAGCTCCACCCAGGGCCTAGCCGTGGATCTCTGCATCCAGATTCCTCAGTCCTTGGATGGGGTTTCTGGCACAACTATTAGGGTGTTTGGCCATTCCATCACCAGAGTAGGTCAGTCCCGGCTGTCTCTCGGCCATTGCCACCAGTCTTTTGTGGAGCTATCTTTGTGGATTTCTGTGAGCCTCTTTAGCACTTTGTTTCTTCCTTTTCTCATGTGGTCTTTGTTTACCATGGTCTCCTATTCCTTGTTCTCCCTATCTGTTCTTGATCCAGCTGGAGATCACTTCCTAAATATAACACCGGTAGCACAGACACTGAGAGAAACAATCAATCAATGGGACCTCTTGAAACTGAGAAGCTTTTGTAGAGCAAAGGATACGGTCAACAAGGCAAAGTGACAGCCTACAGAATGGGAAAAGATCTTCACCAACCCCACATCTGACAGAGGACTGATATCCAGAATATATAAGGAACTCAAGAAATTAGACATCAAAACAACCAACAGTCCAATTAAGAAATGGGCTATAGAACTAAACAGAGAATTCTCAACAGAGGAAACTCAAATGACTGAAAGACATTTAAGGAATTGCTCAACATCCCTAATCATCAGGGAAATGCAAATCAAAACAACTCTGAGATACCACCTTACACCTGTCAGAATGGCTAAGATCAAAAACACTGAAGACACTTTATGCTGGAGAGGATGTGGAACTAGGGGAACTCTCCTCCACTGCTGGTGGGAATGCAAGCTTGTACAACCACTTTGGAAATCAATATGACGCTTTCTTAGAAAACTGGGAATCAATCTCCCCCAAGATCCAGCTATACCACTCTTGGGCATATACCCAAGAAATGCTTAATCATACCACAAGAGCACTTGCTCAGCTATCTTCATATTAGCATTGTTTGTAATAGCCAAAACCTGGAAACAACCTAGATGCCTTTCAACTGAAGAATGGATAAATTAATTGTGGCACATATACACAATGGAATACTACTCAGCAGAGAAAAATAATGACATCATGAGGTTTGCAGGCAAATGGATGGATCTAGAAAAAATCATCCTGAGTGAGGTAACCCAGACTCAGAAAGACAAATATGGTATGTACTCACTCATAGGAGGATACTAGATGTGGAGCAAGGATGACTGGACTGCTACTCACATCACCAGTGAGGCTACCTGGAAAACAGGACCCCAAGAAAGACATGAGGATTGCCCAATGATGGAAAAATGGCTGAGATCTACATGAACAACCTGGACATGAGTGGGAGCAATGAAGGGCGAGGGTTGAGGGAAAGATCAACTCTTAACAAACAAATGAGAATTCAGCCCTGGGACTCAGAGAAAACTATCAGTCCTGGTAGTTTTCATGTTTACTGGGTGTATGATCTTCAAGAAATTTCTGAACCTTTTAAAGGTTTCTCCATCTGCAAAACAGAGCTGGCTCTGCTACAGCATCAATGTGGGCAACAACCAAAGCAGTCTACACTAATCATTTGGAAGACCCTGACTCCTCGGAAGTTCTCAAAAAACTGTCACCAATAGCTTTTGCATCACAAGTAATGAATATAATTACTTGATGTAGAGTAATAGGGAAGCATGCAACTGAACCATCAAAATGACCATACAAATAACTGGCTACAAGGAAGATCATATTAATTTTTATGATAGTAATTAGGAAGAATTTAAATGTCCACAGTTAGAGTTTCTTCTACTAGGTTACACACACACACACACACACACACACACACACACACACAATTAAAATCTAAAACAGTATACATGAAGACAGAATCTTTATCTTAGTTTGGTTCCCTTTTGACAGTACTGTGCTCTTCTGCTTCATAACGTTTCAACCGTGATTGTGTAATATTAGTTGGGCAATAAAATGTCTTTAAATGGCTAAATTGAAGGTTCCTTTTCTTTTCTGTTGTCTTCATCCTCTCTCCTTCCTAACAAGAGCCCACCATTTCCATGCCAAATATGATTCTCATGTCCTTAGGCAATACTTCTCTTCCATCCTCCAAAATCTGTTTCTGAGAAGGCTCCTCGGTCCTATCAGATGAGTTAGGTGGGAATACTTGAGTAGTTTTGTTCAAGTAGTGCATCACACATGAACTTTAAGTTCTATAGAAATTGATAGCATTATAAGTAAAACAAAAGCATCACACATAAATATGGGAGGGTGCATCTAATTCAAAGAACAAAGCAAAAGATGCATGTGAGGAGAAACAGCCAGAAATGGGACCAAATAGGGGTGGAGGTAGCATATAAATGGAGCATGAGTGACAGGAACCCTCTTCCCCATGGTCCCATGCAGACCTAGGAGACAAGTATTGCAACTAAAAGGGACATACAAGCTGGGTATAGCTCAGACCATATTGAGATCATTTAAAATTGAGCAAGGAGCTTTTTTCCTTTTGCATTGCCTCAATAAAGACTTCCCTCTGTTCAACCAGAGGCATCAGTGCTGGGGGAAGAGTGGTACAATTGTAATCGAAATGTCAGGAGAGTTAGCGTTCCCATTCTGAGTTCTAAGAATGTTCTTGATGCTCACTTCAGAGGCAAAATTATGAAAGCCAAAGCTTGAAGTTTTTATTTTAAAGAGAAAAAAGAGGATTTCGTGAATCAAAAGGCAAAGCCCTAAAGGAGCTAAGCATGAAATACATCCACCAACAAAAGAGACTGGGAAGAGAATAGAGCTGGTGTCAGGTTTCCTACAAGGAGAACCAGCTTATTAAAGATGTCCACCTGCTCAAAAGTGGTTTTAAAAAGTTAGGCAATTTCAAAGTTTTAAAATATATAGGACAACTGGAACAAAGATATAAGTGATATAACTATTTGTATCACTTATAAAACAACAACAATAACAACAAAGAAACAAGAAGAGAATTAAAAACACAGAGGGATTAAGGACAAAGCCACAGGACTTTACTGAGGTGATTGAATGGAACATACTGACTAAGGAAGACCACCTCAGGGGAAAGAAGAGGAGGCCCAGGCCTTTGCAGAGCAGGTTATAGTCATTCCTGAGCCGCCCGATTCACCCCCCTACATCACAACTCCAGGGACTGGGCCATCTTTGAAGAACTTACATGTATTGCCTCATGGTTCTGAGCCTCAGAGACCCAAGATCAAGGTGTGAACTGTATCTATTTATGTCTCACATGGATAGAGGTGTTAATAGCAAGGACTCCATCCAAGTGAAAGGCCAGGAGTTGAATCCCAGACAACCATTCTAACAGATCCCGAGATGGCGCTGGTGGGAAGGCATTTGGTTCTGCCACAGCGTGTCCTGAGCTGCTTGAGGAACCCAAACCAGGATGCTCTTGCCTCTGATGCCAGTGTCCACTGCCTCTGATGCCAGTGTCCACTGCCTCTGATGCCAGTGTCCACTGCCTCTGATGCCAGTGTCCACAGTCTCAGTCAGCTCTCGTATAAGGACGTGCATGACTCAAGTGTCTCACGGATTTGCCTCATTCATGAGTTAAAAATTACCAAGCCAAACTCACAGGCTTCTTTAGGTCCTGAGGAGGGCTGGCTGCAAGGCTTCCTTAGAGTCTTGAAAGGGATCTGGGCAGCCAGGCTTTAGTCCTTAGTGACACTGAATCAAGGGGGGCAATTGTAAATACACATTAGTTTGGAGAATTGTCATCAGATGTCGAAGGGAATTGGAAAAGCGAAACTTTTGTAAGGATTACACATTGAAGCAAGATCATGGGATTGAGTGTGTCTAGTGTATGTGCAGTTCCCAGACTGATTTTCTATGGTGAAGAAGGGGACACAGTCCTTACAAGATAGTATGACAGTCTTGCCCCATGACAGTCCAATTACCAGCTTCAAAAGGTGTACAAAATAGCATGATGTCATTAGAGGTAGACTTTAATTGCCTAAACCATAAAATTATGCTACAGATAGAACTTCCATTGATATACAAAATTACTCTCCCTAATCGTCCTTTCTTTGATCAAATATAATGTTCAAAAGGTTGGTTTTTGATCACAAAAAAGGGCAGTCTCATTTCATTGTCCTCCATTATTCACACAGGTAGATGCAAACACTAACCCATCACATAGGAATGTGTAAATATGCTTGGCTTTTTTTTTCATAGCAGAATATCATTCAGATTTTTAAAGCCCCCTAAGATTAGAGAATCAGGCTAAAACACCATGATAGGAAACAGCAGTAAGTCTGGGTGAAACTCTTCTTCTTAAAGATCCTCAAATACTTTAAGACTCTCGGGTTTCCAGAAAGCAAACGTCTTTACTTGACTTGAGTCTGGAAATGATGTTCTTCGAGCACCAGGCCAGCATTCCCAAGAACACTTTGTAGTCACCAGACTCCACAATGTCAACCCCAGTGCCTTAAAAGTATTAGGTTTAGGAACTGCCAAGACAGCATAATGGGAAAAGGCACTTGCCCAAAAAAGGTGGGCAACCTAAATTCAATCTGCAGAACCCATTTGTCTTAGTCACTGCTGTGAAGAGACACCATGACTAAGGCAAGTTCTAGAAGGAGGCACTTCACTGGGAGCTGGCTTACAGTTTCAGAGGGTTAGTCCATGATCATCATGGCGGAGATCATGGAAACAGGAAAACAGGCAAGCGGGCATGATGCTGGAGCAGTAGCTGAGAGTTCACATCTGATCCAAAAGATGGAGGGACGGAGGGAGGGATTAAGACTTAACCTGGCATGGGCTTTTGAAATCTTAAAGCCCACCCCCAAATGACGCCTCCTCCAACAAGGCCACAACCACACCAATAAGGCCACATCTCCTAATTCTTTACAAACATATCCACTAACTGGGAATCGGGTATTCAAACATGTAAGCCTATAGCAGCCATTCTCGCTCAGAACACCATGCCATGTAAAGGTGGAAAGAGAGAACTGACTATCGAGTTGTCCTCAGACTTCCACATGCGTGTCATGACATATGTAGCTCCCCCTGCATACATCACACACACACACATACACATGCTAATAATAAGCAAAACAAAATAAAACATTTTAAAAGTATCTAGTTCTAGTGAACATTATTCTTAAGCATGAGAGTCTAAACAGGACCCAGGTTATACATTAATGTCTTCTAGTATAGCTGTTAACAGTGAGGGAAGAATCCTATGGATCTGTACTGCATAAGAAGGGGAAAACTGTATAAGAGTTTCCAGATTCTGGTGGGAGTAATGAAGGGCGAGGGTCGAGGGAAAGAGAGCCTGTGGGAGTGGGAGATCCCAACTGGATCAAGAACAGAGAGGGAGAACAAGGAATAGGAGACCATGGTAAATAAAGACCACATGAGAAAAGGAAGAAACAAAGTGCTAGAGAGACCCACAGAAATCCACAAAGATACCCCCACAATAGACTGCTGGCAGTGGTCGAGAGACAGCCGGAACTGACCTACTCTGGTGATGGAATGGCCAAATACCCTAATAGTTGTGCCAGAAACCCCATCCAAGGACTGAGGAATCTGGATGCAGAGATCCATGGCTAGGCCCTGGGTGGAGCTCCGGGAGTCTAATTAGCAAGAAAGAAGAGGGTTTATATGAGCGAGAATTGTTGAGACCAAGGTTGGATAAAGCACAGGGACAAATAGCCAAACGAATGGAAACACATGAACTATGAACCAAAGGCTGAGGGGCCCCCAACTGGATCAGGCCCTCTGAATAGGTGAGACAGTTGATTGGCTTAATCTGTTTGGGAGGCATCCAGGCAGTGGTACCTGGTCCTGTGCTCATTGCATGAGTTGGCTGTTTGAAACCTGGAGCTTATGCAGGGACACTTGTCTCAGCCTGGGAGGAGGGGACTGGACCTGCCTGGACTGAGTCTACTAGGTCAATCTCAGTCCTCAGGGGAGGCTTTGCCCTGGAGGAGGTGAGAATAGGGGGTGGGCTGGGGGGAAGGGGAGAGGGGCAGGAGTGGGGAGAATAAGGGAATCTGTGGCTGATATGTAGAACTGAATGGTATTGTAAAATAAAATAAAAGGAAAAAAAAAAAAAGAGTTCCAGATTCTGGATGGATCAAGCAGGAAGAAAACAGTAGCATTTACAGATGTTTATTTTTCAATTACAAAAGCATAATCACCTACTTTGTTATGAAGTGTGGATAGCTTAAAAGAAACCCCAAAGGCTCCCTTGTGTATCGAGAAGACAGAATATTAAATCATGAACAACTTCCCAAATGAAACCCAGGACCGTCTCCCCCTGACCGACAATGCAGCTAACCCCTGCTTGATCTTGGCTCTTGTTCCCATTAAGTGTTGTACATTCTCTGACTCATCCACTGGTGTTTTCAGAGTGTGGTACCACAGTGTTTGTGTCATCTCTCTGTAGAAAGCTCAGAGACAGTCTTTCTTCATTGAAGACCAAGTACTCACATCTGAGCTGATTCACAGAACTTCCAGAGAAGCATCAGAGTAAAGCAGAAACCCCTTCAAAGAAGAGGCAACTTGAGGCGACTGTGGGAAGCCAACTGCTGATCATTTCCATGAGTGAAAGGTCTGAATAATGTTTATTACAAGCATGCAAAGCAACAACGTAAAATCAATCCAAAATTTAAATACAACACAATGAATATTTTCAAAGAAAAGTAGATCATTCTGCCTAATTTATGATAACTGATGAAAATAATCTTTACTGGGAATTCATCTTCAGATGTAAGATATAATAGTTCTGGGACATCATATGCCATCAATGGCCATTAACAAAACCCTGAAGGTCAGTATGTGAGTCTGGACTGAAAAAATACAGGCTTTGCTTGGGGTGTGGCTTATTGGTAGACTGTTGTCTTAGCATGCGTGGGGTTCTTGGCTCAATCCTCAGTAGAGAAAATAAAGAAGAAAATCTAGATGTTAGAACCAAATTAAAGAGTAGTAAAAGTTAACACTTTTTGGAAAACAATGGAAGTTATGAATAATAATACTATATTCTTGTGTGATGTCATGGAAAGAGCTATGCCATGGACTTTGAGGACACTGTTGCCTCTTTAGGAACTTCACACACTGCATGAAATTTCTGACATACTGGATTTAATAACATTTTCCTATACAGTGCAAAATATCAGGAGACTTCAACTTGGCTAAGATGGCATCATGGTTCCTGGGGCATGGTAGGTACACAGTTAGATTATGCAAGTGGTCAAAGACAACCACTTAGCTTTTAGTAAAATCCTCTAGAGAACAGAAGGCTGCAAAAGTGAGATTACCAAAGACTAGTACTGCGTTATATAACATCTGATGCTGTAGCTGATCTTGAAGAGCTTATGAAGAAGCCCGTCAACCCTTAGTTATGACCACAGCCAAGTTCTATTTACAGTTTTAAGGTAAATATATATTTTTTTCATAAAAACATAATTTTTTATTGATTCTTTGGGAATTTCACATCATGCACCCCAATCCCATTCATTTTTTCAGTCCCTCCATATCCACCCTTCACCCTTACAGCATTCCCCCAAAAGAATTTAAAAGTTAAAATATTGATTTTAAAAAACCCACTCCACTCCTCCATCTTTCCCTCCTCTCCATCACCTCTTCATGCATCTTTGTGGCACTGGGAGCTGCGGTGTGTCATGCAGTGGGCCCTTTGGTCCAAACACCTTTACTTGCAAACGCTCATTGTAATGAGTTGTTGTTCTGCTTCAAGGCTTCTGGCTCCTGGAACACCATCGATATGGACCCTCACGGAAACTCCTCTCAGATATCCTGCTCTTGCCCTGAGTCATGAAGAGTCTGCGGCCATAGTTCCACAGGACCAGTCCCTTCATGTGCTCCAGCAGGTCATTAGATGTTGGGGCGCGCCAACTCAAAGCACTTGGATGTGGGCCTGGGTGGTAGCTCAGTTAGTCAGTTCAGGCTTCCCCTGGGATCGGTCCTCTCTAGCGAGGGGCAGAGTCAGCTTTCCTACACTGCCCCCATTGGGATCAGCTCTCCCATACCTGTGGTGAGGAGAGAGGCTAGCTCTCCCATGAAGAGTGGGGCCAGTTCTCTCAGGACTAGTGAGGGGCGGGAGCTGCTCTCCAGCTGCAGCAGCCAGCAAGGCCAGATCTCCCAGGGCCAGCCAACGGTGGGCCGGCTTGGATTTTCCCACCTATGGTTTACATAACCCTTGGTAGTAACACAGGCCACAGTTATCAACACAGACTCCAGCTGGAGCAGGACCACAGACCCAGACAAGGCCCTCGGCAGCAGGTCAGGCCTGGATGTCACCATGGTCCTGGGTGGCAGAGAAAGCCACTCAGATCAGTATGGCTCTGGCAACAGCATGGTCCTCGGTCACTAACAAGGCTTCAGGTGGTGGCCCATTCTCTGGGTATCTGCAGGCCTTCGGTTTTAATAGGAGCCATGGACACCAACACAGACCCAAGCTGCTCTAGGACCATGGACCCAGACATGGCTCTTGGCAGCTCAGGCCCAGACAACACCATGGCCCTGGGTGGCAGACACATTTCTTAGAACAGCTAGGAGTGTCAAATGCACAATTCTATTAACAGACACGAACACATGTAGCCCCTCTGTATTATGTAAAAATTAGAGGCAGAAAGTATGTTTAAAATAAAATCAGGAATTAATGTTCAGTCCTGTGTCTTATATATTCCAAGCTGCTAATGAATACTCATCAATTAACTCAATTTAGTATCAAACATTTTTAAATTACCTAAGGATCTTAGAAATTATCTTCAAGGTATATACTATAAAATATAATCATTGTTAAATGAATTTTGTTAGAATAATTATTCAATCAGGTTAAATGCAGCTCACATTTTGCATAACATTTTGCATAAAACAGACGTGATGGGAGTTTATTTAACCTATAAGCCAGCTGTAAAGAAAAATGAAATCATGAAATTTGCAGGGAAATAGATAGGACTAGAAAATAGTATACTGGACGAGGTAATCCAGACTCAGAAAGACAAACTCTGCCTGTTCTTGCTCATCTGTGGTTCCTAACTGCAAATCTTCAGATGTGAGTATACAGCATGGAGGAACCACAGAAACCAGGGAAGTAAAAAGGGCCATAGGGGTGGAGAAGGAGCTCTAGAGGGAGGAATAAGAGGATCATGTGATATGAACAGGGAAATAGGAAAAACAGGGGAGACAGTGGGTCACTACAGGAGGAAAGTGGGGGAGATAAACAGCACTAGGGATATTCTTAAAGCCATAGGGAAATATTTTATATTTACCTAAAATTACATAGTGTGTGTGTGTGTGTGTGTGTGTGTGTGTGTGTGTGTGTGTGTGTGTGTGTTTGTTTTTAACACATTGAAAGTTTGCCTTCCTTAATTTCTGGGACACTTAGGTAAATGCAATTTATATAAGGATTTGTTTTTATTTAATTCAACTAAAATAGATCTCTTTTTAAGAGATTTCATAATCTATCACAAATGCCATGCAGAAATAAAACTCTTATGCAACCACACAGAAGCAAAGGCATTTCAGAATTACAGGTAAGTGAGTATGTGAGCATCCAGACAAGACACATAGACTGACTACAGCTTCAAGTTTAAATTTTTAGTCATGGATCAAGAAAGGATGCTGACAAAAATTACTGTTCCATGTCAAAAAGCTGTTCTTTTCCAAGTATAAATTAATTGATTTCAGTTCAAAACAGACAAGTGGACAGATACCTCAGACAGAGTAACACATCAGATTTCCACTGTCTTTCACCGTGAAGAGTCCATTTTCAGAAATCACCAGAAAGGCAGACCATGAACTCAAGAGGAGAAGCATTTGAAATCAAGTGTATCAAAAAAAAATCTGAACCAAATCCTTCTCATGCTATTGATAGGATGATTCAGACCTATCTGTCCCCATACGGGGAAGGAGTTCACAGGGATCTGCAAGTTAAGTCCGTCTCATTTCTGCCATAGAACCCGAGTCGCAAAGAGAAAACGCAATCTGCAGTTAGGAAGATGGCTTCTGGAGGCTGTTGTGACTAGAAAAATGCTAATTAAGAGGATCCATATAAGAAATAGAAAAGAAGACCAAGGAGGAGGTAGATTTTACAAGCGGGTCACCTATGAGGTTTATAAAGCTAATGAAGGATGATGTGAAGATGATTCTCTAGTCTCAGGGGAATGATGGTGATAAGACCTATGTCAGCATCTGGAGAACTATGGATGTGGTATTTCCTGTATGAAGGACACTTTTCTTCAGAAAGTAAAAGCATTCAGATCACTTAGCCATTGCTACTTCCCTGAGCAGCTTGTTAAGCTACAATGGAGGTTGGTTCTTGAACTCAACTGTGGTTATTCGGCATTAGGTTGTTTATGTATCATAGAGATTGAAAAAAGACTTGAAGCTAGAACTGAACTCCCCTGGAGGAGTGTTTGATGTGGTTTCCCTCCTCCCTGGGGACTAGCTCTCACGGTACCCGAAGGTCCTATGTAAGCTCCAAGAGAGAAAAGCAGTCAATAAGCCTACCCACGTGGGAGGAGGAAGCTGCAGTGGCTAGTGTTTCCCACACTGCTCAATCATTTGTAAACTTGTAAACACTCATACTTGGACCAGATGAAACTCAGCCATGCCCTCTGAGCCTCACTCAGAAGAAGGCTACGACAATTCTCACAGGTCTGAGGCACTGGAGTCTTTGACATGGCTGTGCTCATGTCAATACTCCACATTCACAGGGAGCTTCCTCTGCTACCCACAGCCTGGCAAATATTTTGGCTTCTGAGCCATCTCCCTAGTCCTGCAATTAAAAACGCAAGGGCAACACAAATTAAAAGCAAAACCTTGATAGACGGCTGTTGTACATAGAAAATGGAATTTATGAAAGAGGACCCTTGAGTGACTAACAAACATAAGAATAGGTATGTGAGTTGTTATTAATAAGGAAAATACAAATTATAATTAAGTAATGTAGCACATGGCAGCTATATAGCTGGAAAATTAGAATATCTTAGAACATAAAATTTTAATGAGATTGTAGAAGAACCATAGAATCTACACTAAACTTACTGACATGTACAGCAATACAACAATTTGGTAAAATTTAAGCATAGTTAGAGATTGTCATTTTGCAATCTGGCACTCAACAGGTAGTTGAAAGATATATTGCACATATGTACAGATACTTGTTGCAATATTTTTGAAATAGTAAAAAGATCAGTAGCTTTTGAAAGATTTATTTATTTATTTTATGTATGTGAGTGCTCTATCAACTTCATGCCTGATTAGAGCATCAGATGCCACTACAGATGGTTGGCAGCCACCATGTGGTTGCTGGGAATTGATTCAGGACCTCTGGAAGAGCAACCAGTGCTCTTAACAGCAGAGCCTATCTCTCCAGCCCCCAGTAGCTCTTTTTAAATCTGTGTGAATACGATAAATCAATCACGGCATATTTTATTTCAATATTCATCTTACATTTAGCGCTCACTCATCAATAATTTCCAGATCTCCACTTCTAGACCTCTAGAGAAACTATAATTCCTCATCAGCTTCAAGACTGACCGTGGGAATTGCTTTTTCCCAAAGAAATAAGAACAGAGGCAAAGATGGTCATTTCTAGGTAGAAGCCTTGAGGTGAATACAGAATTTGCATTCTGACTTTTAGGCCATATTTTCATGGCCTGAAATGAAAGCTCGATTAGCCCTGGATGTTGAGTGACTATAATAAGCAAGGCCATCATACCAGTTTGTGATGGACATGTATGTATAGAATGACTGAATCGTGAACCTTATCGCTGATGTTTTTACAAAGGGCATCACTGACCCAGAGAGTCACTTGGGAAGTGGGGCAGAGGTTGCAAAAGACTAGAGCTATGGGCACCATGCAGAGCTTTAAAATTTCTGCCTCCTGGAATTCATGTTGGATGTCTCATGGACCGCATTCAAGGGAAACTGAAATAGACCAGACTTCCTGGGGATTGAAATCCAATTATAAAATAGTTGGATCTGTTATTCAATTAAGGTGACCTAGGGTAGCTAGTATATCCTCAGACACATACCACAAGCGACCTTAAGAGGCTCTAGAACAGTGGTTCTCAACCTGTGGGTTGCGACCCCTTTGGGGGTCGAATGACCCTTTCACAGAGGTTGTATATCAGATAGCCTGCATAATTACATTGTGATTTCTAACAGTAGAAAAAGTACAGTTGTGAAGTAGTAACAAAACTCCTTTCATGGTTGGGGGTCACCACAATATAAGGAGCTGTATTAAAAGGTCTCAGCATTAGGAAGGTTGAGGACCACTGCTCTAGAGGAGGAGGACATATGCTAAAGCTTTCACTTATCTCTCCTAGTGCAGGACTGCAACTCTTGGCCCTTAGTCAAAGACATACAAGCATGAAGGGGATCATACAAATGTCACAAGGCTCAGTCTTGACTCACTGGTGATGTGGAAAGCCCTGGGCCTCTGAGGACCATCCTGGGTTGGACACATCTTACACGTCCTGTGTTGTACACATCCTACACATCCCTCTACACCCTGATTCTGGTGAGCACGATAATCTTCGGCACCATGTCACAAGGCTGTAGAAGAACCTCTAGGTTCTTGAATAGAGGCTGCATCCTAACAACTGTGGGAACAGAAGCACTATCCAGCCTCGGTTTCTACTCTAGGATGCTGACATGAGGAAAATAATGCTGATGGGTACCCAGCATGAAACTGAATGGAGCATCCCCAAGAGGCTGCATGGTGATGGTCCAGCTAGCTCTCAGACAGCACAACGTAAGAACAGAGGTTCTGAACAGACATCAGATACCCTCATCAGCAGATGGGGAACAGCCTCAGTCTGAAGTAACGTACGTCAAGGAAAGGAAAGGAGTCCAAAGCACTTTGAGAAGATTCTGGTTGAATATAGGACTGCGCACATTGGCCAGAAAATGTGCTACTCAAGGAGTTTCTTCATGAGTACCTGAAGCACAGGTGTTCCCAGAAGCATGGAAGAAGGAGGCATCTTTCCAGGGCTTGGCTGCCATGCCCTCTCTACTCTCCTCTCATGGCAGCTACATGGTATAATTCATACACTGAAGCATCTGTGTTCTTATAATGGAGATAATTCAGCCTCTGGCTGGTAAGTAAGCACCTTGGACTGTCAATTTTTCATGTAAAGCACCTATTCAATGTATTTTCATCACTTTGTATTGCTGAACTTAAATCTTCACACTTTTGTTTGCCTTTAAGAATCCACTTTATTTGCCCTAAATCTGTGTCTGTCTTAAAAGACTAAGAACAGGAAAAAAAAATAAATCTTTGACAAATCCTCCACAAATAACTTGAAAGATTCAAGAGTCAGTAGCAACAGAGTAGGAGAAATTAGAAACTGGATTTGTCAGATATCATGGACTTACTTGAATAAATTGCTCCAGCACACAAAAAGAATACTCAGTTGGAATTGCAAACGTTTAAAAACGGAACATCTTAGAATTGAAATATATAGTAATTAACATTAATATTTGTCTTAGGGTTTTTATTGCCGTGAAGAAACACCATGACCACGTCAACTCTTATAAAGGAAATATTTAATTAGGGTGGCTCACTTACGGTTTCAGAGGTTCAGTCCATTATCATCATGTGGGGGGGCACAGGCATGGTGGCATGCAGGCAGATGTGGCACTGGTGAAGTAGCTAAGAGTTCTACATCTTGCAGGCAACAGGAAGTCAACTGAGATACTGGGCAGTATCCTGAGCATAGGAAACCTCAAAGCCCACCCCCACAGTGACACACTTCCTCCAACAAGGCCAAACCCAATCCAACAAAGCCACACCTCTTAATAGTGCCAATCCCTGTGAGATTATGGGAGCCAATTACATTCAAACTACCACAATATTCTAAGAATGAACCTAGTAGATTAAAAACCATTAAAGGTTCACTTGGTTAGAAATAAATTGAAATGAAATATCAACATCAAAGTGCAGAGTCAAAACAGAAAACCACACAAAGGGAGTAAGCAATGTACGGGAGATTTGGTGTGTCTAATTTACACGTTATTGAAATTATGGAAGGAAGGGAGCAAGAGTGAAGCAGATGAATTGAAGAGATGGTGAACGAGAATTTTTGAAAATTTTTGTAACATTGGGTAACAGATTTAAAAATACAAATAAATACACGCAAGTTAAAGGTACAAAATAGGCATCGGTGTGGTGAGGTCACACGGCAATAAAACCAGTGTGATGTTTTCAACAGTAATTGTGGACCCCAGAAAACCACAGATATTGAGAGTGGATAGACCTGTCCAACAGTGGTTTGACCAAGGGCCCTGCTGTCGTTTCTGCTGCTGTAACAACACACTGACCACAAGCAACTTGGAAAAGAAACAGTTTATTGTCTTCCAGGTTTTAGTCCATTAACAAGGAAGCCAAGGCAGGAACCTGGCAACAGGAACCGAAACAAAGACCAAGGAGGAACATTGCTTCAGGACTTCCTTCCCAGTGCTTGATCAGCTCCCCTTCGTAAATAACCCAGTGCCACCTGCCCAGGGGTAGCACCAACCAAAGTGGATTAGGCCCTCCCACATCAATCATTAATCCAGAAAATGTCCTGCAGTCATGCGCTAGCTATTATAGTGATGGCCTTTTCTCAATTTTGATTCCATCTTTCCAGATGATTTTAGTTGGTGTTAACAGAAAAACAACCATCACAGAGAGTGACCAAGACTAGTGTCCCCAGTAAGGGGGCTGTGGACGACTTGTCCTGGATGATTATGACATAAGGAAATGTTTCATTTCTGTGATATTATTCCTCCAAACCCTTGTCTCCAGGTATCATGACTGAAACAACAATCAAACCCAGATTAAAGGAGATTTTATAAAATATCTAACCAATATTCATCAAAGCTGCCAGTATGCTTGAAACCAGGGAAAGACTAAGAAATGGTTACTAAGAAATAAGACTAAGTAGCCCAGTATGGTGGTGCATACCTTTAATCCCAGCACTCAGGAGGCAGAGCCAGGCGGATCTCTGTGAGTTCGAGGCCAGCCTGGTCTACAGAGCGAGATCCAGAAAAAACAAAAAAAAAAAAAAAAAAACAACAAAACAAACAAAACAAAAAAACAAATAAGACTAAGTAAACACATGATGAAACATGCTCTGCTAGACTGACCTTAGAAGAGAAACATTACCTAGGTTGAGAAAGGAAGTCCAATGTACCAATGTTAATTTCTTAGCTCTGAAAACATGTCATGATTATGTATCAAGAGAAAAATAAAATGAAGAATGAATAGGACCTGTCATGACTAGCTTCCACACTTCTCTGTGCACCTGGAAGTATGTTTAAGTATGAAGAAATATACACTGAGATGTCACTATACATTAACATGAATGTCTAAAAGTGAAAATGATGAAATTTATTCCAAGGTTTGAAGATGATATAGTAAGATAGAAGTCATCAAATACTGTTTGTCAAACTATAAATTAAAAGTAAAGTTATACGAGTATCATAGAAAAACATAGGCAATGATTGACTAGAGTTGAAAACTCACATGATGTTTGTCCCAGAAATTTTAGTAGATGCATATCTAGTATTTCTAAAATTGTGTAACATCATATATTGGCACTTAATTCTAATGGCTGGAAGCAAAACTGGAAATACTTCAAAGTCCATTTACAATATGAATAAGATAATTGTGTGAATTTCACTTATGTTATATTATATTGTTTATATTATTATATTATATTATATTATATTACATTATATTGTATTGTATGTGGATAAATGAACTACAATTTGATACAATGAAATTAAAAGGCTTCTGTGTCACAAAACAAGAAGCAGAGTGAACAGAAAACCTATAAAATGGGAAAAAAAATCTTAGCCCACTTGATATCAGATAGGGAATTAATAACTACAATATATAAAGAACAGCAAAAATTAAACACCAAAAGAACAAATCATCCAATCAATAAATGGGCTAATGACTAAATAGATAATTCTCAAAAGAAGAAATAAATTATCCAGTAACTATTTGGAAAAATGTCCAAAATCCTTAGTCATCACCGAAATGCAAATTGAATCTGCTTTGGGTTCCCATCTCACTCAGAATGCTAAGATTGTGAGGATGTAACTGATATAACCACTATGGAAGTCAGTGGGGAGATTTCTAAAATCTAAAACTAAAACTATCACAAGAGTCAGCTTCACCATTCCTGGTCATACAGCCAATATGCTCTAAGCCATCATATCATAGTGATGCTTGTACCATTCATAAATTGCCACACCATTCACAAAATTCAAGATATGGAAACAACCTAGATCTCCACCTAGAGATTAATGAGTAAAGAAAATGTGGTGCACCTCCAAAATGGAATTGCCCTCTTCTATAAAGAATGATCACAACAGTTTTGAAAAAAATGGATGGTCCTGCCTATGGGATGTGCTGGAGTAAGGGTTGCACAGAGATTCTGGGGATGGCCAACCAATGACTGGTCCAGCCTGAGATTTATGCCACTAGAGTAAGCCCATCTCTGATACTGCCTGAAGTGCCAGGACTCAAAGGCTGGATGGTTCAGAGATCTAGGGCAGAACAAATTGGAGAAGAAAATGTCAACATAATGATCCCTAATGATATTCTGCTATACTCATAGATTGACATTAACCCAATTGTCATCAGAGAGCCTTCATCCAGTGACTGATGGAAACAGATGCAGAGACCCACAGCCAAACATTAGATTAAGCTCAGGCAATCCTATTGAAGAGAGGAAGGAAGGATGGTACAAGCCAGAGGGGTCAAGGATATCACAGAAAAACCCACAAAAACAACTAACCTGGGCTCATAGGAGCTCATAGAGTCTGAACTGACAACCAGGGAGCCTGCATGGAACCGACCTAGGCCCTCTACATATGGCTTGGTCTACTTATGGGACTCCTAACAGTGGGAGCAGTGGCTGTCCCGAATGCTTTGGCTGGCTTTGGGGAAACTATTTTTCCTACTGTAATGCCATGCTTTGTTGATACCCACAGGAGGTCTGCCCCTTTCTGACTAGAAACAGAGAAGGAATAGATGGGGAAGGCAGAAGGGAGATGGGGGTGGAATGGGAGAAAGGGAAGGAGGAGAAACTTGCAATCAAGATGTAAAATAAATAAATAATTTTATTTTTAAAAAATGGATAGAACTTGAGGTGGTTATGTTAAGTGAATTAAGCCAGACTCAGACAAACATCTTCTATTTTCTACTATATAGAGACTGTAGCTTTAAACATGTGTGTTTAATGATCCTTCCCTTCTAGAATCCAGCTACTTGCCCTTTATCCTATCAAACGTGGTTTAATAATGCAAGAAACGGCTTGTTTCTGGAATTAAGCAGACAGTATTGACAAGTTGTCCTATCACTCTTGGAAGTGTTGACTGGCAGTTGCACAGTACTTAGCAAATTCATTCATAGAAATAAGACGTTAGGAATCACTGAATGAAAGTGTGTATGTAGGTAGGTTATGAAAGTAAAAATTGGACAATGAGAGGGAAGATAAAGATAATTAAAAGGGGGAAGTAAAGGAGGAATGGAGCTCATGTAACAAGAAAGCAGAAGATGGAGACTCTCTGGGCAAAGGAAGGGGACCAGCAAGATGAGAGAAAGGGGTAGGAATCACCATGGGTAAAGGGATGAACAAGAGCAAAGTGCAGATTTGCTCCAAGTTCCCAGCTCCAAGGAGCCTGAGAGACCCACGGAGGCTCCAAGGGAAGCGGTCTCGTGAAATTGGAAGGAAAGAGGGTAGAGCAGAGCCTCGAACACGGTGTTGGTTGTGGTGGTGAGTGGCAGAAGCCACAGCGGCTGCAGCCCATGCTGCTTGCCCCTGCTGAGAGGAGGAGAGTGCGGGGCTCACAGGTCACAAGCTTCATGCTAGTACCCACCTGGTGAGCCTGCAGGGTGGCCAGCACCCAGGACAGAGAGGTGTATAGTGGCCTGGAGCTCTCCAGGTCCCTGCCCCCAGACACCTTGGTCAGCTACAAGGTTACCCTGACTCTGGATATTCCACAGGAATCTCAGCAATAGTTCAATATTTATGGTGCTTCAGAAACCAGAAACCTTGAACCAGACCAGTAACTCACTGCACTAAGTATTTATTTGTAAAGCTGTTTGGGCAACACACACACACACACACACACACACACACACACACACACACACTGCGTGGCAAACACTGCAGTTTGCAATGTCACTTTAATGAATAAATGTGTGACAGAGAGGTAAGGAAGATGGCAGACCAGAATAACGTGGTGGTGGTGACAGGTGTGGGAGCAGAGCCACAGTGGACAAGGGAGCATGTAGTTACCAAGTAGGGCCAGCAGGATGGTGTGCAGCAGCCTGAAACCTTAACTTGCTGCCCAGCTGCACAGTTGCCCTGGCTCTGAGCAACAGCAGGATGTCCAAGATGGAGAATGGTTCATTTTCTAGATTGGGCCTCCTCAAAGATCTCCATGGTCCCTGCTGCTGCTGCTGCTGCTGGGCAGCACATTGATGTGTGTGAGCTGTGTTGCCTTCTGACATCACGTTGGTGTCTGTGGTCCATGCTGCCACCAGAATCCATTCGGAAGTCGGTGGTTCATGCTGCCGCTGACTGTAAAGGGCAGGGAAGCTTTTTTTGTAGTGGTGTCAATGACTGCAGAGTCACGGTTGAAAATGAGAGACATTGAAGTGTTCTATGACAACCTCCCCCTCCTCTAAAAAAGGAACAGTCTAGACGAAGCCATTGAAGAGAGTTCCTAAAAACTGCAATAGGGATGTACAAGTGTGGGTCTTCACAGTTGATGACTCCTGGAAGGAGTGTGGAGAAGGACCAGTTTTCTTTAAGGGTCTGGCCCTGGGAGTTTGACCATGCTCCAATGAGTGTATGGGCAACATGAATTGGACTTGGTGCATTTCTTCCTTTGAGGGTGAGGGCACAAGGGTGAGAGGATAGATTCTGGGAAGAACGGGAAGTGAGTATGATTGGGGTATATTGTGTGAAACTTCCATATAATGATGCATACATGTAAAATGCCTTAATTAAACCCGTCACTTTGTATGCGAACACATAATAATAATAATAATAATAATAATAATAATAATAATAATAATAATAAATGGAGAGAAGGAAGGAAGAAGGATCATAATCATGACGAATTGTTTCTGTAGCTATGGGCAGATGAGTAATATGATATAGAAATCAAAAGCTGGTTTACGGAATTCTCTCGGGAGAAAAAGGTTTAGAAATAAGGTCATAGGATAAGTATCTAGTTGACTGGAAAATCAAGTTTCAGTGCTAGCAGTAAGATTTGCTCTGGGACCCAGAACGTCTTTCTATATGAGTCTGTCTCACATCTATCAAGCAGGCTAGCATGTGATTCAGAGAGAAAACCCACTGTTTGGTTGGAGTTCTCTGTTGTTGTTAATGAGGCACCGGTAGATACATCTCAATGAAGAGGGTCTTTGAAAATTGAAGTCGTATATTTAACCCTCAAAAGAAAAGTTCCAATTGTCCAAATCCTGCTTCAACTACCTCTCCATAAACAGAAACTGGCCCTTCCTTCTAGAATCTAGCTACCTTGCCCTTCGTCCTATCACGGGTGGTTTAATCATGGAAGAAATGACTTGTTTCTGGAATCAAGCAGACAGTATTGACAAGTTGTCCCAGCACTCTCTGAAGTGTCAACTGCTAGTTGTGCAAGACTGAGTAAATTCATTCATAGAAATAAAGGTTGAATTCACTGAATGAAAGTGGACTCGTTCTGAACTTTATTGTTGTTGTTATGGAGATCACATGTTGACTCCAAGCTGACCATGCAGAAGAGCTGACTTAGAATAGAATATACACATTAGTCTTGGGCTCTTAAATTAAAAAAAAAAAAAATGAAGACTCAGTCTTGGTCAGTTCAGCATGAACTGACAGCAGAGCAATGGCTAAAGATCAGATATGAACTCCTGTGAATATGGATTCCTGTGACTTCCTTAGGTTTGTTTGTGAATTCAGTGGTCAGTGATGGGTGAAAGGAGCTCTTGACCTTTCTAACAAGAGAGTATTGCCTTGGCACTGCAGTCAGTCCCACAGTTCATGAAGACGGTTTTCTTCTTGGGGAAAGAACAGTGCCAGTTACTGAAGCATGCCTGCCAACACGAGAGGAACTCCTGTCCTGCTGTTTTCTACTGCACCGCGGGCACTACACATAGCAGGACTAGCTACAGTCTCTGCTGTGGCTTGAATATTCTTTGTTCCCTTTGAAATTCATGTCAGAGTTCAATGCCCATGGTGGGGTATTAAAAAGATAGAAACTCAATCTGACCACAGTATTTCCATGTGGGGCCTTTGGAAGGCAATTAAGATCAGAGGGGATTATCAAAGTCCAACCTAATGATTCATGTTGGCAGCTTTGTAACAAGAGAGAAAGAGAATAAGATCATATGTGTATATACTCTGTCCTACACCTTGTGATGCCTGCATTGATTTGGAACTTCTCCAACAATAAAGCCATCCCCAGATGCAGGTCCTTGACCTTGAACCTCTAGACCCATGAGCAGAAATAAACCACTTTTTACATAGTTTAGCAGTCCTATACCACTAGCCACAGGTCAAGACAGTCTCCTAAATGTGGCATTGGAGGGATTGTTTTGCAAAGCCCAGTGAGTCACAAGGAAGCGTCAAGGACATGTCGACTTATAAATACTGTGTTTCTGCTACAGTAAGTTCCCTTCAGATAATAAGTGCAACCTACTTATCTAAGGCACACATGGTTGGGATGGTTAATTTCTCATTTAAGTAATATAGTGGGAAGAACAGTTAACACTTAAAAGAGTAAAATGATAAGAATAGTGTGTGTGTGTGTGTGTGTGTGTGTGTGTGTGTGTGTGTGTGTGTAAATGTGGGCAAAATAAGAAACCTAGAAAATTACCAAGAGAGGATAAAACTAGGGGATGAAAACAAACAAAGGAGGGGGTAGGCAAAAAGTAACACAGGATGTGAAAGATGAAAGAAAACTGGGAGGTTTAGAAGTGGACACTGAAAGCGAGGGAGGGGCTGGTGAGAGGGAGATGAGGGGAAGGGGAATCTGCTAAAACACATGTTGGTGGAAAATGACACAATCATATGAAACACCCGGCATTCTAAATTTAAAAGTCAACAAAGTTAGGTTGAATTAGAGAACAACAATAAAGCAAAGCCTTAACTTCCAGGAATTAGGAAAGGAGATTTCAGGATCTGAGGGTGCAGACATCAAGACATATACCAACGGTTGCATGAAGCTACTACTATGGTGAAGAGTTTGCAGAGAATGACTGACAGCTCCTGTAGGAACCAATACCTTAGAGTCAAACCTCTTGTTCATTTTAAGATGCTTCTGCAAATCTCTGGACTTTACCCATGTAATGCCGAGGACTAGCTGCCTCACTGTGAGCATCAAAACCGCCTCAAGATGTTGCCTGAGGATGCTCAGAGTGGGAAGCTCCCAGAAGGTACCACCTACTCAGTGGATAGCGATGTCAAGGTGGAGTCAAGGACAAGGAAGGAATGGGGAGTTGTAGCAGAACGGACAAAACCTCAGTGAAACCATTCCCTGTCTACAAACAGAAACTGAAGGAAAGACACCAGAGAGTCAAAGAAGAATCTCAGAGAGTGATGACTAAGTCCCTACAATGAATTAGATTACACTGAAGACTGTATCAGTAATTCCTCTAAGGTCCATACCAGGGCTTAGGCAGGATAAGGAAATGCTCAGGACATCCTTGGCATTAATAGGTTTGATATCTAGTAATAGAAACAGAAATTTCTAAAGTGAATGATTCTTTTCTTTCTCGTCCCAAAAAATTTAGTAAGTTGTAAATAATGACCAGAAATGACCATGAAACCCCAAGAAAGAAAATATTTGACTTCAACAGACTGTGGCTGGAGAAGGGATGCAATGGGTGTGTGTAGACCTGGAAATAGGTCCATTTCCTGTCGTGACATGGACACAGATGAAACTACAGGTCGAAGGAACAGAAATGACAGAGGCTGAGAGGCAAGAGGTATAGACCGTATTTGTAGAATAATGATTGTGATTTAACAGATGAAGCTGTTTACTAGAAAATTAGATTGGAGTCAGCAATGGAGACCTAGGAGTGTCAGGGTGGGATACATACGATGATTTGAAATTTCTGCCATATTTCTTTACATATGCTTTTATTACTTTGGATACTGTACTTACTGTCTTTTCCATCTGAAATGAAGTGTCTGTTATTAGTAAGTTAATGCAAGTTATTTCCAGTAAGCTTTTCAGGAGGATGAATATGTCTAAGATGACTTGGCTCCAAAATTCATAACATAACAAAGGGATTTTTCATCACAGTCTTTTTGATGGATTTACATCTGGCACTATTTTTGTAGCATTGTTAGCCCATCTGGAATGATTATGAACAAAATAATGAAAATAATAAAATGGTTAATATTTTCTAAAAATGTTTTCTGGTTGTTTAAACAGCTAAAAAACAGTTTATTCTCATTTTATTTAACTAAGCATGTAGCAGAGTGAGGGTAGAGAGAACCATGTTTCTACTTAGTCCTCAGTGATGAAACAATACATTGTGTAAAAAAAAATCAGGGATATAGAAAAATTGTAGAAAATGGTCTTTAATGTTACTGTTAATCTTCTGGGAAAAATCTCTTTGGGTAGTAGGGACAATAACAGCAAAATCTTTATGTTATTAGATATCATATGCTATTCAAGTTGGTATGCATTCTACTACCTACTAAACAGATTGCCTACCCCAGACAGTTTTGTCCTGAAGAGTTAGGAAGCAAGGTTATGACATAATGTCCAAATGATATCAGAAAGAGACTCACAGTTTTATGAGTAAACTTCCCCACTGAGAGGCTCACCTCTGAAAACCCTGTTGTCAAGAGGGTTCAAACTATCCAAGAATAGTCCAAAGAACCATCCTTCTAAGTAAACAAAAATGCTTTTGTGAAAAGTGCCATTAAAACATACTGACGCTGATTTCATTATCATTGACCTTAATGCACTGGCTATTAATAGCACATTTCTGAGGCACATCTGTGAAAAATATAGACAAGAGGTTAAGGTCTACTTGAATTGTTGAATAGAGTACAGTATGTCATCCTGAGGTCACAGTTTTTAACTCTCTGACCAAACTATTTGGTGATTTTTATTCAAATGATTAAAATATGCCTATAATTTTTTTCCAATTTAAACTTTCTATGCCTACTTCCAAACCACAACTGAAATAACATCCATTACTAAATGACACAAGTCTCCTAATACCATTGTGTACATTCATCTTCATTATAGCTTTTTAAATAATGTGGCTTATATATAAATGTTTCACAGGGCTAGGGAAATAGGTCAGTAGGTAATGTGTTGCCACTCTAGTTGGTGGCCTGAACTGGGACAATGGGGCCTAAAAATGAGACAGACTAAAGTCTCATGTGATAGCCAACTTTATTTAGAGCATCAGAGAATGTATACTCTGTGGGTTAAGAAGCATCACATGAGTAAGGTGTTCAGTCACAAGGACAAGCCACATGAGGCAAAAAAAAACCATGTTTTTCTATAGAAGTATATAAACAAATAACAATAGCCAGTTGTAATGAATATTCTGAAGTAAACTCACTTCTACCCACTACACCTGGAAAGGACAGAAAAGGACATTCCAAGAACAATTCTATGTTTTCTGAAGAAACTGAGGTCGCATGGTTTTTGTCTGTTTTCTTGGAGCTTTCTCACATGCACTCAGAATTCTCACAGGACTCCATTCTTGGACTGTGTTCTGACAGGAAAGTGATTGCCATGCAGGCATGAGAAACTGAATATGGATCCCTAGCACGCACATAAAAACCTGAGCAAAGTGGATTGCTCTCAGAGATACAGACAGTTTAATCCCTGGATTCTTGCTAGCTGGCCAGCCAGCCTAGCAGAGTCAGAGGGTTCCTGGTTCAGTGAGAGACCCTGCCTCAAAAATAAGGTAGAGAGCCACTGAGAAGAACTGCTGGCTTACACACACACACACACACACACACACACACACACACACACACACACAATGTCTATTACAGCACCTCTCTGTAAGGAGTCCTTTTCTGTTTTGCCAGCCAGTTCCCAAATAATGGCACAGACACTTATTATTAATTATGAAAGGTTGGCCTTTGCTTAGGTTTGTTCCTAACTAGTTCTTATAACTTAAATTAACCCATTTCTATTAATCAACATTCTGACCCATACTGCCCACCCTGCCTCTTCTGTATCTGCTGGCATCTCTCACATGCCTTGATATATCTCCTACTTCCTATCTCTCTGCCTGGAAGTCTCATCTATACCTCCTGCTGCTGTGGGATGTTCTGTATGGCAAATGTGTTGCTCTGATTGGTCAATAAATAAAACACTGATTGGCCAGTGGCTAGGCAGGAAGTATAGGCTGGACTAGCAGAGAGGAGAAATAAAAGAACAGGAAGGCAGAAGGAGTCACTGCCAGCCGCCTCCATGACAAGCAGCATGTGAAGATGCCGGTAAGCCACGAGCCACGTGGCAAGGTATAGATTTATGGAAATGGATTAATTTAAGCTATAAGAACAGTTAGCAAGAAGCCTGCCATGGCCATACAGTTTGTAAGCAATATAAGTCTCTGTGTTTACTTGGTCGGGTCTGAGCAGCTGTGGGACTGGTGGGTGATAGAGATTTGTCCTGACTGTTGGCAAGGCAGGAAAACTCTAGTTACATCCTGCCTAGCTATTGACCATTTAGCTTTTATTAAACCAATCACAGCAAATACATCTTTACACAGTGTTGTGTATCCCCAACACCACTCCACAGGAGTTAGATAATATCTGTTAAAGTCAGTCCTATGTTTAGATAAGTCAGAAATACAATGAAAACAAGTCAAATAATCTCAGTCTATCTTCATCAACTGCACAGATTTCTCCTTGGCCTGTCTCTGTGTGCTCAGCAAGCAGACTTCTTTGGAGGGCATTCACCTGTCATGCAGCGCTCTCTCTCTCTCTCTCTCTCTCTCTCTCTCTCTCTCTCTCTCTCTCTCTCTCTCTCTTCTTCCCTTATCCACCCCAAGTAGATATTTGGTTAGTAACCTGTGACATACAAAATGTCCTCTTCCGAGAGGAATATTCTAACAAGATGGAAATGCAGGAAGCTCTGGACATCGAAGGACTCCAGCTGACATTCTGATTCTGACTTATTCTTTCTCCTAGGGAAGGTTAACTTCCCGGGTTTACACAACGACAAAAATAACAATAATAAAAGGGAATGAGCACACAGATCTGCTTCACGTCAAGGCCTCAGTGGCCCGGTGCTGCTCCTGTTGACTTTGTTTTGATTATGGTGACAGTTTAGGATGTAGCTGGAGCTGGTCTGGAGTCAATCAGCAGAGATGGCTCTGACCCCAGTGTCCGGTACCCACGAGCACCTGAAGGCAATAGAGGGCACAGGGACCACAGTACTCCTAAGACCAACCATCCGTGGTGTGGATAGGGTGGGACTGTCAACATGAAGGCAGTGGAGAGGGAGGGGGAAGAAGGGGAAGCAGAAACCTGAGACTGCAGAGCTGGAAACGCAGAAACCAGAAAATCAAATCTACATCAAAGATTGAGTGGGGTCAGGCCCTGGGCAACCGAGAAAGACATTAAAAAGAACGTTTTCTTTAGTGGACTCAGAAGCTAGGGAATACAGGAAAAGATGGAAGCCGGCAGTAAGACTAGCCTCTTCCACGAGAACTTTACAGGTTCCAAAGCACACTGACACCCATGAGCTCATGGGGAGGGAAACCCATTACCAAGCCCACATAACCATCTTCAGTCTCATTGTTCAGAAACTTGAAAATCCTAACCTTTCCACTGTTACATACATGTATAACTTTCAGGTTGTAGAAATCATCTCACCGTGGTCCTGTGTGGTAAGAAATGGGAATGGAATGATCTCCCCGATTTCTCATCTGCAACAGTTCTGGAGAACTGGGAAGTCATAGGCCCCTCCCCCAAGCCCACCTGCACAGTCAGCAAGCCACTCATCAGACCAGACACCCATAATGCCTAATGCTGGCTGGACAGCTGCTGGCCCAAGGCCACCAGGCAGTGCCAGGA
The DNA here is from genome assembly GCF_004664715.2 of Peromyscus leucopus. Lineage (NCBI taxonomy): Eukaryota > Metazoa > Chordata > Mammalia > Rodentia > Cricetidae > Peromyscus > Peromyscus leucopus. The sequence continues at coordinate 66,807,424 of NC_051073.1, forward strand.
AGTTTAATATATTGTACTGAGAAGCCCTCCCACTATGGCCCCAAATGCTGACTCTTCGCTGGTTGCTAAAGAGGAGAAATAGCCTCTACCCTGCCAAGCAGGGATCGTCTTGGGAAATTGAGCTCTTGGTCATCCAGACATTTTAATGGACTCCGTGAATCACTGATCAGCCAAGGAAGAATGTGAAAGAGCCCAAGGTCCTAAGCCTGCTGATTGGCTCTTTCAACAAAGACAAATGGAGTGCTGGTCATTGTCAATGAAGCGGCCACAAAAGAGACCATTTCAGTTCCCTCTGGCCTCTCCCATCTCAGTCTCCGGAGAACGTGGAGGTAAAAGCTGCCATAAACCACATTCCCTTTGAGACAGCAGAAGAGAGTGGAGGAAAGCGATGGATTCAACCGTCCTGCGACCTTCAAAAAGTCTCAGCCTTGGCTCATAGAAGAAAAGAGAGCGGAGATGGCATGAGCCGTCACTTTCTATAAGCTGTAGGAAGGGACTGGGAGATATCACAAATCAGAAAAATGGAAATTACAGTTCACTACTTTCCCTGTCCCACTCCAGACTATAAGTGAAAAATTTGAGGCTAAAAGGGACAAAGACATGAGTATGAGGTCAGACTGTTTCTCAAAGTCAGATATCAAGCTAGAGCATGTGCTATATGGATTCAGACCCAGTCCAAGGTTGTTTTGGTATATTTAGGAGAGGGATGCTGTAAAATATTTTTTCCAAGGACCCTGGGACTCAGTGTTGACCTTGCTGTAGTAAGATTTGAAGGATGGCTCTACCATTTGTACCACCTTCGGCCATGGCTTTCTATCTGTGAAATGAGAATGACAACATTTCAGAGTTTTGGACTGAGAACTGACACTCTAGAGGAAGGACAAAATGATGAGAACAGCTTCTCTTTAGTCCCGATGTAAATTGTAGGATTGGAGGACTGTGCATCATGTGCTACAACTGGCTTATACCATCTCATAAAACCTGATGTCTAACGTGTCAGAAATCACGTTATTGGTATGAACCTCTAGAGGAAAGGCCAGTCTGTGGAGGACTTGTATCCCGGGAGACTCCAAGGCCTCAACAATCCTTCTGGTTCTACCACATAGAATTATTGCTATCCATATATTTTACTGAAAATGTGTAAAAGAAAATCAAACCCATCCTAGGCAGACATCATAGCATAAAATATTATGGAAGGGAAAACCTTATAGCGCATCTGTCCAAGCTGCTCCTGTAAATGACATCTGGGGCCTGGAGAGTTTAGGTAAGTTCCTGTGGCACTATCTCTAGCTAGTGGCAGGCGCAAGGCTGGAAATGTATAAGGCTCGGTTCTATTTGCTTTTCTTTTTCTTTTTTTTTCTTTTCCATTACTGGGAACTGAACTTGGGCATTGTGCATGCTAGTTGAGTGCTCTACCACTGAACTATACTCCTCCAGCTGATATCTTAATTCTGCGGTGCCCTTTGATTTCACTGTGGTCTTTCTCACTAAGAGCATTGTTCTCACTTGGGAACTTTTTGGAAATGGAGAATTCAAGAGAGGGTAAGGCAGAAATCACAAAAGAGAAGCTGGCTAGGCAGCAGGCATTTCCGAACAGGACTTGATAGGGATTATCTGATGACGTCACAGGTCAGGGAATCACTGTGGTGCTGGGTTATCAGCCCTGAAGAAACACTGCTCTCGTCACTGTGGGTTTCATTATATCCACTAGTGTCTTATTCAGCGCTACTATTGCTGTGAGGAAACACCATGACCAAAAGCAAGTTGGGGAGGAAAGGGTTTATTTGGCTTACGCTTCAGCATTGCTGTTCATCACTGAAGGAAGTCAGGACAAAAACTCAATCAGGGCAGCATCCTGGAGGCAGGAATTGATGCAGAGGCCATAGAGGGGTGCTGCTTACGGGCTTGTTCCCCATGACTTGCTTAGTCTGCTTTCTTATACCGCTCAGGACTACCATGCCAGGGATGGCACCACCCACTATGAGCTAGGCCCTCCCACATCAATCACTAACTGAGAAAATGCCTCTGTAAGATAGGGCTGGATGGCATTTTCTCAGTTGAACTTCCCTCCTTTCAGACGCCTCTAGCTTGAGTCAAGTTAACAGAAAACTAGCCAGCATAACTAGTAAAGTTACTACTAAAAACTTTCAGTCAAAACAGAGGAAAACTAGTGAGGTCACGGTCTACTCTGCTATTGTCCAGGTGGCATCCACAAACATAAAACAATAGAATGCCAGCTTCTTTGCATATAGAAAAAGGGGAATCATAGTTCTCAGAGCTGGCTTTGATGGAACAAATAAGCAGCCTAGAACAGACATATCCTCCTGCAGGCCCTGAGAAGCTCTGTTTTCTTCCAGAAATGAGGGCAGCCAACTTTGGTCCTCAACTAAACAGAACTGCTCTTAACCCCTTCCTGCTACTTGGCAAGTGATATGCTGGTGAACTTTCATGACTTTCTTCATTCCCTGTTTGATTTTTGGAAATTTACCCCTGCAAACAGATGTGGTATGAATAATTTTTACGTTAATAAAGGGTGATTCCCTTAAATGTATATGGCAACAAAAACAACTTAGCCATAATTCTTAATTCTAATTATTTTATTAATATGACTTGCCTACACACTGGATTATACATGTTTGTTTATGACTACATTATTCTCAGTAACCAAAAGGTGAAACATCCCAAATGTCCATCAACTAAGAGAGGGGTCAACAAAATGTGGCATACCCATGGATATTATCAGTAACTAAAAGATACAAAGCACTACAGTGTGGATGCAGCTCCAAGATGTTAAAAGTGAGAGAAGCCAGACAGAGTTACATATATAGCATGACTTATAAACTGTCAACAACAACAAAAACAGATAGAATGGGAAAAATAAACCAGTGGTTTCCTGAAACTGAAGGTATGGATAGCAGGTGACTAACTGTAAGTGGTCATGAGGTTTCCTTTGTAGGGGATTGGTAGTAGCTTAATATTAGATTTGAAAGACGGTCTCACACTCTAAAAACATATTACAGTTCACTGAAATGTAGACTTTAAAATGTATGGATTTATGGTATGTTAACATTTATGCCTCAATAAGCTATTTTATTGAAAATATTTACTTACCAAAACAGCTCATGACATCGCTCAAAGTCAATATAAAGGAGCCTTGCATGACCTTACCCTGAGCCCTTACCTCCAAAGCTGTGCTTTGATATCTCCCAGCTCTCTCCGTTCACAGTTTCAAAAATTTCCTTCTCTGTTGACAGATGGTGGCATCATTCTCTGTGACACACAGCACCTTTAGAAACATAATCCATTCCACTGGCTTTGTAGGCTTGCTGGAGTCAGCCATCTATCCTAACAACAGAGAAAAAGGAAGCTTTGTATAGCTCGGTCTCGAGAGAAAAAACAAAAGAAATAACATGCGAATGTGTTGTCAACACTTTCCGTTAGGTCACATCCGAGCATTTTTCTCACTGGAAAAACATCAGTAATAGCAAAGCTTCCTGGTCACTAGAAGCTGATTATGTTAAAGAATATTTCATATGTGTGAAGTGGGAATATAAAGGTGATGCTGCTACTAAGACTTGGGATAAGTAATACTGGATTGTAATGACCTGCAAACTGTCAATTCAACAAAGATTCCCATTTACTATAGTCATATCTGAAAGGTTATATGATAAACATACCTTTATAATGACCTTTTAAAAGATTGATTTTTATTACTTTTAATTATGGATATGTGTGTTGGTATATGCAGTGAGTGCAGGTTACCACAAAGGTTGGGGGTATCAGATCACCTGGAGCTGGAGAAACAAACAGTTGTGAGCCACTTGACATGAGTGCTGCTGTTGAAACTTAGGTCCTATCTACTAAGCTCCTGAAACAACTTCTAAGGTAAGGTAGTAGCATACTATGAAACAAAATTTATATATATAAATTATCCTTAGTTCACATATCTGATTATAAAATCTTTTAAAATCTGAAGTATGAAAGTTTGGGATTAAAGAGATAGGTAGGCAGATCCAAACTGAGTTTGGATCCCCAGTACCCAAGTAATCAACTGAAACCATCAGCTCATGCCTGTACTTCCTTACTGGGAAAGTGGAAGCAGGAGGATTCCCACTAGCAAGCCGGGCTGGCAGAATCAGAGAGCTACAGGTTCAGTGGGAGACCCTGCACAGTGATTGATGAAGACATCCAACGTCAACTTCTAACGCCCCCCCCACACACATATACACACACCCCACGCTAACACACACAATCCTGATTGAGTCCCTGTCAACTTGATACCAGCACACCAGCTAGAGTCATTTAGGAAAAGGAACTCTTTTTTTTCTTAAAAATATTTTATTTGGAAGAGGTTTTTATTAATTAATTTTGTTTTCATTTATTTTACATTCTGACCTCAGTTTCTCCTCCCTCCTCTCCTCCCATTCCCTCCCCACCATCCACTCTTCCTCTGTTTCTGTTCAGAAAGGGGCAGGCCTCCCATGGATGTCAACCAAGCATGTGCATATCAAGTTGAGGTAGGCTGGGCGAGGCAACCCAGCATAGAGAATAGATTCCCAAAAGCCAGCTGTCATTTAAGTCCATAGTTTGTCTCTAAATTGAAAAGGACTTTTGTAGGGTCGAGGCAGAAACTATAGGCAAGTGAACATACACTGAGCATCTACGTTGAGTCAACCATTGTGCCAAGACATTTTCACATTATTTTACCCAACATTTTCAGACTAGCTCCAGTCAAGAACAGAAAACTAAGCTATACAGACTCATCTAGAAACTCTGAAACACAAAACAACCCAAACACTTCTGGGTTTTTGCTGAAATCAGAACTAATGCCAACAATTTTTTAGTTCAGTTTGATGATGATGAGGGGTGAATGGGGGGGGGCTGATGGATCAATGATGGATGAATGGATGGATAAGAATCAATAATTAAAAAATTAGTATAGTTTTGATTAAATTCAAAAAGGGACTCATCGCTTCCCACAGCAGAGATCTGAGTTCTTAGCTAAATCTCAGAACTAGGAGTTCCAAAACGTAGAGCCCCAGCTGCTGAATTCTGCCTTTGCTCTGGGATGTGTCTCTCTAAGGAGACAAACTGCATGTCAGGTGGAAGAAGATCATATGGAGAAGATCTCTCTGACAGTGGCTCAGAGGCAGCTTTACATCAGGCCAGTGGCCTTGAGTGGAATAAAACAGGCGTATTAGAGGAGATGGCAGAGGGAGATGAAGCAACCTGAAGCCTCTGCCATGTCTTCCCTCACAGCCTGACCCAGGTGCTGTGATCTGTACTTCCTCGCTCACGCAAAGCCAAAGCCGCTTTCCCCGAGAAGCATGAATAGACTCTTCTCAGCGAAACAGAGTTGTCATTTCAAATCCCTGGACTGAGCCAAGAACAAAGAAACCTCAGAGAAACTCACGCCTGACCTTTTGAGGCCGATCTGATTTTCTTATTCCCAGCAACACAGATGGCTCTTATTTTTTATAAGCGAAGGCAGAAGCCTGGCTGTAACTGAATGAATTAAGAGTAAGAAGTCGACTTGTTCAGACTCTAATCAACAAGAGATCGCTTTATCTATTGATAATGCAGGAAGTGTCGCCTGCAGTCCCACAGACAATAGGCTGTAAAATTCTGAAGTCAAAACGTTCAGAGAATAATATAAGGACTGCCTATTTGCCCATATCCAGATGGGATAGAATTTTGTCAAAACAGCCCAGATATCTTCTGAGAATAAGAAAAATTAAGTATTATTTCTAAAGTTCAATTCTCCTTTTTGCCTGCCTTTCCCACACCCTGTTGAAACTGTTAGTCTCATACTAATGGATTCTTAATGTTGAATTATTACTCCCTTTTAGAAACAAACCTTACCCTTACATATGTAGCGCTATCCAGAGTCTATTGATGCTGTAATGTCTAGGATGTGTCTGTTAGTAATATCACACTATAATTGCAGCCTTTAAAACTAGTTATATTACACTCCTCTTTTTTCTATTTTCTAAATTAATGTGCATGCTCAAAAAGGAATCTTTTCCATTAAGTGTTGAAGGAATTTACCTATAAAACTGTCATATATTAGAGAAATGCAATCGACTTTTTAAATTTTCCCACATGATCATTTTAAAAGATCTTCCTTAGTTGGTTTTATAATTGGTATTTATATTCCCCCACTTCATCCATTTAATTTATTATTCATCTTATTTAATTTGATGCAAAAATTGTTCATGAACATATCTTATGTTTGGAGGGTTTTGTTTTTGTTTATTTTTGTTGTTGTTTTTTCAAGGCAGAATTTCTCTGTGTAGCCCTGCTTGTCCTGGAACCACTCTGTAGACCAGGCTGGTCTTGAACTCGGAGGTTCATGTGCCTCTACCTCCTGAGTGCTGGGATTAAAGGTGTGTGTCACCACTGTCCCAGCCATATCTTATGCTTTTAGGAATTCAACCACATTTATATTTTCTCTTGCATTCCACTTGGTATTTATAGGTATTATGTATTTCTTTTCTCAAATTTATCTTATTGCTCCTCAAAAATTCATTTTTGTATGTATGATAATGTTTTTTATCATTTTTCATTTAATTACTTTCCAATTTCATCCTTTTTCTACATTCTGTTTGCTCTGATTCTTTTCTTATAAGCCTTACTTTTAAATAAATGCATAATAAACTTTTACATGTAGTTCCTTTGTTTATATTTATTTATTTTTGTATTTATTTATTTTGTAATTAACCCCTTGGTCTGATAATTGCTAAATATTGTCTTTCTAATAAATTTGTTTTTCATGTTTTAATTTCCTATTTAATTATTTTTTTAGTATGGAGCATTTTGTGTGTCACACCACACAGAATTCTTTGGGATTTATTCGGAATCCCATTGTGCCTCTCTGGAAATTCAGTTTGGAAGAATGGACTTCTAGAGGGTGTGTTTATACCAAAAATAATGTAGGCCCTCTATTGTTTGGTATTGAGTTCTACACACTTGCTGTGTTGAGAAATCCATCTTGATGGCCCCACCCCCATAAGTGAATGTAACCCTAATCAGTTCTCAAAGCCATCCTCTCTAACTACGTCATACTAAGGAGTCAGGGCTTCAATGTGTGAATTAGGAAGAACACAAACATTTAAACTTCAACACTCCCAATCCAATGAAACTGCTGAAGACTATGCCCTGCTGCTCATGCCACTTAGGAATATCAAATGCCTTGTAGAATAATGGGCTTCTTAGAGGATTTCTTCTCTTCCTGATTGTGACCTCTCCTGTGATAGCTTCCTTGCCCAACTGATTTTTAGCACCTGTGTTACTATGTGTGTTATTTAGCTCTCGGAGCAGTTTTAAGCAGAAATGTAGCCTGAGATAAACCACTCCTTCCCTATTGTAAAGAAGTAGAATGCTCCTTTGTCTAAATTACATGGGTGAGAAAGAAAACATAGATACAAGACAGACGTGTCTAGTAATAAGATTATATAATTACGAGACACTCCTTTGTGTTCTTGGGAATTTATAACACAGATGGTATTGATTTCTCTCCTGTTATCCTCTTTATTTGCTTCCAATACTGAAATTAATTTCATTTGGGATCTTGACCAGCAAAATTCTACTGGTCCAAACTGTACATTTGAATCTATTTTATTGATGTGATATAAATTGGAAGCAAGTTGAAAAAGAAGTTTAAGCCAACATGACAAAGAATGTCGTTTGATTAAGCCACCCCATGTAGATTTTGGAGTAAGAAAAAAATGGAAATAAATCATCTGTGAACAGCAATGCCACAGCTCTGAGAAGCAAGAGTGTTCTTGCACTTCAGTTATCTAGAAGAGAGGTCAGTAAATAGGTGATAGATACACAGGCAGATTATGGGCAGATAGGTAGATAGATAGGTAGGTAGGTAGGTAGGTAGGTAGGTAGGTAGGTAGATAGATAGATAGATAGATGATAGATAGATAGATAGACGATAGATAGATAGATAGATAGATAGATAGATAGATAGATAGATAGATAGATAGTAGACAGATGAGAGAGAAGATAGATAGGTTAGATAGATAGACAGACAATAGATATGAACTGAAGCATTACAAAAAGAATACTTCAAATTTCTATCCATTATCCCAGGAACAAAAATTTAAATTTTTTAATTTTTTTTAATGATTTGATTTAATATTATATATTAGCCACGGATTCCCATGTCCTCCCTCCTCCTGCCCCCCTCCCCCACCCCCATTCTTATCTCCTCCAGGGCAAGGACTCCCCTCAGAATTCAGCTCAACCTGCTAGATTCAGTCCAGGCAGGTCCAGTCCCCTCCTCCCAGGCTGTGCAAAGTGTCCCTGCATAGGCCCAAGGTTCCAAATAGCCAGCTCATGCACTAAGGTCAGGTCCCAGTCCCACTGCCTGGGTGCCTCCCAAACAGTTCAAGCTAATCAACTATCTTACTTATCCAGAGGGCCTGATCCAGTTACTCTGGTGATAGGATGGCCAAATACCTTAACTGTCATGCTAGAAATCTCAACCAATGACTGATGGAAGCAGATACAGAGTTCCACAGCCAGGCCCCAGGTGGAGCTCGAGAGTCCCATTGACGAGAAAGAGGAGGGGTTGTATGAGCGAGAATTGTTGAGACCAAGAATGGAAAAAGCACAGGGATGAATAGCCAAACTAGTGGAAACACATGAACTATGAACCAAATTTAAAAAATTTTAAGACAATGTCTTTATTAGCCAATTAATAAGTCTAATATTATATACCAAACCACTTCAATATATAATCAGAGGGTTTCACCTTACACATCCAATTTAATATGGATTCTATGACAATGGGCTATGATACTTTACTAGTGTTACATGTCAATTGAGTGTGTTTTATGCTATTTTTTTGCCAGACTCCATCAAATTACTGTCACCTACACAGTGTTAGGATAATTTCTTATTGAGGATTAGAAGAACAAAACTGCCTAGCAACTGACTAGTGCTTTGCATAGATCAATCCACAGTCAGCAAGCATTATCTTGATCTCATTTAAAAACTGGGAAAATTTAGACCAAGATTGACTCTATAACATGAATAAATGACAGGAACTTTAGGAAGAAATTTATCTGCAGACCCACTACCAGATGCATTTTCTAGTCCCAATCTGAACCAAATCATTGAACTAAAGCAACTAAGCAGGTAAGTAAATCACGTGATTTATTTTCCCAGGGAAAGGTGAGGAAAAATGTTAATTTGCATGCTGCTGCCTACTTCTGTCTACTAAGAGACAGATGTTTGAACTTACCTTGATCTCTGCGACTGGGGTGAGTATGGAAGGAATTTATTACTAGATAGATCGATATCCATTGTGATTGGGGAAGCCAGTCTTGCTTCAGATTGGGAGATTAAAGTCCAGCTTAGTCATGTACATATGACTCATTTAGTAAGTAGCTGACCTATGCTTATTTGCTATTGTTAAATTTGGGTCGATCACACAGTTAGTTCACCTGTAGCACACAACCTTTCAGCACAGACAATAGAAACCCTGGAGGTTTTACTTACAACAAGTAAAGGGATAGGTTACAGGATATGGGAGAGGTGAAGTGCAGTCCAGCGGTGTGCTCTGGAAAACTCTGCTCGGTCTACCACCCAACATCCAAGATTACCGGGAACCAAGAGAGCCAGCACATCCAGATCTCAGGTCTTAGAGGCTCTTGTCTGGGCCCGCCTCAGGGGCAGGCCATAGGTAGGCGTGACAGTTGAACTGAAGCCTTGGTGGGGGAGTTCTTCCAGGTCAAAGCTGGAACAGCTATCCACTACCAAAGACACTTGCTGCTGAGCCTGACTACCTGAGTTCAGTCCCCAGGACACACATGGAGAAAAAAGGTCTATGGCCTCCTCAAGTTACTCATAATGATCAATTTGTATTTTAAACTGAGTGACTTTTTCAGATTTACACTCTGTCTGACCACACTAATATTTCAAAACAAATAAACAAATGGCTGCTTTTCTTTTTTTTCTTTTTTTTTTTTTTTGGAACTGATGACTGAACCCAGGGCCTTGCACTTGCTAAGCAAGCGCTCTACCACTGAGCTAAATCCCCAACCCCCAAATGGCTATTTTTCAATGTGAGAAGTGAAAGATAACTCTTTGTCTTTGAAATGATGGGAATTTAACATGATTGACTATTTACTATTCACTTCAACGTTCATCATAATGGTGAATGGTTATGATAGATGATAAATGCTGTTGGCCTTTGCACATATGCGCTTTTAATACACACAAGCATTTTCTGCTTATTTTTTTGTGGTTCTGGAGCTTGTACCCAGTGCTTTACCCATGCTAGACAAGTGCTCTACCCATGAACTAAACTCGAGTTCCTAGGTTTATACTTTGTTTACATTTTTTCATGTTTATTTAAGCAACTTTTTAATTTGGATAATTTAGAATTGTATCATTCTTACATACAGTGCACATGGAAAAGAGCTTCTAGGGTCACAGAACAGAAGGTCTAGCCTAGGACTCAGAAAGCCATGTTTTAATACGCTCCTTGGTGTTTACTGTATCAGTGTTTGACAATAAGTGCAGAAGCTCCTCCATATGTCAGATGTTTATAACTTTAAACGTTCACAGCTTTTCCCCTCACTGTCAATACTCAGAGCCAAAACACTAGAGGTTTTTTTTTAACTTAAATATAAAATAAAAATTTGAGAAAATGCCAAAAGAAGTGAAGTTTTTACAAGCTGATAAAAAGCATATGTTATTACTTGTATTGTTTCTATTTCAATTAATTTTTAATTGGTATAAAAAAACATTAAAAATATGCATATTAATGAGTCCTTCATGGTGTGTCAGCACATATATACATCATGTAACATTTAAGTCAAGATAAGCATACCTACTGTCTCACACTTAGCATTTGTTTAAGATTTGTTTTTATGATTTTCAGTTATGTATAGAGGTGTGCGTGTCTGCATTTGGGTGTGTGCTGTGAGTGCAGTGCCTGTGGATGCCAGAAGATGGCATCAGATTCTCTTGAGATGGAGTTATAGACAGTTATGAGCCCCTGGATATGGGTAGTGGGAAACAGACCTAGGTCTTCTGAAAGAGCAGTGTTGTAGATGTAACCAACCATCTTATTAAATAAGAAACACAGAACCAATGTAAAAGAGAAAGCCAAGAGGACTAGCCGATGCAAGCAGCAAGTGCTCCCACCAGGTAAGCCATCTCTCTAGCCCTTCCCTCCTCGCTTTCTCTATAATGAAAACTTCAACCTCTCTAACTTAGCCTTTGGAATAGCACCTTGCTGTGCCCACAGAATCCTGTTGTGTGCTCGCACACTAGGCCATCTTGCGCTGTCCTCCAGCACCAGTAGGGCTCACAATCAGCCGTCCTCCCCTCTTGCTCCTCGCGGTGTTCTTCCGGTGGCACTTGAATTAACATGGAACGGCTGGTCACTGTGAAGTGCCAGCCCCACTTCTCAGCACTCCTTATCGCTCCAGAGAGTCTTAAAGAACCTCTGCGGGTTCCCAAGATTCTATCACCGCCTCCATCTTCCGTCACTGAGCCATTGTCTTTGCAGCTGGACCTGGGACTCCCCCACCTCAGGCAAACCCTGAAAGGTGATGCTTTCTTAACCCTCCCTGTTTGCTGACCTCGAACCCCAGGGGATGTACTCACATTATGGGATGACAGACGGCTTTGTCACCCCAAGAATTTCCAGGTAGTCGATAACAATTCCAGCTGTCACTCGTTTCACTACAAGGACAGATGCACATCTGGGAATTCACATTTTCACTTGAAATTCTTCCTAAACGCCCAGGCTACTCCTCAGCCACCATCTTTCTGGTGGTAACTGTTACATCTATACCTCATTGCATGTGAATGTGCATGGACATATGTGTAGGCACAAGCACATGCACACATCCATAGACACTCTCCTCTGAGGAGAACCTTGAGTGTTGTTCCTCAGTTACAGTTCACCTTGGTTTTTGGAGACAAGGTGTCCTATTAGCCCTGAACTCAGTAAACAGACTAGGTGGTAGGCCAGTGGGCCCCAGAGATCTGCCTGTCTTCACCTCCCCATTTCTGAGGTCATGAATGTACTATCATGTGCTTTTCTTATTTTTTAACATAGGCTCTGGGGCTCAAACTTGGGTGTTCTTGCTCGCAAGGCAAGCATTTCATTGAATGAGTAATCTCCCCAGCCCCACTTGGCCACAGTTATTCAAGTGTATGTCCTTTTCCTACCTTCTCTTTACCCTCTCTCCCTCCATGCATTCCTCCTAACTCTCATTGTGTGCCTTCATTTCCCTTCTTTTTGCCTTGGTATAGCCACTCGGGATATATACAAACTTTCTCAAGGCAACCTGGGAATTTCTTCTGTACCTCAGAAAGTTGGCTCCGGTGATTGTGTGGGCCCTAGTCATGGAAAGTGAGAGGCACGGCCGGGATGCACCTGCATGAAGCTAATGCGAGCTTCTGCGTAGGACTGCTGCCATAACTAGAATGGGACACAAGAGAGCCTGCAAGACTGTGAAGTGGTAAACAAGAGATGTCTGATGAAGGTAGCTTTGAGAAGATGAGTAGGGGTTTCCAAGTCGGGGGACCTCAAGTAGAGACTAACATGTGGAAAGACACAAAGCCATGAAACAATAGGTTACATCCAGAGACCTATAAACAATCCTATTTTGCAGAATATACTATGTAAGGATCTAATGACTGTAGATGAGGCTAAAGAGACGGCAACCAAACTCCCATCAATTCCTGACTTCCTTTGCAGCTCTCTAGAGAACGGAAAACTCCTCTACCATTTACTTTATTTTATGTATGCTACAGCGTAGCTTATTATTTGTCCAAGTTTATGAGACATTTTATGTCCTATAAAGGCAAGGGTACGATGTCTTCTTCCCCTTAATACTCAAGCACAATGTGGGCATTTTGAACAAAGAAGGAAGGAGATTATAAACAATAGTCAGGGACCCTACATTTCATTGCAGCGGTCATCCAGGCGTTGGAGAATAAGTCTCATATTCGAACCCATTCTCCTCATTGCCTAGCACAGAACTGTCCATAGGGGAGAAGCCCAATCCAATAGGGCTTTACTGCAAGAATGTCAATTGGCTGATGACTGAGCTCTGTGGCTTTAATAGAAAGCTGTAGAAAGGGTGGATATTCTGTGAGAGGCTGCTGCATTATGAGAGAGCTGTCAGTGAAGTCTGCTTTGAATAATTTTAAGGAAAAGCGAAGATGTTTTTGACATCTATCCACTTTCAAAATGACTAGTTGAGTCCTCCGTCACAATCGAACTAATTCACACCATCAAGCCTGGCTCAGGAGTTTCTTTTCTAGATGGCAACACATGAACTTCCCAAGACATAGAGTTTGCTGGTAACAGTTCACATTTATCAAAACGGGGAGATGTCGGTGTGACTTTAAAAATTAACTACATTTAGGAGCAGTAATTGCTTGTTGGCATCTGTTCTTAAATACCATATTCTCCACATAAGCATGAAGAAGTGTGTCACTAATTCAGCTATGAATGATTCATAGACTACGGCCAACAGACATCACCAGCTGTGCACCTGTAGCTCTAATATCTCTGACAAAGAACCAAAAGAAAGGGAAGACCTAAATGATATTAGGAACACCAAATCTTGATTTATTCCTTTCAAAATACCATTTAACATTCCAAACAAACTGAGCTACCCCCAAAAGATATAAAAGGCTAACACTAATATCCATTAATGACTCCATGGAGAGGCTAAAGATGGACAGCTTTTACATGGTTGGGTCTATCACTTTTCCTCTGCAGAAATCTTGTTTTCCACATTAAAAAAAAAATCTTAGGATGTATTGTTTGCATAATAACTTGATAATTTTAATAAAAGTGAAATAGAAAACATCTGGCAGAAAATAAGGAAGAATTTCTACAAACTAAATTAAATAACTAAATGATAGACTAAATGATAGGCAACAGAGACAAGATCTCAGGGTCAGAAGGTTAGACATCGGGATCTTGCAGTTCACCTGTGAGCTAATGACCTGGGGCACTGAATCTGACCTATAAACAGAGGGGCTTTATGAAGTTTATGAACATGATTTTTATGAAAAGGTAAAATTTTAGGGCATTTATAACTCAATATGGTTCCTACAAATGTCTGTATTTGCAACTCTTTTCCCTCAGTGCCAACACATGAGCCCTATCTTCATCTGTCAGCTCAACCTGGAGTTGTCAACAGCTGTTGCCTTGAGAGCAGCAGCCCTACCTTCTTGTATTGAGTTTTAGCCACAGCTCTAAGCATAAGGTTTCTGGGGGCATTGAACTTCTGATACCTGTATTTACAGAGTGCTAAGTGTATTTTAACTCCCATATCATGAATCTGTGAAATTAAGTAATATATGCTGTCCTTTTTATCAGGCGAATGTGGATAATGCTTCTATAATATGGTATTATCTGACAATACAAATATAATTTGTTTCACATGTTACAGTGTAAAACTAATTAGGGATTGACTTCTACTTAATGAAATATGCTTATAACCATTTAATGTTATCTAGTTAGCACAGATTGCAAATATCTAATTCCTTTTAAAATCTTCCCCTTTAAAGTCAACTAGAAACATGAGCATCAAACCAAAATAAGCCCTATTCAACAGTGTAGGGTCTAGAGCTAGCCTGTGTGTGTGTGTGTGTGTGTGTGTGTGTGTGAGAGAGAGAGAGAGAGAGAGAGAGAGAGAGAGAGAGAGAGAGAGAGAGAGAGAGAGAGAGATCTGTTCTGAATGGTTTTCAAACCATACCATACAACTTGGTTAAATTTGATTTTAGAATGGCAGAACAGTTGACAATACTTGTTCTTCTATGTTCCTGGAAACCTGATGCCCAGCACATAGTTGGCCTACTTTGTCTAATATTTGGTGAGTAAATGTTTATCTCACCTCAAAAGCTCTTTCTGAAGGGCAGTTGTAGAATACAAAGGAGAATCATATTTGGCTTTCACATTCTTTCCACCACCCCCTGTCCTCCATGTCCTGCCTACTCCCTCTCCGATTCATGACCAATTCTTAATTATTATTATTGCATTGTGTGTGTGTGTGTGCATGTGTGTGAAGCCCATGTAGCATTGCTCATATGTACACGTGTTTAGAGCTGACCACTGAGGATTGGATGATATCTCAGGAGGCTCGTTCCTTGAGAAGAATGATTCTTCATTAATTGAACATAGTTCTTCATCTAAGTATAGAGCCCTGTGAGATTTTCCCTATTTCCATCAACATGTCAAATGGTTTTGTCATTATGCAGGTCTTGTTTAGGTGAACTTATCTCTTGGATTTCAAAGTGAAGCTTCCCAGTCTTGTCTAAATGACACTGTCTTGCAGCCGAGTTCCTGGTCCTCTGGATCTTACCATCTTCCTGCTTCTCTCCTGCCATTTTCCCTGAGTCTTAGGCATAGAAGCTTCACTGTAGATGTATCATTTGGGGTGGGCACCCCATAGTCGGCTGTTTTCTGCATTTTGGCAAGTTGTAAATTTCTGTGACAGTCTCCACCTGCTACAAGAAAGAAGCTTCCATGATAACGGGTGAGATCCCTTAACTGTGGGCATAAGGATAAGATTTTAGATGGAGTTAGAAATTACACTAGCTTAGGAAAATAACAGGAGTAGACTCTTCTCTAGGGTCCATGACCTCACCAGGCGCAGGTGATTGGCTAAGTTCACAGTACCAGGCACGAATCCCCTTCTACTGAGTGGACTTTGAGTCTAAGTAAACAGCTGTTGGTTACTCCCAAGATGTAAGTGCCATTGGAGATTGTGGTGGTCTGGTAAGGAATGGCTCCCCAGGCTCACAGATTTGAATACTTGGTCACCAAGAAGTGGCATTATTTAAAGGATTAGGAGGTGTGGCCTTATTGGAGGAGCTGTGTCACTGGGGGTAGGCTTTGAGGTTTCAGGAAACCCAAGCCAGGCCCAACGGCTCTCTCCTCCCGACGCCGCCTGTGCATCTTGAAGTAGAACTCTTGCCTGTTTTCCCAGCATGTCTGCCCGCATGCCACCATGCTCCCTGGAATGATGAGAATGGACTAAATCTCTAAAACTATAAGCAAGTCCCAATTAAAGGCTTCCTTTATAAGAGTTGATGTGGCCATGGTATCTCTTCACACCAACTGGACGTTGACTAAGACAGAAAGTGGTACCAAGGAGCTGGGTATTGCTGTGCCAGGCCTGATCATGCTACCTGTTGGCAGACTGTGGAGTTTGAGGCTTTGGGTTAGGAAAGCAGTTAAACTCTTTAAGTGGAGCTTAATGGGTCATACTAGAAATAGCATGGAAGACAGTACATAGAGGGATTTGAACTGTGGGGTCCCAGCTCAAGAAATTTCAGAGGGAAAGAATATTAGTAAGTGGCCTAGAAAGCTTTCTTGTGATACTTTGGCAAAGAAGGTAGCTACTTTATGCCCTTGTCCTAAAAATCTGCCTGAGGCTAAATTGAAGGGTTTTGAATTTTTGGCATTGGCAGACAATGTATTGACTATATCATGTGGTTATTAGTAGAATTTCAGGACTGGAAATGTAGCTCATTGCCAGAACACATACTTCCTATATATTAATTCCTTGGTTCAACTCTCAGCTCTGTGTGGTGTGTGTGTGTGTGTGTGTGTGTGTGTGTGTGTGTGTGTGTGTGTGACAGAGACAGAGAGAGACAGAGAGACAGAGAGACAGAGAGAGACAGAGAAAGACAGAGAAAGAGAATAATCATTTACTTGCTACTTACATTAATAAAATTAACAATTCAATTATCCCTACTATGTTGCATTACACTTCATCTCAAAAGGGTTCAAAAATGGATCATTAAAACACTATGATCCCCCAATCAGCCCCCATTCCCACCTCCTCCAAGGCAAGGCCTCCCTGGAAGGCTTGGGGGTGAGAGGAGGGGGGACAGGGGAATCTGTGGCTGTTATGTAAAATTAAATTAATTATAAAATAAAATTATAAAAAACACTATGATCATCATTTTAAAAATCCAAATATAATTCTAATTAATCTGAAGGGATAAATATTTTGTAAGAGCTTTTGGGGAAGGGCGACTCACACATACTGACTGGTTTTGTGTGTCAACTGGACACAAGCTAGAGTCATCAGAGAGGAAGGAGCCTCAGTTGAGGAAATGCCTCAGTAAGATCCAGCTGTAAGGTATTTTCTTATTTAGTGATCATTGAGGGAGGGTCCAGTCCATGGTGGGTGGTGCCATCTGGAACAGAGCATCATGTCCCACAGCCAGCTTTGTGGAAGCTATCATCACTCATCGAAGTGAAAGCTTTCTTGCATAGGGTATATTAGCTTTTGGCAAGTCCCACTTTAAACAGGGAGAAGAATCCAACAACCTGTTCTTGCCTATCTCTGACCATCTGACACCACAGAGAGATCTCCCATTTAGACTACTCCTAACCCAGGAGGTAGATGATGGGCAGTGACATATGGAAGTCAAAACTGAAAGTTTACCCTCTTTGTGTGCAGCAAGAAAGGCTTAACCTTAGATAACAACAACAACAACAACAAAAGCCTTCTCCATGATGCCAGTCCATGTCCTGTTTCTTCACAGAAAACAGGTGGCTATCACCAACTTGCCTCTTGATCTTGACTCAGTGTTGAATGAAGTTATGAAGCCCAGGCTATGACTGAATTGTCCACCTCAAGTGTGTGTCTTTTCAGTATTCTGTTCAGAGAAATAGGCAGCAACTAGGAGCCAGCTGTTGAGGAGGAGGATGTTTATAGCGAGTAGTTAAATACAGGGTTAGATTAAACATGTTTTTCATAACACTGTTAAAAATCAGCAAAGATCACTTCTACAATTTCAAGTGCTCAAATGGAATGTTTTCAATATAATAGTGAATATACAAATAGCTTAGATCTGTCATCCTAAAGATAAAATTATTTCCTAATGTTTAAGAAAACATCAGAATATATTAAGAAAGCTAAAACTGTGGTGGTTCCAACTTTGTCTCAAGAATCTGGACCTTTCCCAAAATTTGATGATTTACTTCCTTGAAGTATCAGTAGTGTGTAATGAAGCATCTTTTACAAATGCACCCAAATATCAAGGCAGACTATAAATACTTTAAGAAGTAAGGCAACTGAAAAGTAGATGGTTAATCCAATTCTTGCTGTATCCCAAGTTAAAATATCCAGTCTTCCAGCCTCCAGCCTAGCATGTGACAGAATGTTGAAATAACCTCGGTGAAATCTTGTCTCTCTCCTCGGGTTCATGACTGTTCTAAATAGCTGTGGTGGTTGGCCAGTTACCAAACTTGCTTCCATTTCTGAGGATCTATAATTGTGCAGCAGGATTTTCTATTTCCATTCTGCAATACATCAAGACAATTAACCAAGTGGGTGTGAAATATGAGCAGCAGCTGGTGGTTTTTTCCTCACAGAGTCAGGTATCTAGGTGTCATAATTTTAGTGAATAGCATGAAATAATAATATTATCCATCGAACTTATGAAACAATAACCATTAACTTTTTAATATGTATCGTACTTTGCTTACACAAAAGATGTTTGTGAGCCCTGCTTCTGAATTAACACACATAAAAGCTTATTGGTGCAAAGTTTTAAAAAAGGGAAAAAACCCTCTTCATTAGACTTCAAGTATAGAACTGAAACAAATCACAAGACATCACATGGAGGTTTAAAATAAAATGAGTGACCTTGTCTTCTGCCTACAGGTCCCTGTGGGACCTTGTCAGACAACAGAAAGCAAAGAGAGACTTGAAGACCAGGATTAAGAAATCTGATCATTTTCTCTTCCTCCACAGCATAATTCATTAGATGATTTAATATTTTGTATATGAATGCCAGCATTGTTTTGAAAAGCTGTTATATAATGGAAGATTTTGTAGCATCTATAATAATTAAATTAGAGCCTTTTCCTCATGTTTTAATCAATAATGTTATTTTTTACTGCAATTTAAACGATGCTAATGTTTCCTATTCTCATTTTTATGTTGAAAGCTGATGTTTCATAATCATGCAGCTAAAGTCCCACAATGACAATAATTGTTGTGCATCTGTATGCGCCTATGCAGAACATTTTTTGTTGCGCATGCCTCCATTTCTGTAATGCAAGGGTAAGCATTTGTTTCGGATACAATCACAGTCTGTTCTTAATGTAAACACCAGTATTCGATCAGCCTTACAAATCCACAAGCAATAGCACTTCAGAAAGTGCCAGCATTCTTATCTCCATCCTCCAGGGAATTCATTTTCACATTGGCAACTTGGTCTATATTTTTAGCATTAAATGTACGATTCTCTCACACTGGAGTGAGGAGCTTGCTCATTCATCATTAAGCAGGCTGTCTGTCTCTTCACACTTAAAAAAGAAAAAGGCTGCTCTCCAACTCAACTTTTTTATAAAAGTATTCCAAAATTTTAGACCAAAGAATAACTTTTTGTTTCTGTCCATGGTAGTGTTTATCGGCCTGTGTGTGTTTTAGGGGATGGGACAAAATGTAGAGGAAGAATTATATAGATCTTGCCGTAGAGTGGCCAATCTAATTCTCCCATTCTTGGTTCTCTTGTGACTTTAGTCTCTGTTATCAACAGTAAGATGTTCATTTCTAGCATAGGATGAAGTTCAATGACCAGGACAAGTACCAGCAGGGGAAACAGTGGGGGCCACTTGCTTCTCCCTTTAGTTCTGCTTTGAACATTTGAGCCTAAAGCTCTTTGTCAGCAATCCTTGTCACCCAGACTATCACTACTAGAAATTAATAAGTATGATTTAATTAGTGCATGGCACATGAAAATAAGTATGTTAATTACCTTAGATATATTACTTCATGTAAAACCATTAAAACTCTTAAAGCAGCTTCTGCTTTCCCCAACAGATCATTGAACTCATAGAGTTAATTAGTTTGCCCAGAATAATAAAGACAAGCTAAATACAACATAGGTCTTTGAAATTCAACACCTTACCTAGTACATTAAGATGGATTCATTTCTAACCATTTATGTTCTTTTATACCAAAAAAACAGTTTGAGTGTGAATGAGACTTCATCTCACCTATTAGAATGACAATGATTAAAAAGACAAGAAATAACAATGATCCATAAAGGGGAACTCAAGTTTTTGTAAAGAAAGTTTTCTTGAAAAATAGCCACATATACTAGCTTACATCTTTAAAATAATGCTTCTTTTATATGTTCTTTGAAAAATGTCATACATTTATGTAATGTATTTTATCATATTTACCCCTACATTCTCCTTCCATCTCCCTCCAGGACCCGCATCACATCTCCTTCCCAACTTCACATCCTGTTGTGGATATTTTGAGACAAGGTCTCACTATTTATCCCTGGCTGGACTTCCTATGTAGACCAGGCTGGCCTCAAACTCACAGAGATCCACCTGCCTCTGCCTCTGAGAGCTGGGAACTATGACCTTCTTTTTAAAATTAGTAACACGCTAAGTCAAATTAGCGCTGTCTCTGTGTGTGTGATTGCAGGGCCATCCCCCAGAGCATTGGATACCTACTCACTGCTGCACTACCTGAGAAAGGAACTCTTCCCTCATTTAGCAGTTGCCAACTGACAATAGCTTCTTAGTTATGGAGGACGTTGGGAGCCCCTCCCTGATCCATGCTGGAATTTGGGCTGGCTTGATCTTCTGCTAATCTTGTATGGGTAACCATAGCTGCTCTAAGTTCATATGGGCAATGACCATGTTATACGCAGAAGACAACATTTCATGGCTCCTCTTCCCATCCCTCAACTTTTAAATTATTTCTATCCCCTCTTCTGCAATTTTTCCTGAGACTTGGGTGGGAGAAGGTTGATAAAGATAACCCACCTATGCATGAACACACTGAGTCGCTTATTCTCAGTACTTGCAAATCTCTGCATTAACCACCACTCAGTGGAAAAAGAAGCTTCTCTAACCACAGTTGAAACATCACATACTTATTAACATAAACATGAATATAAAGCAATTTGATATGACTATTTAGCAAAACAACAGTAGGTTTCCTCTCTAGGACCTATAGCTCCCTCATACTTAGGCTTTTGAGTGTGTTTATAGTCCCAGCATGAAATCCCTCCTATAGAGTAGGCCTCAAATCCAATCAGAAAGCAATAGGTTACCCTCATAACCATTGTGCCACTATTATACCCAAGGGCGTACTTTGCCTGGCAGATCAGTATTACATTATACAGGGTCCAGCACTGAGTAAGACCATTGATGTCTTTTCCCCCATGGTGGCCAATATAGCACCATGCATCACTGTGAGAGCTAGCCAAAAGGGTTTCCTCGTCAGATTGAGACTGACCTGTCTACATCCAGCAACCAAAGTTTATGGTGTCTTCAATAATAGGGATGCACTATTTAGTTATGGTTGGCAACCAAAGACAATGGCAATTGCCTCTCTTGTTTTGAGTGCCCCTGGGGCCTTCCATGACTAATAACTCAAAAGGGCGCATCCCATGAATAACACAGAGATTTTCATTTAACAACTCAAGTCTTCTAGGAGCAGACACTGTTCACCCATACAGGATACCTCTGTTCCTCCTCCTCCTCCTTTTATTGCATTTTTGATTAGCTTAAAAAATAGTGGGGTTCCATAGGCTTCTTTATATATTCTTAATTTTGGTTAACCTACCCTACTCCTTCCCTTCTCCTATCCCTTTTCTCCTATGCCAACTAAAACTTTTAGTGTCCTGGAACTATTATACAGTGTTGGTAGGAATGCAAATTAGTAAAGTCATTTATATGCATTTTTGAACTTCCTCAAACACCTAGAAATAAGACTATCATGCACTGAAACTACACTACCACTGAGTATCTCCCCAGGTGACGCAGTCAGTATATCAAGGAGACCCTGGGATGCCTGGCTTGTCATAGCACTAAGCACACAGCCAACATGTAAAATCAGTTACAGGGTCCGTGAAGGGATGACTGCATCAAGACAATGTTCTACTTATGCATTCAAGATTATTCTCTAGCCATAGATAAATAATGGGAACTGAGAGGACATTATGTTAAGTAAAATGAAGCCAGGCACAAAACCAAATACCACATGTTCTCACTCACAGGTGGAAACTAAAAAAGTTGGTGTGGGATGCAGGCCTGGGGTTGTAACTTAATTGGCAAGGTCCTTGCTGTACTAGCAGGGGGGACCTGACTTCTATCAGCAGAACCTGTGCAAAAAAAAAAAAAAAAAAAAAAAAAAAAAATCCAGGCGTGGTTGAACATGTTTGTAATGCTAGCACTGAGGGGCAGAGACAGGCAGATCTCTGGAGCTCTCTAGCCTAATCTACAAATTTCAGCCAATGAAAAGACAGCCTCAAAACCAAGGTAACTCCTGAAGAATGATGCCTGAGGTTGACCTATTGTCTCTATATGCATACTTACATTTGCACACACACACACACACACACACACACACACACACACACACACACACACACACACATGCTCGCGCATGTACCATACACATGAAGTAAAGAGTAGAATAGTGACCACTCTATTATCTAAGAAGGGGAAAGTGAGTCAATGCAAGTCAGTTGCAAAACTTATACCAAAATGTAATTACATCAGAGGAAAAGCCCTCATATTCTGCAGCACAATAGGGTGAGTACAGTTCACAGCAATTTAATACTTATTTTAGAAAGAATAGAAGAGAGAAATTCAAAGCTCCTAACAAAGAAATGATAAAGGAAAAGGAAATGCTAACTGCCTGGCTCAACCAATACACCTTGCATATGTTTAGAGTTACCATGCTCTACCTCTTAAATATGCATAACTATTATGTCAATTAAATATTTTAATGAAATACAACTTAAAATATTAATGCAACTTAAAATTTAAAATAAAAGACTTTATGAGCCCCTTAACTAAAGAAAGTTCTATTTTTTTCTACAACCATTTTATTTTAATTTTTTTTTCATTTACTTATGTCTCTGGGTGTTTTGACTTCATGTATGTCTGCACACTATGTGCATACCTTGTGCCCACAGAAGCCAGAGAGGATGCTGGACTCCCCCTGGAACTGGAGTCACAGATGGCTGTGAGATGCACATGAGTCCTGGGAACTCAACCTGGGTCCCCTGGAAGAGTACTCAGTACTCTTAATCACTGAACCATCTCTCCATTCCCAACACCTATTAATTTTATCAGGCTGTTTCAAACAATTCTCAACATGTGGGTCGTGATACCTTTGGGGGTCAAGAGACCCTTTTGCAAGGGTCACATATCAGATATTTACATGGCAATTCCTAACAGTAGTAAAGTTACAGTTGTTAAGTAACAATGAAAATCATTTTATGGTTGGGGGTCATCAGAACATGAGGAACTGTATTTAAGGGTTGCAGCATTAAGAAGGTTGAGAACCACTGGTTTAGAAAATGCATATGTGAACTAGATGTGTTTGTACACTCTTAATCCCAGAACTGAGGAGGCAGAAGCAGGTGAATTTCTGTGAGTTTAAAGCCAAGGCTACGTAATGAGATCTTGCCTCCAAAAAAGAAAAGGAAGGGAGGCAAGGAGGGAGGGAGAGAGGGTATATGAAGAAAGACATAGATCTTTTTCCCAAGGAACTTAGCATCTAGGGCTGAGGATTATATAAATGAAAAGCAATCACAGTACAAAGAAGTGCAGATGGATTTTCTGCAGTAAAGAACTGACTTCCAGCTGGAAGAACAGAGAATAGCTACATGCTCAGGCCTCGTTCTACCTGATATAGAAATGTGAAACTGAAGATGCACCCAGCAAGTGAACACGGACACCCACATACAGCCATACATTTTAGGAGAGTTCCCAAACTGCCACAGTTCAAGGATGGGTGGGAACTATGTGTCTTTAACAAATTAGATTACTTCTCTGCCTTGTCTCCCATAAACTAAAGAGAATGGGCTGTGGGGACAGCACGAGGGGCTCTGTGTTTGGATTCTACTTGGATTAAGAGACAAATGGAGAAGCAACCCAGGACAGGGGAGAGAACTCTTTAATCCACTGAGACGCTTTTGTAGGGTGGGGGGTGTATGAGCTTTGCAGGGCTGAGGGAAGGTGAAACCTTCTAGAAACCTAGAGCCTGGCCCTGGGAGGAGTCCCTTCAATCTCAACGAGAATGCTGTTCATTGTCAAACAGTGTACTCTCCTTGTCCTCCCTCTCACTCATGGGTTCATACATCAGAACACATCAGAGGCTGGCCTTTGGGTTCAGGATACTTCTTGGTGATGGTTGGTGGGCTGCCTGAACTCTGATGGCCTCTGCCCACCATGCTACAATTCAAGAGATAGGTTAAATACCAAGTATAACCCTAGCATGTAAAAGATGCCCAGCAAACCTCTTCTGAAAACGAGTGGGAATGTGTCTGAGATGAGCCAGGGGTGATTTTAAATGCCTTCGACCTCCTTTCACTAGTAGTAACAAGTCAGAGGGCTTGGGAGTCATTGGCAACCCTCTTGCTATCAGCTCCAGTGCAGTGTTGGCAAGACATTAGTGTATAATTTCCAGAGGAAGCTGTTTTATAAAAATAGACGTCAAGCCCATGTACAATTAAGCATCCACTAATAAAACTATGTCAATTACATTCTCAGGCAACTACAAATGGAATAACACTAAGTGAAACTGTCAGCTCAGAATTATTACATACGTCTATAATTCTCTTCGTGGCTATATGTAGAAAGATTCAAAACGAAACAAACAGCTGTGTGAGCACAAATGGGTACAGGTATAATTCCTCATAAAGTCCATTCAACAATAAGTTCTTTTCCTAATGGAAATACCATTGTATTTTTATCTCATTTATAGTAAGCCTCCAAATCATGCAGAGAGTATATAATCCCCACGCGATCTTATCTCCCTCGGGAGAAAACCAGTTCAAGCAGACTGTTAGAATATGTTCAGATATTTAGTGCATATACTGTTGGTGCAGAGTTAAACATATTTTTCCATATTGGTCCTGCTTTATAATCATAGTTTTGTTTTTAATATGACTAGCTTGTGGAAGCAGAATAAAGAATGTATTCTTACAAAAGCTTCACACACGAAGTAATAAATTCAGAGACGTTGAAATGCAGATGCAATGGAGAATTGTCTTAATTGTCATCAAGATGCCAACCAGGTGCTGCCCTGTGCAGCAGCCTGGCCACAAGGCCTTGTCCTCCCAGCTTGAGAGAGAGGTCAGTGAAGGAACTCTGCCTGTGTGGGGGGAGGGGAACGTGACTCGGGCCCCATCTGTCATCTTGTGCCTAACCTGTCAAGACAAGGCCCAATGGGTTTCTCTATAATGAGAAAGGTGGGGAGCTGCCTCCTTTTAAATTAATCAGACGTGGCACCCACAGAGTCCATAA
Organism: Peromyscus leucopus; assembly: GCF_004664715.2. NCBI lineage: Eukaryota > Metazoa > Chordata > Mammalia > Rodentia > Cricetidae > Peromyscus > Peromyscus leucopus. The sequence continues at coordinate 66,832,727 of NC_051073.1, forward strand.
GTGAGCCACACAAAGGTGACAGGTGGAAACGGCCAGAGCTGTGTGCAGCCCTCACGGGCTTGGCTTTGATGTTCTGTGCTTACACCCTACTTCCCCGGGACAACTGCCATTGTTACTCTCCAGGTCGCCAGCCTGTGTGCCTTCCCTCCCAGGGGAAGCATCTCAGCAAAAGGAGGTTATTGTTCATTTTCCTTGTGTCATTCTAGCTAACAGGATTGTGGTTTTCCTGGAGTCACATGGCAGCGCTGATCCATCTTAGAGCTAGGCAGGCTGGGAAAAAAAAAGTCTCTCTCTCTGCTCTCCAGCTGCTTGGGTGATGAAGTAATATGAGATCGAGTAGGGGCCATGGGTGATATTCCTTAGAGATCGGAGCCTGAGGAATAGATGGAGGACACAGACCTTCAGGCACAACTCACATGTGCTCTCCAGAATACCAGAAATAACTTTTACTCACAGGTCCATGGGGTTGGAAGCTTATGTACACCATGGACCCATATAGCATGGTAGCTCTGTCTACTCCCACACAAGTTAACACCAAGCTGCTAGAAATTTTAGATAAGTAACACATGCTTGATAAATAAGTATATTTGATAATCAAGATTTATAAATTCCTAAGGTCTACTCAGGCCACCCTTGTCTTTGCTCACTTTTAAACTTTAGCTATTTGGATAAACTAAGCCATACAAGAAACTGCAAAATTCTATAACAGAGTGTCTGATCCTTCACCAAAGTCCTTTTCCCAAGGTCAGGCATTTAGAACAAAGTTCCTGCTTACTGAAAAGGGAGTCTTGTGGCCCTTCCATTAACATGTGACTGGTGCCTGTCAACTTGTCAAGGTCAATGCTAGCTTCCGTAATTCCTGGTTATGAGCCACACCCCAGCTCACGTGCCCCTTTTCTTCCATTTAATCCTATGTGCAACTATAGAGTATAAAACATGTTTTCTTTTTTCAATAAAAAATGCTAGCAGTCATCTCTTTGGGACCTGAACCCTTCCCCGCCTCAAAGCAGGTCTCAGGCAATTAGGAAGACTGAGAACCACTGCTTTAAATGCTCACACGTGTGACCCTTTTCAGACAAGCTTGCTTCCCCGTGGAGACAGTTGAGTGTGTAGCGTTCACATCCTTCTGGGGTGGCCTTTGGCCAGTGACAGCCTGATGAAGCATTATGAAAGCTTGGTGACTCTGCCTCAGGAGGGAGCAATTTAATATTTATTTGTACTCCCGAGTGTCCTGCGGAATCAGACTGAATGAAGTTGGTATTTCACCAGAAGAAACATCTTGGCGGCTTCCTTACCCTCATCCTGTTTCTCTTGGGAGCACTTAAATAACTCACACACATGGTATTGTGTGTTTGTGAGGGGGGCAACAGCTTGACCACACAGCTGCCATGATAGGCCTAGAGGCCCAGACACAGTTTCTGTGACAGGCTTACTGGTAGGCAACACCCAGATCCAGGAAAAGCCATAAGCTGACACCATCCAGGGATTCAGCCAGGGATGGGCCAGGGATGGGGAAGTACCTATCATCCCAACCGTTAGATAAGATAGGCAGATGTCCTTGAGCCTAGCACACACCTATTTCCCCTTCTTACCAAGATACCCCTAGACAAATGTCAGCCAATCAGGGTCCTGAACCCTGGAAATCCCTTCACCCCAACCTCTATTATCAGGTTAAAGACCTGAGAATTACCTATAGAGCACAGGGTGAAGAGCTAAATTGAAGAGAAATAGTTTTCTGGAGTCATCAATCGTTGTCATGGTCACCTACCCTTGTCCCACCTTCCTCTTCATAATGTAACCAGAAATTAAACTTTTCATGTTTAAGGAGATCCGGCCTCCATTCTTTACTATGTGATCACACATGTGCTGAATAATGACTTTGCAGGAAACTGAAAGGTAAAATCTACTCATCTAATGTGAAGGGGTCCCAGAATAGTTTGACCACACAGAGCCATGACAGGCTTAGGGGCCTGGACATAGCTTCTGAGACAGGCTTACTGGCAGGCAACATCCAGATCCAGGAAAAGTCTTAAGCCGACACCACCCAGGGATCCACCCAGGGATGAGGAAGTAACTGACATCCCAAATATTCCAAGCATTAGATAAGGTGGCCAGATGTCCTTGAGCCTAGCACATACCTATCTCCCCTTCCTAACAAGATACCCTAGACAATTGTCAGCCAATCAGGGTCCTGAACCCTGGAAATCCCCTCACCCCAACCTCTGCTATGATAAAAATCACACCCTGCCTGGGCTCAGAGCTCTCTGCTCTCACTGCTGCATTGGACAGACAGAGGGACCAAGCCCTGGAACTTGAAATAAAGGCTCTTTGCTTTTACACATGGGATTCGGTCTCCATGGTGGTCTTTTGGGGGTCTGCACGAGCTGGGCATAACACTAATACATTTTTCTGCAGCTAAAATCTACTCATCTAATGCATTTTTCTGCAGGTTTCCTTCTGGGCGGCATTTGGCCTTTGGTTTTGATGTGTCGTCCACATGTGTCGTCTCTGAAACCTGTGATTTCCTCCCCTCAAATATCTTGGTGTCACTGTTGCTGCTCTGTCCTGCTGATGCTGATTACTGCACGCTGTGCCAGAGGCAGCACCTGAGCCAAGCCACTAACTGCTGAGACCTGACACAAAGGTCCGCAGGCATCATTAAACTACAGGCAGGGCGAGCTGGCCTCACATTGCTGATTCTGATCAATGACCGCACAGAGGCTGCATGAGGGTTGGGAGGAAACACTATAACCAATTATTTATATTTGCTATGAGTGAAGAAGGATGGTACGTCAGGGACTGACCCTCTAGTCGAGACCCCCTATCTCCTTTTGGCTGCATGTGCTGTTTTACAGATGAGAAAATGCAAGTCTGGGGACAGCCTTTCCCAGATTTGCAGACACTGCAGGACAGTGCCTTTTCCAGGTAGAATTCAGACAGGATTTGAGGGCATATCTCCCCCTCTCCCACCCCCTTTGAGAATGTGTGTGTGCCTTCAAGAACTCAAGCAACACAACATCTTTTGTACATGATTTATGTGGGCTTTCCAGATTTTTGTCTTTCCTTTTTTTTTTTTATTTTTTTTTTTTTTTATTTTAAAAAGCATAGGATTTACCCAGGCAGCTTTATCTCAGGACGACTACTGACTGCCTCTCCTAATAGTCACTACTTCCCCTTTGCTAAAGGGTCAGCTATAAAATAATGCTTGCTCTGCACAAAGCTTCTTCTCCAGACAGATTAGATAACTCGGGAGATGTGCCGCGGATGTGGAGCCTTTAACCCTAGGTCAGCCTCTCATCTCTCACCCAGATTGGGCCTGACAGCTCTTCAGGGGCCTTCTGGAGAGGGAATGCCCAGCTGCTTACCTCGAGAGGATGGGCATCAAGAAATAAAACTTTCTGGCAGTCTGGAGACACTTGGGTTAGACGTTTTGCGGCAGCTGCCGGTCGCTTCTCAAACAAAGGCAGGTCTGCACCAGGCTGGGTGGAGCTTGCTCTGCGTGGGTGAAAGACGCTGACTACTTACTGGATGTTGTTGTCTATGACTGAAGCTCGATCCATAACCATGTGTGATCCTATATGCTAAGCAAGTGGAGCCTGTTGAGCTGAAGGTGAGCATCTCTGAAAACATTCAACCAAGTTCTTCCTTCTCTGTGGAGCCCCAGTTCCCCAGGGTGACCCGGAAAGCAGGTGCAACACATCTTGCAAATCAAAACTGTCCAGTGTCCTGCTTGAGCACGTCTTGCCCATACAGATAAAACAGAACTCGCTTAAAAACATCTTTTCATAACACAACAGAAGTGATAAGATTGGAGAATTGTTTATACATGAGATATTTTAATATTATGGATCAAGAACAGTCATTCTCAATGATAACTAAAGGATATTTCATATTCAGAACCATGCCCTACCTGCCACCTCCATCTCACCCCTACACAACAGACAGCCAAACACACACACACACACACACACACACACACACACACACACACACACATACACGTGCTCACACGTGCATGCACACTATAGCCATACTTTTTGTGTTACAGAACTACAAAACATTTCACATGAGGAAGCCTTGACTAGAGTATTAGCTCATACATGCATCACTGTAATATTCATACCCATTGTAATGCTCAGTAGCAATGTGTCAGCTTCATAACGCCAACAACAGTAAGAATGCGATGTGGAGTATTAAGGCCAGTTCATAACAAGTTTTCTCCCACATCACCATTTGCTTAATTGTATCCCAAATGCCTTTCATAACTGCTAAAGCCCAATACCAATCTTCTCTGTGTATATGTGCATTTTTAAAAAATGAAGTTACTTTTTTTCAATATGTAACTTTTTTTCACCTAAGGATATCTCAGGTATTACAGAGTGAATTATATTCCATACAAAACTCAATGTTGAAATTCTAACTACCAATGTGATTGTAGTTAGAGACAGGCTTTCTAAAAGCAGGGTTATAGAGATGGTTCAGTGGTTAAAATCACTGACTGGCTGCTCTTGCAGAGGACCCAGGTCCAATTCCCAGCATCCACATGGCAGGTCACAACCACCTGTAACTCCAGTTCCAGGGTGATCTGATGCCCTCTCCTGGCTTCCACAGCACATGGTGCATAGACATACATGCAGGCAAAACACCCATAAACTTAAAATTAAAATCTTTTTTAAAATGTGAATCAGGTTAATAGGGAACATAACAGTGAGGCCTTAACTCAATATATCTGCCATTCTTAACAAAAAGAGATGAACTGGGACAGACATAAGGACCAGGAGAGGGGCCTCAGGATAAAGAAACCCTCCTGATGCCTTAATCTTGGCTTTCCAAAATTCAGAACTGTGAGAAAAGAATGTTTGTCATTCAAGTCATCCTGACTGTGGTGCTTTATTATGGAAGCCCCAGCAAATTAATACATAGAACACTTCTCTTTAAATGTTTTAAAATTTTGATGTTTAGTGGTCACAGAATCAATCATTTTCCAATTATTTTTTAACTAATTTTTTTCTTGAAATATTTAGGTCAAAGTAACAAATGATGCTTTTAATATCTTTGCATTTTGTAACTCATTTTAAGGTGAAAAAAATCCCACCTAAAATATCACAGCAAAAATTAATGGGAATAAATTATGAGTGGTATTAATACTGTTTTTGCAATTTTGGGGAGTTTAAAATTACTTCAAAATAAAGGAGGGGGAGAGGGGAGAAAGAGATAGATAGAGACACACAGAGAAAGGAGAGAGAGAGAGAGAGAGAGAGAGAGAGAGAGAGAGAGAGAGAGAGAGAACAAGAAGAGAATAGAGCTAGATGGATGAAGGTCATCCATCATGAGGTTCTGTTTGAGCTAAAGCTAACCCATGAACTAATCCATCTGCAGGAAAGTGGGTGGAAATGGAGATCATCATTTCAAGCAAAATAAGCCAGGCTCAGGAGACAAATATCACACGTTTTCTCTCATCCATAAACTCTAAACTTTAAAACAATAACCAGATTTAAAAGCCAAGGGAAGGACAATTTGTGAAGAGGAAGGAGACCAGTGGGGTATGTAATGAGGCTGAATATGATTAAAATCTATCACATACATGCATCGGAATGTCATAATAAAATCCATCATTCCATACAATAAATATACTTTATTAAGAATAACTTTAAAATAATAAAATTAAGCTTTAGGAAGGGATAGTGCTAGAATCTTCACGTGATTGTTCCTCGGCAATCAATGTTGTTTAGTCACAAGACTGAGAAGGCCTTCTTAGAGATGAACAGTCCGGCCAAACAGAGGCTCTTAACGTGAATGCTGTATTGCCTTGCTGTTAGAAGGAGTTTGAGTTCACAATTAGAGCTAGTGAATACACTGCACAAGAAATACTCTTTCAAAAAGTCCTGTTCCTGAAGAGAGGAGAGCAAATGTAGAAGTGATGGAGATACTGAAGTCTGGGCCAGGTGTGTCCGGGTTCCTGGCCTCTTATCCAAAGAACGGACTAACAAAGACGTATAATGCAGAAAAGTAGTCCAAAGTAAATGGTACAGATGAGAAAGAAATGATCATATGGGAGCAGCAGCCACGTGAGTGAGAAAGTGCCCAGACCAGGTCACAGCCAGTAGTTTCTTCTTATGGGGGAGGGGTAGCTACCAGAGGATGTAGCTACAGTGGCTCTCTATTTTGATAGGTAGATTAGGTCACATGTTTGTTTTTACTCTCGTACATGTCCCTTCCCATAATGCATCTGGTTTTAATTGTATGCCTGCCCAATTACACACAGACATAAGATGGTAAACAGGGGATTATTCTTAAATTTCACCTGAAAGACACAGTTTTCCTTATTGCTCATGCACCTAAAACCAGTTCTCCAAGCTAGTTCCAACTGGATTGGCCTTTCTAGTCTTCATACTGGATCCGTTGGAAATACACTGGAATAGAACTTGTCTAAATTTGATTATTACTAGAGGTAGAGAAATCTAGACTTTTTTTTTTTGTTTTGTTTTGTCTTAACTATGAGGAGATTAACAGAAAATTTACAGGGAGTAAGGATTTAGGAGCTCATTTAAGAAGTCGCTTTCCCTCTGGCCCCATCCCTTCAGGGCATTCAGCCTCTTGCTTCACATTTGTGAGGAGGAGCCTTTTCAGACTTTAAATTGAGAAGACATCACATTTTTTTTATTCAATTTGCATTATGCAAACTCCAAGAGAACTCTAAGGGTGAAAAACATAGAAGAAAATATCTTTTCATGTACAGGATTTGCTTCTCATCCTTCAAATTGAGGGACACACTGCCCCACCATGCAGAGCCAGGGTTGTCTGTGGTCATCCTGGACATTCCCAGATCAAAGACTGTACTGCACATGTTGTTGTGCGATAGAGCTGCTTAATATCTCTCAGTGCCTGGGCTCCTGGCTTGCACCTGGTAGCCACTGTGTAACCTTCTGGAAATGGCACATCTTTTCGGAATCTCTGTCATTTTTATTTTTCTAATTGGGTAATCTATTCTATTGGGTAAGCTACTTCATCAGATCTTGTGAATGTTAACTGAGATATTTCCTGTGAAAAATCTGTCATCTGTAAAGTGTAGTACAGATATTATTCTCAGGACAGTTTGTTTGGACAGAAAGAGGAAGAGAGAAAAAAAGAAGGAAGTGATGGGGAAGAAGAGATGGAGGGAGTAGAGGAAAGAGATAGGAAGAGGGATCGGGAAGTATGAAGAGGAAGGAGGAAGAGAGAAAATGGAAAGAAGATGGAGAAGGCAGAGGGACCCATGGTATAGACAGTAGGGCTGGGGCGAGGGAGTGGGTATGAGGTGGGGAGGAAGCATCCTGTACTACTTTGCCAGGAGGTGGCAGCATTCTGTGTTAGCCTTCTCCTTGTTACCTGTAGTGGGTACTGTCTTGACCCCCTCAAGCAAGGGACTCTCAGGGGAAGGTGCACGAATTCAAGACTTACTCACCACTTTTGTTTCTTTTGTCTTGAACTTTGGGGCGATGATGAGACAAAAAAGTTAGAGGGAGCAAATCCTGCCCCAGAACTCAGCTTCCAGCCCCACATTTGCGAGGGCTTTTTCCAGTCTTTATTGTTCCCTAGCAGGGTAGCTGTGATCTGACTGGTACGCTTATTTGCACTTCTCTGGCCTCTGTGTGTGAATCCACATCACAACACTCAACCCAGGAGTTCAGGGAACACTTTATAGCTGCTGAGATTATGTGGGCCCCTCCCCTGTCTTAGTTTATTGATTTATTCTTCTTTGGGGAAGACCGAACTTGAAAATAATCACCAAACACATTTCAATATGAGCAAAGGAAAGGACTGAAACAGTATCCAAGCTAGCTACAGCTTGGACCTTCCAAACTGCTTCCCAGGGCTGGAGAGATGGCTCGGTGGTCAGGAGCACTCGCTGCTCTTCAGAGGACCTGAGTTCAATTCCCAACACTCACAGATAGCTCACAACTGTTTGTGACTACGGTTCTAGGGGATGAGATGCCCTCTTCTGGCCTCTGCAGGCACCAATGTGGTGCAAAGACATACCTCTAGGCAATATACCGACACACATAAAATTAAGTAATAATTTAAAAAATAAAATAAGTTACATAAGGATTCTCATTTAATGTCAGGGGAAGAGTCAAGGAAATTATTTTAAAGAACCTTTTATAAAATTTCTTTTCTTCCTGATTTGCTATAGACTGGGTCTTCTCTGTCCTCCATGGTGTGTGTGTGTGTGGGGGGGTGCGGTAGGGAACAAAGAACATATGGGGTTCTGTAAGGCAAACCCTCCCAAAGAGAAGAGTGTTTCCCAGCTCAGAAGATGATGTTCCTTCCCATCTGGCTGCGGGTGAGACTGAGGCCACCCCATCATGTTTACTATTTTAACAAGGATGTGGCCGTAAATAACACCGTGGCACTAGATAACTCTATAAACCAGAGAGGTTCGATGCCTGTGAGCTTTCACATGATGAGGCTTCTGGGGAAGGAAGGAAAGAGGGGCACAGAAACGCAGTCAGAGCTGGGTTTTACCATCTCAGGACTGTAGGGCAGAAACAGTGAGTCTATGGGTCATACGAATGGGTGTGTTGCACGTCTAGCAGTATTTTTGTGAAGGCCTATGTGTGCAACAAAGGAAGCACAGAATATGGCTAATGGACAGAGCAATCAAATCTCCGAAACAAACGCAAGAGTCACTGCTTCACAGGAACTCAGGCTAAGTTCTGAGTTAGCGTTGGGTTTTTGCTACTATCGTTTTCATAGAGGCTACAACATCCTTGGTTCAGATGAAACGTCTGAGTCACCACATCCTTCCCCCAGGGCCCAAGGGGCCATCTGCGGAAGAGGAGGCAGAGAGATCAGGAAGGACCAGAGAAAACACTATCTTTTGGATATGACGGGACTGCTGCACTCTCGAACTCACAGGAGCCATGGCTGCCTGCACAAGACCTGCACAAGATCAAGCCATTCGACGTTCCAGGCTGGAGAGGGAGGGGCACAGGAGAACCCACCCCTAGCTATGGAGCTATGGACAGCCAATGGTTTCTCACAGATAGCAAGCCAGTTTCACTTGGGGGTGTGGCTCCTGGTAGGTCGACTGCACTCCAGTAGATGGTCCCACACCCAGAAGTATATGGACGGCAAAAATAAGAAATTGATAGGGTTGGAGAGATGGCTCAGCAGTTAAGAGTACTGACTGTTCTTCCAGAGGACCTGGGTCCAATTCCCAGGACCCATATAACAGCTCACAACTGTCTGTAACTTGAGTTTCAGAGGATCCGACACCCTCACACAGGCATACATACAAGCAAAACACCAATGCTTGTAAAAATAAATGAAATCTTTTAAAAAGTAGAATTGATAAGCTATTGAATTGTAAAAGGGAAGACAGGAAGTTGGCAGAGAGTTATGGAGGTAAGAGTGGATTGGGGAGGGATTAAGAGGAGTGGTTGTGGGTGAATATGATCAAAATACGTTGTATGAAATTTTCAAGGAATTAATAAAAATATTTTTTAAAAATTGAAAGTTATTATTGTTCCTTTTGAATTTTAAAAACCCTTCTAAAAGACCAGACTAGCCCAACATTAGATAAGTTGAGTTATTTTCAAATATGTCAATAGAAAATATGAAATAAGAAACCTTACTTCTCCGCTTTAAAGCCCTTCAAATATACTCAACTTTGAGCACAACTGTTCATTAATAAAAATCTCATATGAAGATCTTACAAAGAATTGTTTTCATTATGTATATTTGCATGCACTAGCGTAACAAAGGACATGTGTCTAATAATACACTTCCCTTGCCCTTGTTCTACAGCCCTGAAACACTTTCTGTCAAGTCTGCTGCATTTACAAGCCAGCAAGTTCTTAAGAGCTTCAGGGTCCTCAAGGGCGGCGCATTGCAGCCAAGGTTGCCTAACTCCTGCCAGGTCTGTCTCATTAGCATCCTGCCTCCCATCTCACCCTGTCTTAAAGCCCTCTGTGAATTCCATGGCCAAAGCCATAAAGGACCCGAGAGCAAAGGTGGTGATATACTTGACACTTAGTGACTCAAATGTCATCCCTTCAATAACAAAAAGAAGGTGTTTCTCCCTGCCACCTGCCAGAAGTAGTATATAATGCAGAGAGCTGGCCATCTTGGTCTGTATTTCAGTGTTGGCTTAGGAAATTTTTCGGGAAGAATAGATCTTTAAAGGAACCGCAGAGCTCATTGACACAGGTTTGAATATCAGGGCCGTGAGGTATGTGGTCAATCCTAAATCAAGGCATCGTGTGGAGGTGCTGCTGTCAGACTTGTCGGCATCTAAACCTAAAATGATTCAAGTGGGATATTTTCCCTGTGTTGAAGCTTGAGCCCAGGACTCACACTCAGTAGGCAGATGCTCTTCCACTGAGCTTCACCTTTACCCAAAGACAAATTTCAACCCTTTAGAGTAAGAAAATTCTGAACAGATTCAGCCACATAGGGGATCTGAGCTCAGCTAGTCATTTATTTATGCCTAGTCTTGTTTGTGATGGGGAATAACTCAGAGCATAAAAGAGACACGGACACCTGGAGATGAAGGCTTATATCTACTAATGATGAGAAAGGAATATGGGTTGAAGGAGAAAAGATTAAACTTAAATTTATTGTCTATATCCACCTATATAAATCCTTGGCAAAACTATTAATCACTATGACCTTTACCTCGACTATGAAATGAAGATAATGATACCCATGTGTCTCATGAGGTTATGGGAAAGCTCAAATGTTGTCATTGTAAATATGATAAGTAAATTGAAAAGAGTATACAATGACTTGCATTATACTACCAGTGTTATTATTTTTGGTGCTGATGAAATACTAGAACATCTCAAACACAGTACCGCACTTTTCTAGTATTTTTTCCTTCTTTTGAGACAGGGACTCATTCTGTTGCCAAGCTGGCCTGGAAGTCCTGGGTTAAGCAATCCTCCTGCCTCAGTCTTCCAAAGGTAAGAATTACAGGCACAATGGTGTGCCACAACACGTGGCTCTCTGGGGCTTCTACGATTTGAATGTGTTTGAGACCCAGCTAGTTTTGTTAAAGTGATTCTGATTCAGTGGGCTTAGAATGGCAGCCAAGAATCTGTGTTGCTACTTGGCTCTCTGGTAATAATACAGCTAGGCTGGGGACCACACTTTTTATCATGGGACTCAATACAACTTAAGCCCTTAAAAATGATGAATCTATAAAATAGTCACTTACATGACTCCGAGGGTAGGAAGCTGAAGGAGTTATGTAATTTATTTTGCACAGAAAGGCAGTTTTTATCTTTCATCGATTATAAGCGAGGGCATAAGAGTCCATGGCACAACCTCAGGTAGGCTGTTGGGTTCTATACCATAAACAATAGACACAGTCAAGGAATATTGATGATCGTCTTCTGTGCACTTTTCTTCAGAGATTTTTCTTTGCCAACACACTCGGCTACCCTTTGGAGAAAATCCAATTTGGCAAATTGTTCTTGGCAGTCCTGAGAAGTCATTCCCAAGAGGGAAGAGTTCTGACTGGATGGCCGAGAGGGGCCTCCACCTTCCATGTTGGCCAGGACCCGCAGCCTCTCAGCAGCCATGTTCACTGTGAAATTCATCTTTGTCACAAATAGCGAATCACATGCTGTACAATATCACAATCTCATTATGGGATGTCATCTCACTGCACAAATACATTATTTTCCCCCAGATTTACCGACACTGCTGCCCACATCACAGCCAGCATGTGATGGATGGGCTCTATCTGAATGGATTTAGGTGTGTGATTTACACATGGCAGGCTCCTGACAGCCATGGACCACAGCCAGTGCCAGAAGGGCTGTGAAGAAGGTTTCTCCTTCATGGTCCCTTAAGCACAAAACCCAGTGGAGGGAAAATGTTGTGGCAGCTAATGTAAGGGGGGGGAAGGAGGCTAAGTGCAATACAGTTTCCGAAATACACTTCTCCCGTGTTAGAATTAGACACCACAGTGAGGGCTTTGAATTCACTGAAGACCTTACTGGTTCAGTTCACAATAAGATATCTCGTGCCAAATCCCATTTTACAGAATGATGCCCTTTAGCCAGACATCATACCTTACATGAGAAGAGAGAATATTACTGTGGTGTTTTGGAATTTCTATGGAGAGCAAGTAATTATACAAAGAAAATAGGAAGCAAGAGAAATATTTGTACCTTCTCATTTATGCCCGCTTAATATTCCCAGAAGGAAATAATTAACTTTCTAGGAGAAACAGCAGTAGAAATCTCACAGTGGGGGCTGGAGAGATGGCTCAGTGGCTGAGAACGCTTGTTACTTTTGCAGAGGACCCCAGTTCAATTCCCAGCATCCTCACAGCAGCTCACAATCCTCTGCAACACTAGTTACGGGGAATACAGTGCCCTCTTCTGGGTATGCAGTCCACATACATACATGCAGGCGAAGCATCTGTATACATAAAGTAAAATGAATCTTTTAAAAAAAATTACAGTGGAGAACTTTGATTTTAAAAGGATTGCAGAGACTCTCGGATTTTACATCCAGTGCTTTGATCTTTTCTCTAGATTCTGGTTGCCCAATCTCTGCTTAGTTCCTTGAAGATACTAGGAAAGTTGGCTCTCTCCAGAAAACCTTGTCTAGTTACTGCTAAAAGACTCGGGACGTGAAGGAATAGCATCGTACACTCATATTCTTTTCAAATGTAATTGCATATGCTTATCAGAGACAGCAGCAAACATGAAATGTAAGCGAAAGAAGAGAGAAATAGCTGTGACATGCCAAGCAATGTTGACCGTTCTGTCCATCATTCATAGACAGTGGAGGGCACACTCCCGAGTAAATAAGATCAGTTCCCTCTGTTGGCTCAGTTCCCAGGTGGCTTTCACCATAAATGCCAATGGCCACATCGACCCAATTAGACATATTTAATGTGACTTTTTTTTTTATTCCACCCAGAACCTAAAACATGAGCTGACTGCTATTTGGAAATCCACCAGAGAATAGGAATCAGTTCCAAATTTGGAGAAAAATTGACTGCATTAGACTTTGAGAAGTTGGTCTTCAATGTGGCATCTTCCTAAGGAACTGTCCGGAGAGTGCTGGCTGAGAAGATAAGCTCATGTACTGCTCTTGAACAGGACCCAAGTTTGGCTCCCAGCACCTGTCAGGCAGTTTACAAACCCACGTAACTGCAGCTCCAGAGGGTCTCCAGGGGCAACCGCACTCTCATGTGCAAATACATATACACAAACACACACAAATGTACATATTTGTCAAGGGAAATTTGGGCTGTATATACGTCGTGTATCACATCGAACTGAGTTTCCAGTCGGCTTTTGTGCCTTTTCTCATACGCACAGGCATTGTTCCAGGGTGTCTATGACAGTTAATCTCTCGATGTCTCTCTTGTGAAAGGAGAAAAATAAAGCTTCCATACTTTGATGTCTGCTTTTATGGGCTTCACATGAGACGGCAGGAAGGCGTGTGTAATGAAAGCCTGTTCAACCTTATGACCTGACCCAGGAAGAGAAATTCTCCTCCAGTCGCTGAGATGGAGGTGAGAGGAACAGATAGGACCTGGCCAGACCACAGAAGCAAGCGTAGGCTCTCAGTAGAGGGGAGGATCAGGGTGTGTTTCTATGAACTCACACATCAGCCAATGCAAGATTTACACTCCTATTTGTATTGCTGTAGCCAACAATAATCACTCAATTATTTGTGTAGCCAAGCTCTGCCATAGGAGTGGTTAACAGTTATGTATGGCTTTGGCAGGTTAGACACTCACTTTGAAGTTAAGTACTTAATTGTCTATTGACATTAAAATATGCCATGAACTCATTCAACATGAACTCACTATCTCATAGTTCTAGGAGACAAATAAATAGAGATCTTCTGGGCTATATTCCCTCAGGAGGTTTTAGTTGAGAACCGTTTCATATATTCCCAGGCTTCTAGAACTCTCTGCCTTCCTTAGGTAGTGACCGCTTTTCAGTAATGGCATCACTTCAGCCCCTGTTTCTGTCTTCACATCTTTCTTTGATTCTGGCTCTCCAGGCTCCTTCTGGAAGGAACAAAACAAAATAAAAGGGCCTATAGATAGTACGGGATAATTCCCTATCCCAAAGTTTTTAATTTTACCATGTCTCAAAGTCCCTTTTGCTACATAAGATGACATCGTCACAGGATTGGGGATTATAATGTGGAACTCTTTAGTGGAGCAGCAGTTAAGAATACAGTAGGTTAGAGCAGACAGAAAGCTACATTTTCCAATGTAAATATATGTCCTCATCTCTTAAGATAATAGACACAGCAAAGCCCAGGTGCTGAGATCAGCCATGGTTCTCTCCCCCTGCATTGTCTATCTACACGATTGAGGGTAAGCTATTTCCAAGGTTATTACCAGGATAAGAGGTAGATCCTGTGGCACTTCACCTGTAGTGACACCCTGGCTCAGATGCCAGCCTGTATTTGCACAACCTCTGAGTGAGCATATCTCTAAATCTCAAACTCTGGTTGCCTTGCAGGCTACGGTTAAGCCCAGCCACATGTTAAGCCCTGCCCCACTTCTTAATGCCTTGGTATCCTCATGTGTGACACATGAAAACTTGTGCTCTTTTGCTACATGCTTTTTCATTTGCTTCATTTTGCAAGAAGCCATCAAACTCGTGGGCGTGGAGGCATTTCTGCAGAGCACAGTGTCACACATGCGTTGACGACCGTGGAGCTTTGTGAAGCGTGAGAATGGTCGATAGGACACTGGCTCATATAAATAAATGGATTAACTATGCATTTATAGAGATGCACCCAGAGTGTATTGTTTAAGATGTCACTCAACCATGGCTGCCCATTGGAATCACCTGGGGAGCTTTCCAAAGCATCTCTGCCTGGACTCAGCCTCAGCCTCGGAGGATTTGGATTAATCAGCGTGGGGGACAGCCCCAACTCTGGGATTTTAAAAACTCCCCAGTTACATCTAATGTGCAGCTAAGGTTGAGAATCACTCATTAATGACACTATGGAAGCTTCAGAAATGTGTTTTGAATTGATTTGCATTTTATAGAGAGGAGAGAACTCACTTTGCTGTTGGCAGAATGTGTTTGTAGAACCTAAGTGACAGGCAGAATTGACAAAATCATACTCTGATCTTACATAAAAACGTTCCATTAGCAATCAGAGGCATCCTAAGCATCAAAATGCAAGTAACTACTTACTTTTTTTTATATAGCTAAAATAGCCCTATAGGCTATTAACAATACAATTTGGTGTCTCCTCTGTAGATTAAATCGAGCTAATGCAGGCTTCTTGATGCTGGTTAAGGCAATGGTTCTATACCTTGACCACATGTCAGAACCATCTAGAAGGCTTTTACAATTCCAGGTTCCTGGCTGCTCCTCCGATTACTTAAATTGAAATCTCTGAGGATTGGAAGCCAGCATCGGGATGTTTCTTACATCTCCCAAGGTGATATCTAAGCACCAATAAAGCCAGCATTGGAAGACAATCACATTTAAATTCAAAAGTCACAGATCCAACATTAATTGAGAACTATTTATTATCAGAAACTGTATGATATTTTACATCTCATAAGGCTTCCGGTCTAATAAGTGGAGAAACATGGTGGCCTGTAGTTAATAAAGGCAACGAGAGCAAAGAGGTACTGCACATCCCCCTCATTTCATAAGGGTACAGCAGAGAGGAGGCCCACACTGATTTCAAGGTTTGAAGAACAATTTTGTGAAGGAGACATGTGAATGAAGGGTACTGAGACATGAGAATATACAGTCTATACAAAAAGTCAGAAGTCTAAATCTTAGGAATTGATTGTGTCATGTAAGATCTACTAATTTTCTCAAAGTTAGAATTAACTAGATAGTGCTATACTCAATAAAGAACATTTTAACATTCGATAACTTATTTAAAAACACAATTCTTACAATACTACTCAGGAATTTAAAAGGACCAAACTATAACTGAATCTCCAGAAAATCATATTAAGTAGAAAAAAACACACCCAAAATAGCATTCTATATGACATCATGATATAACCACTGAAATCATAGAATTAGGGAGCCAGAGGTCGGGCTAGAGGTTTCCAGGGCCTGGGGTTGGGAACAAAGGTTAAAAGGCATCGAGAAGGGGCTCTCCCATGGCAGATTAGTTGTGTGTCTCACAGGCAGCAGTGACATTTGCCTGCATAGCCTAAGGATGCAGAGGACGTGCCTGTACATGTGCCCTGGGTTTTAAAGGTCTGAGTAGGGTGCCACCAATAGAGGACACAGAGGAAGGACACGCTAGACCTGCCTGTGCTGTCCTTGTAGATGCAGATCTGCTTTAAAACAAGAAATTTTGTTTAAAAAAAAAAAAAGAAGTTGATGTGAGTTCTTCAAAACAAAACCCATATTCGTAAACATCTTCTCTATTTCCTTCTCCCCCCTCCCTCTACATCCTTTCTTTTTTACGTGACAATGATCACAGCACAGCTTCAGGGATGGCTACATAAAAACTCCCTTGTGAAGTGGCAAAGCACCTGTGCCCTTCACGGTGAGAAAGGGCTCTATTGACTGCTAAACGGAGCTCAGGGAAAGGGCCTGGAAGGATCTGGAAAAAGCATCAGGATAGAGTCTAGTGATGAAGGATGCAAAATGCATGGGTCCTCTTTCATAAGGATGGTTCTATTCACTGAAAGAAGAGCTCAGGCTTAGGGCCTAAACAGGGCTCAGGATTTGGGGGCATTCAGGTGAAGCCTGGCTCCATAGAATAGCAAAAGTTCACCAGGTCATTCAATAACATCTATGCCATCCTTCTGGGTGAACAGGTATCAGTCACTTTCTTCCCTTGAAGAAAAAAGAAGCCTTTGTATTTAACAATCCTGAATTTTGTAATGCTTCTGTGAGCTCTGCCTCCTGCAAGCAGTCAGGCAGGTCCTTTCTTTTCCTGCCTAATGACAGGTGTCATGACGACAAATAGATGCTGAAACTCACAGGCCTTCCTTAGCCTCCTCTCCGTGAGATGAGATGCCACAAATAAATCATCCTTCATCTTTAAATGTCATTTATTTTTCCAGATATGAAGCATGCACTTAAAATTACTGAAATGGGGACAAATGGAGTCTGTTCATATATATATATATATATATATTATTATATATATGAAATTACATGCTTCAGAATACCTAAAAATACCTTAAAGTGAAGAGAGTATGAGCTTCCCTTAAGGAAAAATAAGTAACTCAGTGTACTATGAAAATTAATGAGATCATCACTTACTATAATAGCTCTAAAAGCATTATGGCTTTTTAAAAAGTTTGGGGAAATCTGTACTTGTGCTGACTTAGAGAAAATGGTAATAGGTCACAGACTATGGATATACTGCTTTTTAAGTTCTTACTACTCTAAGTGATCAAATAGGCCAAATCAAGAAAATTCAATTGTGAATTCAGAGTTAGTAAGCTTTTACAAAAGTAAGACAAAGTAAATATGCCAAGAGCCACTTTCAAACAAGTGAAGCTCTAGAAGCAGTCTTAACCCTGGGTGTTTGAAGCACACTCCCATGTGGTAGTTTCCAGCTTGACACAGTAGAGGAAGCAACAAGGGGACCCAAAATAAATTCCTTGTAGCCCCTCTGCCCCTGACAAGATGTGGCATCCAGTCCTTGTCTCGTTACCTGCCACGCAATTGTCCTTAGACATTGCATCCTCTGGGGTCCTGGTCCTTCGCTCTGCTCTCCTGTAACTGAGGCTCTTCCTTATGAGGTACAGCCTCTCCAAGAAAGCCTTCCTTTCCCCAGTCATCATCTGGCAGTTTTCGCATTTACTGTAGGTAAGGGATGGGAAGAAAGACAGGCAGTCTGGACATCCCTTCCATGAGAGTGCATTATTGCTTTCCATGTCGCCAGGACAGAATGCCTGACAAGTATATCTTCTTAAGATTGCTTTGGCTCACAGTTTGAGGATGAAGTATGTCATAGAAAGGTCAGGGGCAGCTCTCAGCTCTGCAGCAGGAACAGGAGGTTGCTTGCTCACATCTGAGCAGATTAGAGAGCAGAAAGATCAGGCTAGGGCTAGTGCCAGCCTATAATCCAGGAAGCCTACCCACCCTCAGCCACCAACTTTCTCCAGCTAGACCCTTCCTCATCAAGGCATCCCAACTTCTCAGAACAGCACTACCTGCTAGGGATCAGGTGTCCAAACACGTGTGTTTACAGGGAACACTTCATATTTAAATCACAGGAGAGAACAGCAATCAACAGGTAAGCAAAATTACATAGAATTTTGGCTTCTGATAACAGCTTGTAAAGTCAAGAGAGCAATGTGGCCAAAAGTAGCTGGAGCAGGAGGTGGGGTTACTTAATAGAGAATGGGCAGGCAAAGAGACGACATTAGGAATGAACTAAAGATGAAAAGGAACCTGTCATTCAAAGCTCGGGAAAAAAAATTCCCAGGCAGGCAGAGAGGAAGCATGAAGACTTTGAGGAAGGAATGGGACATGAAGTCCAGACAATTGAATTATAAGAATGACCAGGAGATGGGAAGTGGCAGCATTAGAGAGCTGAGGACCTTCAAGCCCACAAGGGATTTTAAGTCCTATCTTAGGGAAGGTAAGACTCAATGAGGAATTGAAAGTATAGAAATAATACTATCAAAGTCACATTTTAAAGACACGGCTCTGGTTGAAATAGAAGAAAATGTTTCAATCAGCAATGGGGAGTGGATAGAAGCTGTAATTGCTAGAAAAATATTGCAGGAGACAGAGCAGTGAGGTGGTGATACAGACATCAAAGTGAATGGATTCTAGTTATATTTTGAAAGTAGAATAAGCCATCGAGGAAGGATGGTCATGAAGACTAAGAAGAAGGTGGAGATAGAGGAGACTTATGGCTTGGTGACAAGAACAGGGAAGCTAGTATCATCCTTTTATGACATAGGGAAGAGTGAGTAAGAGATGTATGAGAAGTGGGAGTTTTGTTTTAGATACTACTTTGAAAGATAAATAGAGCATCAAGAGGAAATGCCAAGAAGTGGTTTCAATGACTAGGAAGCTTGAAGCAGGGAACATATTCCAAATACCACTTCTGAAATCCTACTCATTAAATTGTCTTATCAACATTTAAATATGTACACCCTTGGAACAACAATCCCACTTCTGGGTGCCTATCTTCTAGAGAATAGTAGCATGCACACGTAAGGCAGTGTGTGTGCTGACATTTGTATCATAACATTGTCTCTGACAGCAGATGTTGAGCTCAGCCTAAGTGCTCACAAAAAGTGCACTTGGTAGACTGCATTACACCCATTGCGCATCTCTGTCCATTGATGGAGAAATCTCATGGTGTGAAAGGAGATTGTAAACTATATATTACATGGAAAAGTCAGATCTGGGAACTATGTATTAGTAGAATTCATCAGTTAGAAAGAAAAGAATTACATAGACAAATCCATCCATGGAAGTGTAACGACAATGAAGATGGGGTGGTAGGGAAAGTATTACAGTGGGCTATTAGTTTACTTTGATGTTAGAATTCTTGTAAGGAAAAATTGTATAATGTCCATTCTTAGTATTCTAAAGAATATTCAAACCACCAATTCCTACCTATTAACTCAAGCATAATCAATAACAGTCAAGTTTATTTTACAGAAGATAGAAACTAGGAGCAAAGAGATTGAATTACCTCATCAGAATTGCAGGTCTGGTTGAAACTGGACCTGAAACTGGGCCTGCTCCCTGATGGACTAGGCTGCCTTGCTTCGGAGCCAGGTATGACGTGTGAATTCTTAGCATATAATGCATGAGACAATTCTCTATGTAAAGAATGCAGATAGATAGATAGATAGATAGATAGATAGATAGATAGATAGATAGATAGATAGGTAGATAATGCATATGTGTGTGTGCATGCACACAAGATAGAAGATATACTAATGTAAGATTAAATTATAGACTAGCCACAGCTTCTAAGAAAATAACTGACTTAAATGACTCATTTCTGGGGTTGACAAGATGGCTCAGCAGCACATTGCTCTTACAGAGGACTCAGCTCAATTCCAGGCACAAATATGGTGGTTTAAAACTATCTGCAGCTCCACTTCTGGGGATCTGATGCCCTCTTCTGACCTCTGTGGGCACCAGGCACAAATGGGATGTACGTGTCTACAAACATACATGTAGACAAAATACCCTTACACATAATATAAAATTTTAAAATCTAAAAACCCCAAAATGTAAAAGACTCACTTCTGTCACCGTCACTTCCTGAAAGGTGTCCTATCTGCCTGACACTTCTCATCAAATGATTATTTTAATGATGAAGGGAATCCTGAGGCCAAGATGTTCAGCCAGGGAAATGGAGACGGCTCTTCAAAGAGGAACGGAAAGAACAAAGGAGCCCATTTCTGTGGTTTGAGTTTAGGGGCCTAGGGAGAGGGGTTTCCTTGCTTTCATCCAGTCTTGTCTGACTCTCTCATGTGGGGGAAAAAACGGAACGGCTTCAGTCGCTCCAGCTTATTTCTTAGGGCTGCTGCTGTGGGAGAACATCCTCTACTCCATCTCCTGTGAGGGGGAACTTTCACTTTCACAGCGGCTCACATCCTACCACACTTTATTCATTCCTCACAAGGGAGAAGAGGCTATGTGGCCAGCCAGGACTAAAACACGAGCTTGAATTACACTGGTCTTTCATCTACCTTTTGCCATTTTGAAATCTTTCTGCAGGAAGATTGCATTCTGCTCTTTCTCCACGCTCCCATTCTATAGACATTCTCAAATCTGCAGGCCCTTTCAACAGAGGTGGGACAGTGCAGTTAAGGGTTTCCACATCTGGAGTTCAGAGTGAGTAAGCTTGCTGGCCCAGGAGCAGAAACTGTGCTGCACTGACGTATAATGCATCCGACATCTACATTGATCACAAAGAAATGTATTGACCGTTAATCTGCTTTCCTCTTGAGTTTCATTTTCCTTCTGGTTCAGAACCAAAATGAACAATAGGAGTGGCATTTATTGGGGGCCCCCCCCCAAACTTCAACAACTATATATGGAGTGGCAGAGAAAATGTCTCTGGTACCATTGGATTTGAGATCAATGACTTGAGATATTTTAAACAACAAAATGCTTAACACATAACCAGGCAACAACAACAAAATTCAAGTCAGGAATATTAATTAATATAATATATTAATAAATATAATAAATACTATTATATATATATATATATAGCTAATGAACTACAACCACTATGGAAATAAACATTCTGCCTCTGTTAGAGATGTGCACAGCCCTAATGTAATTTAAAGGTCTTTGTTGCAATGAGAAGAAATCATACCGTCTGGATGGCTTCGTCTATGAAGAGGTCAGCTCTTCCATCAAACCAGCTTTGCTAGCACCTACAAGATATGCATCTTTCTGTCTCAGTCCCTAAATGCTTTTACCACTGAAGCTACTTACCACAAAGAGCCTTCTATGGTGGCAGCTGGAAATGTGTCTTCTCTCCCATTCCCAGTGTTGTTAGCTCCTACAGCCCAGGGTCCCTGTCTCATTCGAGGTTCTTTGTGTTGCAGTACCTATTACAAAGATTTGTAATGTGGAAATAGTGACAGAATGCCATTTTAAGATGTTTAAAAGCAAGCAGATCATAAACCAAAAGGCTTAGGGTTGACAGAAAGTCATACGCACTTTTCCTCCGCATAGCCACTTAATTACACACTTAAAAATCAATGGACGTCAAGAACGAGCTAGCAGAGACACGTTCCTAAGGAAAAGCATCAGAGAGCCGAGGAGGAAAGAGGTAAGTGTCTTATGTGTTGTCATATTTTACACTATATCTCATCGTTTGCTTGCTGGGTTGCTTATTATATTTTAAGATAAGGTCTCACTATGCAGGCAACAAACTCTCAGTCTACCTACTTCATGGGCCTGGGTCACCCTGTATAGAATGTTTGCACTGTAATGACCCATATGTTTAAGGCTTTTGTACACTATAAATACAAAGTGCAGGAACCCACATCCATCCCTACACAACCCTCCCCGCCCCGCCACTAGCCCTCCACAGGTGTGTTAGATGCACCCATGCATTCCTCGCTGTGGTCCCCTGCCACAGTGCCCCCTAGAGGCTGACACTGTACCTAACTGAACCTCAGCTGGTTTGTTCCTTAATAGAGCTTCTAAACCTTTGCCTCAGTCGCTCAGACTGGCATCTTCAGGTTGCCAGGCAGTTAAGGGAACAAGAGGATCATTACAGAATCTCAGCTCCATACAACTTGACTTCCAAGAAGGGACACCTACACTCATCGTCTCTTCAAGAGCTTTAGACAAGTATTTTCCTCATCTTGGACCTAGAGTCTCACCCTTTCTCATCATATCACCTTCCATGGGACATGCTTGCAAACATCTTCTTTCTCTTTCAGAACAACAACAACAACAACAAAAAAAAACTTCATAAAAACCCATGCCTGTGGGATTAGCATAAAAGCAGACAGGCTGATCAATGGAATCGAATCAAAGACCCGGACATAAATCCACACACCTATGGACATCTGATTGTTAAAAAGAAGCCAAAAATACACAATGGAAAAATGAAAGCGTCTTCAACAAATGGTGCTGGTCTAACTGGATGTCAGCATGGAGAAGAATGCAAATTGATCCATATCTATCACCCTGAACAAAACTCAAGTCCAAGAAGATCAAAGACCTGAACATAAATCCAGTTACACTGAACCTAACAGAAGAGAATAGCTTTGAACTCATTGGCACAGGAGACAATTTCCTCAACAAAATACTAAGAACAGGCACTAAGAACAACAATCAATAAATAGGATCTTATGAAACTGAAAAACTTCTGTAAGGCAAAGGACACCATCAATAGGACCAAGAGGCATCTTACAGAATGGGAAAAGATTTTCACTAACCCCATATGTAACAGAGGGCTAATATGCAAAATACATAAAGAACTCAAGAAACTAAACATCAACAAACCAAATAATCCAAATTTTAAACATGGAGTACAGAGCTAAACAGAGAATTCTCAACAGAAGAATCTCAAATGGCTGAAAAACACTTAAAGAAATGCTCAACATACTTAGCCATCAGGGAAATGCAAAACAAAATGACTTTGAGATACCATCTTACACCTGTCAGAATGGCTAAGATCAAAAACACAAATGACAGCTCATGCTGGCAAGGATGTGAAGCAAGAGGAACACTCTTCCATTGATGGTAGGAATATAAACTAGTACAACCACTATGGAAATCATTGTGGTAGTTCCGCAGAAAATTGGGAATTGATCTACCTCAAGACCTAACTGTACCACTCTTGGTCTCAAAGGATGCTCTACTCTATCATAAGGGCACTTGTTCAACCACATTCATTACAGCTTTATTTGTAATAGTCAGAACCTGGAAACAACCTAGATGCCCCTCATTTGAAGAATGAATAAAGAAAATGTGATGATTTATACAATAGAGTATTAAAAACTCCATTGTGTCAAAAAAAACTGTTAAAAATAATATCATGAAATTTGCAGGTAAATGGGTGGAACTAGAAAAGATCATCCTGAGAGAGGTAACCCAGACCCAGAAAGACAAACATATGTACTCACTTATAAGTGGATATCAGCTGTTAAGTAAGGGACAATCATGTTACATTCCACAGACCCAGAGAGGCTAAGTAACAAGGAGGGCTCAAGGGGGGACCCATGGGTCTCCCTGGAAAAGGGAAATAGGTTTTGTGGGTGGACTAGAGATGGGTGGGAATGAAAACAAGAGGGATCAGATGGAAGAGAGAGAGAGAGAAAAAGAGAGGAGAGAGAGAGAGAGAGAGAGAGAGAGAGAGAGAGAGAGAGAGAGAACTGAAAGAGACAACGGCAACGGGAATTAGGGGACATTTGAGGGGCAATATAGAAAGCTAGTGCAGTGGAAACTCCATGGAACCTAAGAGAGTGACCCTATCGAAGTCTCCTAGTAATAGGCAGTACAGAGCCTGAACTGGCCATCTTCTACAAACAGCAAGACTCTTAACAATGGGACTGGGGCATCAAGCCAGCCACAAAACCTTCAACCTACACTCTGCCCTGTCTGCAAGATGTGTTGGGGCAATGGTTGCACAGAGCTTGTGGGAGTGGCCATCCCATGACTGGTCCAACTTGTGGCCCATGCCCCAAGAGGGAGCCCATCGGACACTGCCTGGATGGCCAGGAACCGGAGGCAGAACAGCTTAGAGACCCAGGACAGAAGCAAACACAACTGAAGGGAAAAAAAAATGATTCCTAATAATATTCTGCTGTACTCATGGATTGGTACCTAGCCCAATTGTCATCCCACAACTGATGGAAACAGAGGCAGAGACCCACAGCCAAACACTAGGCAGAGCCAGGGGAACCCTCCAGAAGAAGGACAGGAAGGACTGTAGGAGCCAGTAGGGTAGAGGACACCATGAGAACATGGGCCACAGAATCAACTAAGCAGTGCTCACAGGAGCTCACAGAGGCTGAAGTAACAAACACAGACCCTGGACGGGTCTGAGCCAGGTCCTCTGCGTATACCTTATGGTTGTATAGCTCGGTGTTTTTGTGGCACTCCCAACAATGGAAGTAGGGGGTGCCTCTGACTCTTTTGCCTGCAATTGGTACCCTTTCCTCTTACTAGGTTGCCATACACAGCCATGATATGAGGGTTTGTGCCCAATCTTACTGTATCTTGTTAGGCCATGTTCAGTGGATATTCCTGGGACACCTGCTCTTTTTTCTTTTTCTTTTTTTTTTTTTAAGGAAAACAGAGGAGGGGAGAAGGAAAGTGAGGAAAGTGCCTGGGAGGTGTGGAGGGAGGGGAAACTGAGGTCAGTTTGTAATGAATGTGAGAATAATGATGATGATGATGATAATAACAATAACATTAATAATAACATGCTTTGACATCCTGCTGCACTTCAGGTATGCCTCCAAAGCTCTTAAGCAGTGATCAATGCTGCAAGCCTTACTGCCTCCAAATTGATTAGCTAAAAAAAAAAGGGGTATCACAGGCAAGAGCTCATGTAAGAACACTGTTCCAGATCCTGATCAATCAAACACATGGTGCTCAAACATCTTAATAATCTGCTCTTTCTGTATATACATTTTACATAATAATAATTTTTTTTTTTTTTAAAGGGTATCACAGAGCCTCAAGTGCCAGAAATCACCCTCCCTAATTAACCACCACCTCAGTACAGTCTACACCCAGCTCCAACTCAGCCCAGACCACACCCAGGGATGAGCGGTTTGCCTCTTGCCACCTCAGCACTCACACAGGGCCGAACCTGCCCATCTTCACAGCCCAGCTTCTGAGGTGTGGAGAGGAGCTCAGTGAACGAGCCTGGCAGGACGGAATGGACCCCGTGGTGAGTGTGGGATCCGGCCGGTATCCCTCACCATCTCCCCGCTGCTGCTGTGTCCCAGGGGTCTTGGGAGAGTGAGCATTTGTCCTATCTGTTCCTCACTCTTTTCGCCGGTACTCAGGTACCACTGTAGAATGGTAGAATGAAGCCTACATAATAGAATATCAAATATTAATGTTGGGATTACTTGGTATCCCATTATCCATCATCGTTCAGGTGAGGCCTGTAAAATTACCCACACACACACACACACACACACACACACACACACTTATGTATTCAAACTTTGAGCCCACTTGACGTCACAAAATCCAAGGACTACTAACATTAAAAGTCTTGTTTGTAACCTCTGGAGGTGAGGAAATAACTTGTTGCATGCTCACTTGACAGGCTGACAGTTAGCACAGAGCAGCATGTATTGTTCCTGATGCACCACCCCAGCCTGGGCTGGGCATCAGTCACATGATCTCTCCCTTAGCTGCAGAAATACACTGACACACTGAGTTTTGTCTCACACTTGGGAAAAACTGCTGTTACAAAAGGAATAATAGAACAGAGGTTTGCATTCTAAAGTAGCAAAAATCAATTGTGGACTGGAGTTGCGTGAGGCCTCCCATTTGAACAGTCCATATATATGATAAATTGTACCCTTCTTTTTTAGGAAAGAAACTGGGCTCAAATTCATCGTGTCAATGTTATTGATTTACAGTCTTTAGAAGATAAAAGTCATGTGACTTCATGGCTAACCCTAGTAATGACCCATGTTCCTTGATAGGTTTTCTGATAGGCCTGAGTTATTTTTCCCTCGTGGGCTGCATTGTAAATAGCCAACCTCAGCAGTTTCGTGTGAGTGAGAAAATGCAAGAGAGATCTCATGTGTTCTCCAGCACAAGGATTTCACTCTCTGAAAACTTCCATAAGCATAAGTATTATCCAACAGAAAATGAATGTCTCTTCGTGACAAGGAACCCATGACCTCTGAGGTCAAGCCTCTTGCTTTGGGGATAACTTAAATAAAGGTCTAGAAAGTTTAAAGACTCGCGAGTCCAAAGCCTGTCTTCCTAGATGATAAGTTCTAGGCCCTCCTGAAGGCCTCTCCGCCGTTACAACAAACTGAATCAGACCAAATTGGAAAGCCCAGGTTTAATGGGTAAAACACTCTTCGGCGATTTCCCCGGCCCCTCAGAGAGGAGATGGGACTCGAGACTGGAAGAACCACGAGTCTGTTTTCTGGGATGACGCTTATATATTCCCTGTGGGAGTCATCCTGAGCCTCTCTGGGGGAGGAGCTGTGTTTGGTGGGCTTTGAAGGAACAGGTTTGGGGAGGAGCTGGGGAGGGGAGCCAAGGTGGATCTTCCACCAAACATTCCAGACTCTTCGGGTATAGGGATGCCTGGGTGCCAGGGTGCCAGGGGTTGAGGTGGAGCTCCATTCCAAACACTACCC